>NC_142164.1:90034680-90347418 GCF_024610735.1 Ursus americanus
AGGAGAAAGTCAAGTGGAATGGTGGGAGCAGATATGAATAAGGAATAGAGGAGGCGCTATTGTGAGTATTTAAAGCCTTTATGGAAAGACTGTCTTCATTTTTTACTAAGTTTTTTTGAAAAACTAGGACTGGACCTCTCTTATGAAGAGAAGCTTGATATAATAATAGCACTAACCATGATGATGACAGCTACATTGCTCACGTATCAGAAACCACGCTAGAAATTTTACACACCTTATTACGTTGACCCCTCACACAAGCCACATGAATCGCAGACAGCAGATTTCCTCACTTAATGTAGGAGGCGACTGTTGCTTGCAGGGGTGAAAGGGTTTGCCCAAGGTAAGTAGCGGAACCAGAGTTCAAACGCTCGCCCACTACCCCACAGCATCTCACTCAGGCCCTCCAACCCATGCCACTGCTGTACTTGTGGCATTACCATCTTTCTCGTCCACAGGTGTATCTGTGATATGGTGACAGGGGATGGCAAGCAAATGGTAATTGGAGTGATGTAAATAGTGGGGTAGGGCAGTGACTTCAGTGTAGTTCTGCCTATTTTATCAAAGCCAAGCCTACCCAGATTTCAGCTGGTGCCCTCTGTTCCTTGGGGGTCTAGGTCAACCCAAGCTCCATGTGCAGCTGAAGTCCAAAGTCCTCTCCAGAACTTCCCCAGAGGCCTGAGGCCTCCTCCTTTTGCCCTGATGGTAAGCATGGATAGAAAAATGCTACTTCTTTACTTTTACTACCTTCTAGCTCACAGTCAGTATTTGCTTCTATCATGAATCAGTACCTGAGTCCATTGCCATCAAGAGAAATTCTACCAGTTACTAGTTCTGCCTGCCAGCTCTTGCTATTAATGCATTCATTAAGAAAACATATATTGCTGTTTTGCACATTTGATCCTTAAAGAGTTGATGGCAAAATTCCAAAGGAATTGGCTTTGAGAGGCTATGTACAGTTAACCCTCGAACAGCCTGCATTTGAACTGCGCAGGTCCACGTACCCACAGATTTTTTTTTTTAACAAATATAATACGAGACTGGAAATGCATTTTCTCTTTGAACATTTCTCTTCTCTAGCTTCCTTTATTGTAAGAATACAGTATGTAATACATATAAAATACGAAATAGGTGTTCCTCAATTGTTTATGCTATCAGAGAGGCGTCTGGTCAACAGTAGGCTCTTAGTAGTTAGGTTTTTGGAGAGTCAGAAGTTGTACGTGGATTTTCATCTGCCTGAGAAGTCAGTGTCCCAACCACCACATTGTTCAAGGGTCAAGTGTATTTTATTTCAGGCATTTAACAGCATGGTTCTGAGAAGGGGTCCATGGATTTTTACTAGACTGCCAGTGGGATCCATGGCACAAAAGATTCAGAAGCCCAGGTTTAAAATGGAGAATTTAGGGGCGCCTGGGTGGCTCAGTCATTAAGCGTCTGCCTTCGGCTCAGGGCGTGATCCCAGAGTCCTGGGATCGAGCCCCGCATCGGGCTCCTCCGCTGGGAGCCTGCTTCTTCCTCTCCCACTCCCCCTGCTTGTGTTCCCTCTCTTGCTGGCTGTCTCTCTGTCAAATAAATAAATAAAATCTTTTTAAAAAAATAAAAAATAAAATAAAATAAAATGGAGAATTTAATGTGAATTTATTACCACAAGAAAAGAAAAGAAAAGCGAGAAGCTGCAGCAACAGCTCTGGCTCGGGTCCAGTGAGGCCCACCCTCCTAAGAAAGCCACTGTGGTTATCAATAAACACTTTTTTTTGTCCTGTAACTTGAGTTTGGAAGTTTCCACACCATTCTTCCAGAGGAATAGGAAGCAGTCTGGGTTCACTTGCACAGAGTGGCTTTGTGTGATCAAGGCTGTTCACAGCACCAAAGAGGTGAGCAGATGGAAGGGAATCTGGCAAGACCCTTGCCCTCTTTGGGCTAGTGGACACTCAACAAAGACCTGCCTTTGAGGGTGTTAAAGAATGAATGTTTGTGTCTCCCCCGATCCACATGTTGAAACCCGAATCCCCAACGCGATGGTATTTGGAGATGGGGCTGCTGGGAGAGAATTAGGTTTAGATAAGGTTGTGGGGGGTGGAGCCCTCATGATGACATCGGGGCCCTTCAGAGAAAGAGGAAGAGACCAGAGGCCTTTCTCCATCATGTGAAAATACAACAAGGCAATCATCTGCAAGCCAGGAAACGGACCCTCACTGGGATGAGAACAGGCTGGCACCTTGACCTTGGACTTCCCAGCCTCCAGAACTGTGAGGAAGAAATGCCTGCGGTTGAAGCCCCCCAGTCGATGGTATTTTGTTATAGCAGCCCGAGCAGACTCAGACAGGGGCTTGCTTTCTCATGGACCACTATCCAGATGTCCTGGATACTGTGCACGAGCTACACAGATCACAGCCGAACCCTGTGCTCGCCTACATCCCATTCACAGCACCTCCTCTGCCTTCCGATGCCACCTTATTCATTCAGAAGCTTGCCCAGTGTCATATCTTCATGCACCTTTGTTTTGGCCGCTCTCGCGTCCTTGCTCGAAACCTGTAAATCCTTCTGATCAAGGATCTAGGCTTAATTAGGAAAAAAATCCATAATAGATTACAATTTTAAATATAATGATTATTTCTGAACAAGCCATCAGAAAGTAAGTGCTTACCATCTGTCTTCTGTTGACCAGCATTAAATGGTAACTAGCAATAACCCAGGCTGGAGAGTAGACACTGTGGTTACACATGCCCGGGTGAGAGCCCACGCCACCCCTGAGCTCAGCTGGCATTATAACAGCCACCCTGCAAGGACTGAAGGGACTGAATGGGAAGGGAGGGAAGATCATTTGGAATAACGACATGCTGAGGCTGGGCGCTAACGCTGTCACCAAATCTTACTGGATTTTGCTACAATTATACTCATTGCACTCACCCAAATTTCCAGGTCTAAATTACTTTTATGTCTGTTAAATTGCATTCCATTAATCTGGAGTCTACTGTTCAGTTGGCCTTTTTTTAAAATTTCCTTTTCAAATGTCTGTTTGTTTCAAATAAAGCACCATATGAAATGTTGGAGACAATGGGCTCATTTTAAGGCACAAGGCAGTGATCTGGTCAACGACGGTCTTTGTGGGCCTGGGAATGGTGAAAGCAGCGGCACCCGAGTAGGGAGGAAATCATACAAATTTTCCATTGAGGAAAGCATACTTATGTGAACAGAAGCAATCATCTCTAAAGGCCCTTTCCCAGGGGCAGCACCTGAGGAGACCTCAAGAGATTTCAATGCATAACCATAGTGAGGAAACGTGATTTGTGGGTCTACACGTTATAAAAGCTACTTCGGTTGATTTTCTGTAAATGTCATGTGAAATAAATTGCTCTATAGCTTGAAGATTGTTTTGCAAGTAAAAAATGTTTAGGATGGCATTTTCCTTTAGAGGAATGAATTTATACTGAACTCAAAGCCTTGAACAGCTTTTTTTTTTTTTTGGCTTGTTTATTTTTTTTTTCACGCAGCAAACACAGTTTTGCAGACCACTGTGATACACACTGTTTTTGCTGTCCATGTTGGAACACAATGGAAATTAAGAAGCGGATGGCCCATGAGCTCAGGAGTGGCTAACATGTCACAAGGCATCCGTCACCTCTTACACTGTAGTAGACACGGGCGTTTTCTTTGGTCTCTAGCTATAAGCCCTATCCCCAAAGCCTGTTTCTTACTGCTCTGGTAACTTGTGGTCATTTTCTCTAACTCCCCAAATCAGCGTGCATCTATTTGTATTCACATGACACCGAGTATCCGCAAATAATGAATTTGGTGCCATGATCTCGTCTGGCTCCTCTTCGCAGGCTCAGCAGCAGTGAAGGCCAACCAGACTTTCTTTCGTTCTGGTTGCCTGAGAAAAACAGACTCTGAGAAAGGACTGAAGGTTCAGGCCGTTTGTATGGAAGGGGATCCCAGGCAGCACAATTGAGAGGGTGGGGAAAGGGAGAGAAGACAAGAAAAGGGGGCTTCCATCAGGTAAATTCAAATCAAAACCACATTGAGATACCACCTTACGCCAGTTAGAATGGCAAAAATGGACAAGGCAGGAAACAACAAATGTTGGCGAGGATGTGGAGAAAGGGGAACCCTCTTACACTGTTGGTGGGAATGCAAGTTGGTACAACCACTTTGGAAAACAGTGCAGAGGCTCCTCAAAAAGTTAAAAATTGAGCTACCCTATGACTCAGCAATTGCACTGCTGGGTATTTACCCCCAAAGATACAGATGTAGTGAAGAGAAGGGCCATACGCACCCCAATGTTCATAGCAGCAATGTCCACAATAGCCAAATTATGGAAGGAGCGAGATGCCCTTCAACAGATGACTGGATAAAGAAGATGTGGTCCATACATACAATGGAATATTACTCAGCCATCAGAAAGAACAATTACCCAACATTTGCATCAACATGGATGGAACTGGAGGGGATTATGCTAAGTGAAATAAGTCAAGCAGAGAAAGACAATTATCAGATGGTTTCACTTATTTGTGGAACATAAGGAATAGCAGGGAGGACATGAGGAGAAGGAAGGGAAAAATGAAGGGGGAGAAACAGAAGGGGAGATGAACCATGAGAGACTATGGACTCTGGGAAACAAACTGAGGGTTTTAGAGGGGAGGGGTGGAGGGATGGGCTAGCCCGGTGATGGGTATTAAGGAGGGCACGTATTACATGGAGCACTGGGTGTTACACGCAAACAATGAAGCATGGAACACTGCATCAAAAACTAATGATGTACTGTATGGTGACTAACATAACAATGAAACAAAAAAAGAAAAGAAAGGGGGCTTTCATGAATGGGCTTCTGCTGTGGGCAGCCAGAGCTCGATCCTGCTGGGGACCTCTGAGGAATGTTGGAGAACAGGCCTCAGAATTGTCCCACTCAGAGCAAGGAAGCTGGGGTATTTATGCAGCAATCCCATTTCTTAGTGGTTGAGGGTTTTTCCTGGGGCCCTTAAATCCTGCAGCATTTCTGAGCTCTTCTGTCAAGTAGTGAAAGAGCTCAGGTTTGGGGGGGTGCCTGAAAACCCTTGGGCAGAGAAAGCAACGAAGGCCAGCCCCAAGACAGAAACCTGGCAATGCGCCCAGGAACTCAGAGGTAGGCCAACTCAGAGGTTGGCCCAGGGAGCCTGGCACAGGATGTCAATAGCATTTACTACAAGAACCACCGTTTATTGAGCACTTACTATGTTCCAGGCCCTGTTCTTTTTTATATATATTAGTTAGTTTAATAAAGTGAAGGCTTCAGTACCACATCTCCAAGTGCCTTTGACTTTGTCACTTAAATCGCCCATGAGCTTCCTTGAAGCCAATTCAGTGTTGCTGGCTTTATCAGACAACAGGGAAAACAAGTACTCAAGTCACCTATTACCTGGGTCTAAATAGCCCAAGATGCTTTTCAAAGCCTAAACGAAGTCATTTGTTTTGAGTAGTCATGAAGGCACAGTGCTCAGAGGATTTCTTTGAACATAACTTTGCAATTTCTGGTGGGTCCCTAACCTGTCTCCGCAGCTCTCCATGTTCCAGTCTCTCTCTGCTTTGGTTTCCCTTGGAAGGAAAAGAGAAGAGTCTTTTCCAAAAGCAGTCTTCTCAGGAGGACGTATTCCTGTTTTCCAGAGATGGTGAAACACGCCTTTTGCACAGCACAGTCATTGTTATGTAACATTTTATCAGGGACACTCGGTGCTTTCTATCAATAGTTTCCCATCTCGCTTTTCAGTAGCGTTGGCAAGAAAGCCAATCCAGGTTTTCCTGGAATTTGTGTTTGTCTTTTATCATCATTCATGCCACTCTCCAAAGTGACAGCCCCAGTGGCACAGTGGTATTCATCACTGCCTCTGCTAGGTACAGTGCGGAAGCTGAAATTGGGTAGAACTTTCTAGGCAGCAGTAAATCCCAATCACAGATCAATATGTATAGAGCCAGGCATCCCTTATCAACTCTTCTGGGCTTACTTACGCATATACGAAAGCCCTGAGCCTCACGGTCAGTTAGGAACGAAGTTTTATTGATGACACTCGCTTACAGTGATGAGCTGGACAAAAAGTCAGAGAGAAACTTTTTTCTAACGCCCCTCTCTCCAGTTCTGTTGGTGAAGGCAATCCTTGTTGGACAAGACAGAATGTACTAATGTTCTCTGTTCATGTTTTGCTTCCATCTTAATTACTCTGGTTTTATGCTGGTCTGATGTAGGCCCAACACATAACCAGTATTTTCCCAAAAGATAATATGGAAAAGGCATAGAACCCTTGGCCTATATTAACTGCCATCGAATACCTTACCTTCTGGCAGTGAGACAACAGGCTCCCAATTTTAAAATTTAAGAGGGGAATTGGAAAAATCAGGAAGCAGAGGTCACTCTCAAATAGTATTGGCCAGTGACCATATGTGGCTGCCACCGCAGAGCATGGACTTGACCTTGTGCTTACCATGCCTACTTTGAAGTGTAATGACCAGGCTGAGGTCAGTTAGCTTGCCTAACCATTCAGTCAGTCTTGACCAAAGCACACCAGACAGGTATAAGCAGAGAAGTCTATGCTCCTGGCTACCTGTGCAGTCAGTGCAAAGCCTTGTTCATTCAGGATTCTTCCAGAAATTAAGACATCAGCACCTTTAGCTCCTGTTTAGGTGTTCCAGCTCCCCAAACAGCAGCAAGTCTGACGAGGAGCTGCAGAGATGAGCTGCTTCCCTCAGTTCTGTAGCTTGGGCACTTTTTTGGCCAAGCTTGCCCGATCATGTCGTCCGGAGAGAATGCAATGAAAACCTCAAAACAGAACATCTGGGTTCATGCAAATTAGATCCACATGAAGCCCAAAGAAAACAATCCAGAGAACGGCCGCATCATTACGTCTCCCGGGAATAAGATCGTCCCCCCAATACAGGCAGGCTGCCCCGCCCGCTGGTTCTGCAAAGTCCGTGGTGGAAGGCACCCCAGACCCTGTCTCTGCTGGTTTGGGCGATCTGCTCCAACTTCCCATCTTCCTGAGGCCACTGCAGCTTCTGCTCAGAGCCCACATTCTGCTGGCAGATTAGGAGTGCAAAAAGAAAAGACCACTGGGACAGAGGGGAACTTTCGAAATGCCCCAGAGGGGCACCCTAGGACAGTCCCAGTGGCTCCTGTCTGCACATCCAGGCCACACTCTCATCTACACACCCAAGCTGCTGATGGCCGGCCATCTATAACTGAGGGCTTTTGTTTTTCCTAATAGACTTTCTTTTTTAGAACGATTTTGGATTTACAGAAAAAAATTGTGGTTGTTGAGTCACAGACAGTACACAGAATTGCCATATATCCCATACCAGTTTCCCCTATTGTTAACATCTTGCGTCAGTGTGGTGTGCGTGTGGTTACACTTAATGAAGCAGTATTGATCCACTATTATTAACCAGCATCCCTGCTGTATTTGTATTTCCTTGGTTTTTACCTAATATCCCTCTTCCATTCCAAGATCCCACCCAGGGTACTACATGCCATTTATAGTCCTCATGACTGACTTCTTAGGGTCCTCCTCTGTGACAGTGACTCTGGCTTTCCTGGTTTCTAACGACCTTGACAGTTTTGAGGAGTACTGGCCATATGCTTTTGTAGAATGTCCTTTAAACGGAATTTGGTTGGTGTTTTTCTCATGATTAGACTGGGGGTATGGGTTTCAGGGAGGAAGACCACAGAGGTGAAGTACCTTTCCTATCGCGTCGTATCCAGGGTACAAGTATACTGTCGGCATGACTTGGCGCTGTTGATGTTGACCTTGATCGTCTGGCTGAGATAGTGTTTGTCAGGTTTCTGTACTATAAAGCTCCTCTTTCTCCTCCTTTCCATCACTCCACTCTTAGGAAGGACATGACTGTGTGCAGCCCACACTGAAGATGTGGGGAATTATGTACCACATCCTTTGGGTGGAGTGTCTACATGAATTAGTTGGAATTCTCCTACAGTGGAGACTTGTCTCTTCTTCCCCAGTTATTGATTTGCTCAGGAACTTATTTATATCAGGGAGCACTCATGGATATTTATTTTATGCTTTGGATTCTATTTCAATATTGCTCTCTTTTTTGCTCAAATTTTTCCAGCTTCAGCCCCTGGGAACTCTTTTAGTTTGCTTCTTCGACACACTAGTATCAATGGAGCTTTTTTTTAGCATTTCTTTACTTTTTGACACTACAAGATCCTCAAGGCTCATCTTGTATTTTACCTGTCCCAGCCCCAGAATTAATCATTTGCTCCATTTTCTTTAAGTATTATACTAGAAACCAAGATCTTGGGGCACCTGTGTGGCTCAGTCAGTTGGGCGTCCACCTTTGGCTCAGGTCATGATCTCAGGTTCCTGGGATCAAGCCCCGAGTCAGGCTCCCTGTTCAGTGGACAGCCTGCTTTTCCCTCTCCCTCTGCCCCTCCCCCGTGGTCGTGCTTGCTCGCTCTCTCTCTCTCTCACACACACACACTTTATCTCAAATAAATAAATAAATAAATAATCTTAAAAAAAAAAAAAAAAAGAAACCAAGATCTTGGCCCTGGGTGTGTTTTTTGCTACTGGGCTGTCACCGCTTCTCAGTTGACAGAACAAAGAAATGTAAGCATACACTAACTTGAATACATACGCACGTCTACAGAGACTTCTGCATGCGACTTCTATATCTATATTGAAGCTAGCCATGAGTTCATACCTACGCCTCCAGCTCTAATCCACTATCACATGGGTCATTCCAGGCTCCTTCCCTTGCTTACCTGTAAATTCTCACTCCCACAGTGAGAAACCTGGCTCCCACCATGCACCACCATGTACTAAATTGTTCCCTCCCAGTATACCTGTGCACCAGAATCCGAACCGTCAATCTAGAACCCCGGGGCAATGGTGCTTATGTGCAGTTTCTGCTGCCTTTCGTCTTAGAGAATCCAATCATTTCCTAAGTTGCTCATGTCAGCACCTCCTCTCCCATCCGCTTCCGTGAGGTGGTTTCGTACATTTATGATACAGTTAGATTCTTTTTATCACAGTCTGCATTCTACTCTGAGATCCCTACCTGGGGACCTTTTTTCTCCAACAGTGAGAAACCTCTCATTATCCTCAATGTATTTACTCATTTACTCAAAACGAAAACTCACAAATAATTTCAAAATTGTGAATCCTTTCAATTGTACAAAGCAAACCTATTAAGTAAGGTTTAATATTTGTTTGTAGTTTGTTTTTCCTTTGGGGTAAAATCAACATACAAGGAACTGCACAGATATGAAGCACAGAATCTGACGGGTGTTTGATAAGTGCATATACCTGTGTAACCCATACCCACAGAATACTCTCATCACCCAGAAAATTCTTCATGCTCCTTCACAGTAAACTCCCTCCTCTAGAGGTAACTCGGTCCGGATATTTTTCACCACAGATGAGTTTGCCTGTTCTAGAACTTCACATAAATGGAATCATACAGTATGTCATCTTCCGTGTCTGGCTTCTCTCACTCAGAATAACGTCTGTGAGATTCATCCATGCTATTTCTCTAGCCTTGTAATTAGTTTACTAGTTTCCAGGAATGGAATCAAGCCAGTGGTGTGCTAGTAAATATTTAACAACCAGCTCTCTGGGGGGGGAAAAAAAGCCCTGATTTTTAGAATTTGCTAATTTTTGTGGTGTAAATAGGCCCAACATTGCCAATTTTAAGATACTTTCAAAAATTTCATAATTGGCTCTTGCGGCCTGGTGTGAGTAGGGTCCGGCACAGCACTGACCGCAGAAGCTAGAAGCTCCCTTCAGTGGTGGTCTACCAACAAGCCACTTAAATACTTATTGCATTATCTTCTGCAATGCTGTAGCGACCAAGTGCTTTGCAAGATCCTAAGCCTAAAAAGGCTTCTGAGAACAGCATATCCAGTGGATCAAACACCGAAGGCCTATTCTGTAAAAACCACCGGTTACATGCATGAAAGGTCTGCTGTCCTTTGCCTTTTTTTTTGTTTAGTTGTCAAAGAGAAAGAGAGATTGAATGCACAAGCAGAGGGAGCAGCAGGCAGAGGGAGCAGCAGGCTCCCGCTGAGCAGGGAGCCCGATGCAGGGCTCGATCCCAGGACCCCAGGGTCACCACCTGAGCCGAAGGCAGACGCTTAACCCACTGAGCCACCCAGGCATCTTCTGTCCTTTGCCTCTTTGGCATCTAGGTGCTAGAGGGTCCTGCTTTGCACTCCGTGGGGATATTATAAGGAATTAGGGTAGATTTGGCCCACTGAAATTTTGGCCTTAAGTCTATGGCATTCTGTTTTTTTAGAAGAGCTGTTTTAGTCCATTATGTTGACACGAATTCAAACAGCCCGAAATTAGGAGAAGGCATCTGACAGCTCCTGCCTCTGTCAAGTTACAAAATAAGGCTCGGGCACAGCTGTATATCACCTAATAGAAAGGAGACACATTAGCATTATGTCAAGGAGATTTTCAAAGAAACGGTGGTCTGGAGCAAAGTCCTCAGACACTTGAGCAAGCAAGAGCTGTCTCCCTGTGGCCTTGGCTCACTTAGTGCCTGCTGCTTCAACAAAGAACATTCGAGGCCAGCTTCCCGCCCTTCCCCCCCCCCAGCTGCTTTTATTTTCTATTTTTCTAAAGCCCCTTTCTTAAAAATGTTTAAAGTTAGGGTCAAGAAGAGGCATGGAACTGGAATAGGGAAAGAAAATTTTTAAAGATCCTGCTCAGCGCTGACCTTCAGGTGGAAGCCGCTTTATACTGAGTGGCTGTGTGAGACCCATTTGAGTTCATTAACACCCTCTTCAAAACAACGAGAGAGAAAAAGAAAACCTTCTTTTCCCCATACCAATGACTCAATTTGGCTTTTGTGTATCTTTAGGTTAGCGTGTGACCAAGGCCTTCTGAAGCCTGATGAAGCCGTATGATAAGCAGCTAACGCGGTCCAAAGACCTTGAACATCTCATTTAGATGCCGCTTGACGGATATAAAGCAGTGCTTTTCTCTCTCCGCAATCCAGACTTCACTAGAAGCCTGATTTTTAATACAATCCTCTCTGGTTATTTCATTATCTCATTGCTAAAATCACATGCCCAGCCTATGCCGCCTGTTCTTTCTTTTCTTCTTAAGATTTATTTATTTATTTGAGAGAGAGAGTGCACGAGTGCGGGGGGAGGGGCGGCAGAGGGAGAGGGAGAATTCAAAGCAGGCTCGGCGTCGCAGAGTGCAGAGCCTAATGGAGGGCTCGATCTCACAACCCTGAGCTGAAATCAAGAGTCCGAGGCTTAACCGAATTCACCACCGGGCACCCCCGCCTGTTTCTTTTCTGTTCCTCTTTGCACACAGTCTCCCATCAGACCATGCGTCCCCATTTCTGGTTCAAGACAATGGTCGTCACACCATTGCATCCCGTCTCAGCTCGGCACCCGCTGCCTCCTTCTCAATGCGGCAACCCTGTCTTTGAAAAACCTACAGTGAAACCAGGCTCAACGACTGCCCAAATGTTCCTGTCACCTTTAACTCTATGCTCCACCTGACCCCCAAGCTTGGGACAAGAACACTTCCTTCCCCTTCCCCCACTCATCCCCGTCAACCAGGGCTTCCTTCCTTGTCTCCATCGGAAAGGGGCACGAACTCCCTTCTCCAACCAGCCAAACAATCAACCAAACAAGCCGCATCCTACCCACAGCAAAGTCCTCTTTTCTTGCTCTAAAAGGGACACCACGTATTGTCCATTTATGACATTCCCAAGACATCTCTGCATGCAATCATATCTTGCCCCACCCCGTCCCTTAAAAGCCACCACAGATAAGCTATTCTGGGCATCAAAGGCCAGCGCGCATTCTAAGATTGATGGAAATGATAACTCGTACCTGGTAAGGAGCCAGCACACAAAAGGTACAATCGATGTCGTCAAGATCAAAGATACAAAACGAGTGGCTGAGGCTCCTCATCCCGCCTTCGTTTACTCCGCGGAGATGTCCGGAAGCTTGGTGGTCGCACAGTCGCCGTGTGCGCGCGTGTGCGCGCGTGCGCGTGTGCGCATGTGCGCATGTGCGCTAGCACAGGCCCAGCAGTCCCTAGTACTATTAAGAGGCATCCGGCCGCTGCAACCCCATCTTGTAGCACAGAGCCGCTTCCCCCCTCGCGTTTCTCCCTGTAGCGTCGCACTTCCTAAAGGATTCAGTGCAAAGGCCCAGCCAGGGCTTTCCACAATGGGTTACATCAGAAATTTAAAAATATATCTTTCCTATATCAGCTTACTCTCTTGGGAACTTTTGACTGCAGTCTTTCGTATGCATATGCTGAATTTCCTTTCATCTGAGTTCCTATAGCACTTTCAAATCCATCTCTCGGCTGTAGTCCTGCCACAAATTACACAGCATTTTCTGCAGGGCTTCCTTGAGGGCCCAGCCTAGGCCCTCCCTGTCTTGAATCCTCAGTAGTTAGCACTGATCTACAGATCGTTTACATAAATGTTTGCCAAACCGTTGTTAAATGCTTTCCCACGGCACACGCGCTGGATCAAACGTGAGCGCTCAGGATGAGGGAACTGTATCTGTTTTATTTTCTGCACAGACCATACTTAGCACGTACAATTTAATCAGTGCCTTTGAAAATGGATGCTCTGACTTGTCTAACTTTTACTACCTGTCTGTATTTTCTATTCATTGTTGTTTTGCTAGCCAAACGCCTTTGCAAAAAGGTAGGAAGACCAGGAAGGCAGAGATATCTTGCCCACTGCCTTTAAAATCCAAAGAGGAACAAATCACTATCCATGACCTCACTGTTATCTCCTTTGGAAGTGAACATCAAGGACTATGGTTTTAGATGAGAAGTGAATGACATTACGACCAGGAAAAGCCTTAATAGAGGATTGAGCCCATTTCACCAGCTCCCTCGGGCCACCTGCCAGTTCGAGAAGAACATGCAGTAACCCTGTCAGCCGGCTTCAAAATTAGAATGAATTCATAAGAAACAAAAGATCTTGTTTTCATGGGAAAATATCCTTTGTGATATCCAACAAAGGGAGAATAATTTTGAAAGCATGTGACTTGGGGTCCTATCCTGCAGTTCTTACACAGACAAAACTCTCATTGACTCCATCAATAGAATTATTGCTACATAAAAGTCTTTTGCAAAATTTCCATGATGCTTCAAAGTGCATTTTAAGTGCATCAGCCCAGCATCCCACACCCTCCCCCATTTTAATACAGCTGGAGAAGGTTTCTCTTAGATTGCCCTATTGTACAGCAGGAGACGAACCCAGCATAGGATTGGAAGCCAATGGACACCCCTCACCCCCACCCCTGCATACATCATCATACCAAAATCCAGGCGATATAGAGAAGGTCAAATTTCAACTGATCTCTGAGCTTGAATTTTCCATTTCAAATTGCTCTTGCCAGGTAGACAGAAAATGGATTTCTTGCAAGCTTCAATAAATACCATCTCCAAGTAAAATCCACATTTTTCAAATAGATAACAGTATAATGATTGGTATTGCTATTCCAGCTATGGTTGAATAGCAAGCAGTCCATTCCTTTTTATGTAGTATGCTCCTTAAGAGCCTCAAAAGATGAAATTGGGCCTTCAATACTGTTGGAATGAAGGACAATGGGCCCGATCTCTTCTTTTGAATTCTCTTAGCAAATGTACTGCATAAAATAGAATGCAATGCTAGGAAAGACTTCCCTTCTCAAAAAAAAAAAAAAAAAAAAGGCAGGCAATATCTGTTCTAATAGGTTTTCCATTCTCACCCATACTTGTGTTGTTGTTCACTCAATTGATGCAATTTTTAGTAGGGAGCATATTCTTAAACTAAGAAAAAAAAATGCTTACTTTAATTCATGAGTTTTTGCCCTAAAGAAGCTAATGCTAATAGTTTCACATATGGGCATAAAAGGAAATGGGGGAGCCTGTGGCCTCTCCCATGGAACTTTTAGAAATTAGAAAGACCTGGGGCACCTGGGTGGCTCAGTCGGTTAAGGGACTGACTCTTGATTACAGCTCAGGTCACGATCTCAGGGTCGTGGGGTGGAGTCCTGTGCCTGGCTCCAAGCTCAGCGGGAGACTGCTTGAGAATCTCTCTCTCCCTCTGCATGCCGCTCCCCCCACCTACTCAAAATAAATAAAATCTTTTTTAAAAAGCTGTGGATTGCTTTGGGTAGTATAGACATTTAAAATATAGATAGATAGATGATGATAGATAGATAGATGATGATAGATAGATAGATAAATAGATC
This sequence comes from Ursus americanus, assembly GCF_024610735.1. Taxonomy (NCBI): domain Eukaryota; kingdom Metazoa; phylum Chordata; class Mammalia; order Carnivora; family Ursidae; genus Ursus; species Ursus americanus. The sequence continues at coordinate 90,048,896 of NC_142164.1, forward strand.
CATCTGCTCCAAGATGCTGTTCCAAGTGCTTTATACATATCATTTTATTCACTACTTACTATAACCCCAAGTGGAAGGTACAGATCCATTTTACAAATGAAAAAATAATGAGGCAAATAATACTTTTTAGTAAATAATTGTTGACTAATGTAAATAAATGGAGGCCAATAGAAAGTTCCTAAAATGATTAGCAAAGAAGCTGTAGTCAGTGACATTTTCGAAAATGATTGCCCTTAGTCATTTGGTGTAACAGAGACAGCTCTTAGCTTCCTAATATGCATTCTCTTCTTCTTCATTAGAAACAAAGCCTGATTTTCTTCCCCAGAATTCCTTGCAGCTAGGGATGGCCTTATGGCCATGTTCTTGTTAATGAAATTTACATATAAGTGTTGTATTTCTGGGAAGATCTTTAAAATGAAGGAGGCAGGCGTATTCATTTCTCCTTCCTCTTTCCTGCTGCTCGGAACACATACGTAATGCTGATACTCAGCAGCCATTTGGACCATGAGGTGACCTTGGGAATTGAAGCCACACATAGCTGAACAAGAGAAAGGGGTGCTGGTGCCTGACACGGTGAAACCACCATACCACACCCGGCTGCCTACATCCTAACTACTTTTACATGAAAGAGATCTAGGAGATGGGGGTTAAAGACTACACTCATCTCGATGGGTACTAACATATCGAATTGTTGGATCACTCTATTGTGCACCTGAAACCAATATAACACTGGATGTTAACGTTACTGGAATTAAACTAAAAAGTTTAATTTAAAAAAAAGAGAGAACTAGGGCCACCTGAGCGGCTCAGTCAGTTAAGCATCCTACTCTTGATTTCAGCCTGGGTGGTGATCTCAGGGTTATGGGATCAAGCCCAGTGCCAGACTCCATGCTCAGCGGGGAGTCTGCTTGGGACTCTCTCTCCCTCTCCCTCTCCCTCTGCCTCTCCACTCCCCTCCCACTCATGCTCCCACTCTCTCTCTCCCTCTCTCTAAAATAAATAAATAAATAAATAAAATAAATGTTTTTTAAAAAAAGAGAACCAAAAGAAAACCAGATTTCTAGCTTAAGCCACTGTCAATTTTTTATTTTCTGCTATATGCTGCCAGACCAAGAACACCCTAACAAGTGGCATACATACCACAACAACAATGTCTCTTTGATACCTATAACAAAGGGTTATGCTCATATTTGAAAAAGATCAAACGTTCTTTTTACAAGTGTTTGTGCTTACTCATGATACATATTTTTTTATTATAAAAGTAATACCTCTGTATTTTGGAAAATTTTTAAAAAACAGAAAAGCAGTAAGAAGAAAATGACACTGATCTCTAATTCTAGCAATCAGAACAGATGCTATTCATACTTTGGATTTTACACAAACCTGTAAAATTAAACCTTTTCTGCAGCATGCCACACAGATGCCTATCCTGCTTCTCTCTGAAGAGTCCTCATAATGAAGAGCTCAAAGTGTTATGCAATAGTTTAGTCCATAGCTGGAGTCATTCTGTTTTAAGTTCTATCTTCTATTAACAAAAATGTGCCTCCCTGACATATGGAGCAACCCAGAATAAATGTATTGTCTCTCAAATATCATGTTCCATTAAATGTTTGGAGGTAAACACAAAAGCTTTCATTTCCATAGTCACAAACTATGCAGCAAGCATTGTGACAGGAATGAAAACACAGGCCATGACTTAAAATAATCCAAGTGACAGATGGTGAAGGCCAAGTAAGTGAGGGCACGTTCAAAAGGCTTTTTTTGTTTTTAAATTTGGTGACCAACTAAAATATGGAGGGTCGAGGAGCCAGGCAACAAGGTAGGCGGTGATATCTTCAATGAACCAGGAAATGTTCCAATAGCCACTGGAGTACGTTTGCAAATCAGTGGTAGTGGTGGGGGATCAAGAGAAGAGTGTACAAAAACATAAGTCAAATTTTGAAAATCAATGTTTGAGAAGCTTATAGGACACTCCTATAGGGATATTCAATAGAGAGTCAGAAACTTCTATCTGGAGTATAGAGACACATTAACACTTCCACTGTTCTGTTAATCCAGCTGTTAGAGACAGTGGAGGAATTAGGGTGTTGTGCTCTTGAATGGCATTACAATCAGAGAAGCAAAGAATATGTATATCCCACTCCAGACACTGCCATCCTCCCTTGAGAGGTTCATGAAAGACACACACAGACGTACACAGAGATAGAGAGAGAGAGAAAATTAAATACAGCCTTAGCACTTTCTGGGCTTAGACCCCAAGCCCCCCAAAAGATACTCTGGGCCATGTTTAGGCTGGACCATGTGGCCATGTGGCATGTCACCTTATCCTAGGTCACCTTCAGCCTAAAGCAGGTTGTGAGTGAAGCCTGCTAATGTTTCACCTGCACCCAAGTTTGAGATCCTACCATGGCTCAGCCTTATGTAAAAAAAAAAAAGAAAGGAAGGAAGGAAGGAAGGGAAGAAGGAAAGAAAGAAAGAAAGAAAGAAAGAAAGAAAGAAAGAAAGAAAGAAAGAAAGAAAGAAAGAAAAAGAAAAAAGCAAGTTAGTTGGTTGGCTAAGCTCCAAGGCAGTAGGTCCTGCATCCGCTTATCACTTCTTGCCATATGGATGGCAGAGAACGAGGAGAGAGGAAGAGAGTCTCCCAGAGGGGGTAGCCCTGACTCTTCCGCTCCAGCAGTGTTTCAGGGAGAGCAGCAAGAAGGCCACATCCTAGGGCTGACCTGTTAACACACAGTGACTGTGCGCACTGGAAATATGGCATACTCCTGTCCCAGAATCTGATGAATCCGAACAATACTCCTCCTCCCCAAATGTAGATTGAAGGGAGGAGGGAAAACAAGATCTTGCTCCTTCATTAACTTACATAGCCAAAGGAATCACAGCATTTGAACAGCTTCCTAGACCTACTGGCTTATATTAAACTTGGGGCCAATTAAATCTCCTTGGTCATTTTCATAATGACACCGATGTAAGTAAAGTAGGAACCCTTAATGAGAAATTTACATTCATCTCTCTGTCAGTTTTAATTTTCTTGCTTTTGTTTCCTAATTCATGTCACCATCTAACATTCAAATGCCTGATAAAGTAAAAAACAGAAAAGGCCACGGTTAAGGGTCTGGAACCCACAATCAAAAACCTCATTCTAAGTCGATCTAATTGTTCTTCACGTTCAAGTTACCTTGAAACACCCCAACCAAAGACTCATTTGGCCTTGCCTTTTCTACGTTGCCCAGGAAGACATCACGGCCACCAAATAGTGGTTTAAATCATGCTATTCTACTGCCCATTCCATTATTCTGCCAATCTTGGGACTCTGTTTTTACAAAGGAAATGAAAAAAGTTTGCTTTTTAATCACCTGTAAATATGATACCAAAAAAATGCTCATCATCCCAAAATTCAGCTTTTCCTGTGTATACGTGACAGATTATATCCATAATTTGCTTGCATCAAGCCTGAAACAAAGAAATGGTATAGCTAGGAGCAATCTTTTCTTCCATACGCTTGCCACACCAAAGCTTTTTTAAAAAGCAGAGCAATTAGCAATTTTATCAGTTTGTTCATGTATTTGTATTTTGCGTATATTTGCATTTCATATTTAATTTGGTGCCCCATAACTATTCAAATTAACTAGACTCAGCAGATACTTTCACTTACTAACACTCTGAGTGATGTGCCCTTAAATTAATAAATAATTAATTGAACAGATAAATAGAATTTACAATCAACCGGAAAATTGTTCTTCCTCATAGCAGACATGAAGAGCAATGGTCTTTAGTACAACGTGTATATACAGGTAAGGATATCAAAGCATATATATCAAAATAGATAACATCCTATTTGTTGACATTTTAAAATATTCGTTAGATCACTTGAGGAGCTAATAACTTTTAATGAAATCTACAATATTGCTAGAAGCATCTTTAGATGAGTTTTTAAAACAAGAAGCTTTGGCTGTACTGTGCTTACAACTGAGCTTCCTATGGCCTGAAGGGTTAGGATTTTTTTTTCCTCTAGTGAGAAATTTGTCTACCGGCCACCCTGGTCTGAGTTGTAAAAATTACAGAAAAGAGTTCAAAACGTTCTACCATAGTTAATAACACACTCCCCCAAGAGTCAAAGTCCCCAGTCCAGATCTAATCTGCTATTGAAAGGGCACTGGTGCTTGAGTCTCCTCTGGGATTTCAGGAATTTATTCTATGTTATTTCATGGAGAATAACATTAGAGCACGATTCACAGAAAACCTTAGAACCAACTAACCTGTCAAAAATCCATTCGGTTTCCAATCAAACTAGCTCTGCTTCCCCAGTGTCACCCCACAACTTTATGGGTGTCCCTCCAGCCTCAGCTGAAGTATTCCTTCTGGGGCTCACCCACCATGCCTCTCCTCTGAGCATCTGTTTCCTTCATCCCATCTCTACCCACACCTGGATAAGGACCTGGCAGCAGCAGCAGCAGTGGGCCAAAGATACGACCAAACCCTAGCCCTGTTTGCCTACCTGTGACCTGATTCACACACCACTGACGTTAGGATAAACTCCCCCTCGCATGGCCAGGACCAGAGTTCAAAAAATAAAAACGTCTTCTTGAATTGCATCGTGAATTTTGCTCAGAAGCAAAGTGGTCATAAGTGGCCACTTGTTGGTACATTCGTTCTTTCAACAAATGTTTTTGAGTGCCCCATTGAATGCTTTTAGCCCTGGTGATCTAATCTGGAAGTGATTTTACTGGTGCACATCTGCAGTTTCCATTCTAGTGGAAGTACAAAAAGATAATCTATCTCATTTAGCGCACCAAGGCTTAGATTCCCACTAGTAAGCTTTCCCTCGACACTGTAGTTTTCTCTCTAGCCATTTTGCTCTGGGGACATTTTACCTTCATGAGATACATGCACAGAAGCAGCTGAACCATATGGGAGGTGAGGGTGAGGTGGGGTGGGGTTGGGAGGACAGAAGAGCCAGGGAGGTGAGAGAGAGGTAGGGTGGGGGTTGGGAGGACGGAGAAGCCAGGGAGGTAAAATCAACTGAAGGGACTCACATGTACATAGAGAGAGAGAAAGAGAGAGAGAGAGAATAATACCCACTGTCAGTGTTTCCCTCTTTCTCTCCTTCCTTCACTCCCGCTTAAAGATATCCCTACGAAAAAATAATACAAGATTTCTGCCTCTTGCATACGATTGCTACAGCCGCCAGTGCCATGTTAATGATTAATATGTCACATCAAACTTCTAGTAAGGACACAAGTCCCTATTTTTTATCCATGAATTATCTTTGAAACATGGAGAGCAGAGTGCATTTAGACTCATCGGACGCACCCATTCTCAGCAAAGCATTTTATCATTTGTTCAAGTAAGACTGCGTGGCTTAAACCCTAAAATCAATTTGAAACTTCCTTTTGCTGTAGCAACTGATCGATGCCCAGAGAGACTTGAGACAAAGGGCAAGACGAACAGCTTGAGGGACAGTGCTTCATGGACAAAATGGGAAAAAAGCACAGGGCTAGTCCTCGCTCCAGAACGAATTAGATGTGTGACCCTGGAAAAGCCACTTGGTCTCCCTGAGCCTCACGTTTCCTCACCTGTAAAATGGATATGTGAATATGTTTCCTTGGAGAATCAAAAGAGTCCACCCCCACATTCAGCCTGGACGCTGAGAACCAGACCACACCTTACTGGCTATGCTAACATGACTTTGCTATTCCACTGTCTTCATTGGTATGACTTGACCTTTCCAGGACTGCCCTGCCCAAGCAAATGGTTGGATTGTTTATTATAAGACCTTGCCAGCAGAACCATCGACTCTTCCATGGAAAGCATCAATAGACAATTTGCACCCTGATATTCTTTGAATCCCTCATTTCAAAATGCTCATCTTGCTGCTTTCACCAACCCTGGGTGTATATGATGATTCTCACCCAATTCTAACTGAGCCCCCTGCATTGAAAGACGTGCCTTAAACCAAACTTCCAATTCTAGGTGAACTCTGACCTTACCCTCATCCCTCTGAGACAGAGCCAAAGCAAGGAGCTCAGCTTTGTCTTATCATGTGTTGGTGATATTTGGGGAACCAACTTTCAACAACTCCCAGAATCACTGTGATAATAGATGTGAAAATTCTTTGAATGCTGTCAATTGCAATTAAAATACGAGTTGGCGGAATGAGAGGGCAATAAATAATACCCAGGTAAACTGGAAGGTGATGGTACACCAGAAGGGGATGTAAACACCCCTGGGAATGACAACTCCCTGAAAGTGTTGTAAGATGCCAGGGAGTCCTACACCTACCATTGGAAGTAAGGGGAAACTTTTTCACCTGTACCTACCATTGGACTGTTCTGGTTCACCTCCAAAGGTGAGAAAGTTGTCACCATACAGTTGTCAAACCAAAGTTGATCTTCTAATCTAGGATACAACCGAACAATGGGTGTGCAGGTGGGTGGGTGGCTATCACAAGCTGCCCCCACTTGAGTTGCCAAATGTAGGACAGGCTCTTCAACCTGACGATTCAAAGAACACCACCTTAAATTGATCAAGTGTATCAACTTCACACATTCTAACATTGTTTAGTTCGGTTTATGTGGTTTACAGATTCTTCAGCTTCTGGCCTGCCAAATGTTATTAACCCATCACCATACAACTCTTCTCTATGCTTTTTGTAGTGAGTACATCCCCCCATGTCTGTTTCACTTATGTGTATGAAATTTACATTCATACCATAGCAGTGTACGCATCCAGAACATATAAACACAGCATCCTCAATTCTGAAGAATGTGGCCGAAATAAGGAAGTGGCAAAACAGACTTTGGATTAGCCGGAGGGGGCTAATTATTAACCAGGAAACCCAGAGTGCTTCACATTATCATCAAGGAAAGCTTGTAGTCCAGCGCCCGCCAAGACGAGCACCTTCAACAAATGCTGAGCTATCAGAGCTGGGATCGTGTCTGTCTTGACACAAATGTGTTCCCGTGATACATCTGGCAATGTCTGGCACAAAAGTGGCACGTGATAATATGTACTGATTGATGGGCAGGCAATTCACAAAAGAAGACAAATGTATGAGAGATATTAAATGTCACTAGGCAACCGGCAAAATTCATATTTAAATGAGATATCATTATTTGCCTATTACATTAGCACAGCTACGGAAAATAATATATCGTGCTCTCAAGGGTGGAGCCAGATGACCGGGGTGAGGCAACAGCCGAGCGGGTGCAAATAGATTCAACTGGTCTAGAAACGCATCCAAATCAAGCCTTTAAAATGTTTCTGCCCTTTATGCCACGGCTAGGAATTTATCTGAAAGAAATAATTTTGGACAGAGGCAAACATGGCAACATGATAAAGAGCAAAAACATGGAGCACAGACTCCATTTCCAAAGACTGAGCAATGATTCGGGACTAGCTAACAGATATTTCACCTTTATTATCTACGGACTATGTCAGGGCTTTGCGGATATTACCTTATTCAATCTGTTTCAAAAACCACATGAAGTAGCTAACATTATCCCCGTTTTAGAAATGGTGAAACTGAGGTCATTTGCCCATAGACAGAACTGGATGCTGAAGGAATCAGGACCAGAATTGGGATCTGTTTGACTCCCTAGCACTTACACAGCATCTCTGTACTAGAGAACATTATGCATTCAAATTAAATTTTAATGAGAGGGTAAAAATTTAATGTTGAGTGAAGACAGGATAGAAAATTGTACATACTTAATCTTTTTTTTTTTTTAAGTAGGCTCTGTGCCCAACATGGGGCTTGAACTCACGACCCTGAGATTGAGAGTCGTGTGCTCTACCAAGTGAACCAGCCAGGCACCCCTATACATATTTAATCTTAATTTTGCAATACACACATACACGCACGTACACACACATTGGAAAAAAGTTTTCATGAAATGCGGCAAATATTAACAGAGGCTATTTCCGAGGGGGTGTTCTCTCAGGAACTATTGTTTTCTACTTTATAATTTAGATATATCTCCTACTTTCCTACTATGATTAATAAATTATTTTTAAAAAGAGAAAAACAGAAATGCTGTTAAGAAAAAATGTGGTGAGAGGCATCCATGTCCCACAGATAAACATAGGTTTACACAACAGGAAAGACCTTTTGCTTGCTCTGGAGTCTGGTTATAGGAGCACCCCCATACTGTCTTTGCTGGGGTCCCAGAGTAATGCAGCTTTCTTTGTTGTCATTTCTCTACCTCTGTGAGCTCAGCATCAGATGGGTGGATCGAGGTGGGTTTTATATATAACCCTGCCTTGCTGCACAGCCTGCAAGAGGCGACCAGACGCCCTCCTCTCCATCTCTTCAAGTGAGCAGGTGTCACACACCTGCAGGTGCTTGTGAAAATGCTCAACCCTCTGCGATCATCACATGTCAGAGATCCACGTGGTGACCGGACCAACGGGGCCAAATCAAACAGACCATGAGCCTCCGTCTGAATCACTTCAGACACAACACATGGGAGCCTCCTGGAAACACAGGGCCTTTGCACCTGCACCCTGAATGTGGCCCGAGCTAGAGAAATGTGGACACAAGGCAGAAGCCAAGTTCACACAAATGGCATACAGATCATTTTTATGGTTGTTGTTTCCTTGCTCAGTTGAGGACTTGACCAGAACATGCCGGCAAAGGATAATTGTTAGGTAAAGGTTTGTGGTCCTGTTGTTATCGTGTTGTTGTAGAAGCTTCTGCATAAAAATGAGGTATTCATTAGGCCATGGCTGAGAAAACATCCTCATCTGGTAGACCGAGCAATGTAAACTATGAGGATTAAATTGACCTTTTTCTGGCCATCGCTTTTTCTGTGACTCGATCACAGAGTTACGTTGATCTCCGTGCCCAAACTACGCGTTCTTAGTTACACGCGGTTTCTATATAGATGGTAGAGCCATCAATTAAAGGTCTGTGACTGTGGCCTCATCAATTCACTACCCTTCCAGCTGCCAGTTGGCTATAAATTATCTCCCTTCTCATCCTGTTCCCAGTCCATGAGTTGGAGTAACTTTTAACCTCTACTCCTCTTCCCGCTCAGCTTTATTGAACTTATTTTGATGCAAATGTAATTAACTACTCTCCCCCCATATATTCATGAGATATTCAAATTGGGGATAAACGTGCTTTATGCAATTGTACCAAGAGAAAGATGTGGAACAACAGAATCGACTTGTGAGACCATGACTACATTGGTCCAAGACAAAAATAAAAATAAAGACGGCAGCTAGCAAGGCTCCCGGGTTCTCCTCCAAGTGCGAAAGCAGTATGTTCTCTGGAGAACAAACCACACCACATAGACTCTTCATGGAGTCTTAGAGTTGGACCAAATGATTTTCGAGGTCATATGATCCAATGTCCCACTTACAGGACAAGAAAATATAAAACATTCAGGTGAGACCATCACTGAATCTCTTAAAATTCTCCCACAGAGATAACAACACACTCCTAGCTCAGAAACCCATTCTTGGGTTCTCTGGCCCCAGTTGAAAAAAGGTCTTGAGACTCAATGAAATTATTCTCAGCCTTATCAAAGTCTATTATTTCTTATCTCCCCCTGTTAATGGGGGGAGGTCAGAACTTTTCAGGGGTCCTCTCCACCACTCCCTAATCACTTCCTACCGAGGCCGTCGTCAGCCTCTAAATGCACAGCCAGGCGCACGGGCGGGGAGTAAGGAAGGCCACGTGAAAAGCCTCCTCCCTACAGTGTAGACAACTACCCTCTGCTCTGATTAATTAATTCCGAACCCTTGGAGAAGCACTCATCTAGAAAAGTAACTTCGAAGAAAGCCTAGGTGAGAAGTTCCTAGTGTGACTGCCAACACACTGTTTGGGAAGAAGGCAGGAAAAGCAGGGTCCAAGTCACAATATTAGGAGTTTCTTCAGCTAGTCGCTAAAGATAAGAGCCTCTAATTTGCTCACTCCTCCATCATCCCTTTCCTTTGTAGGTCTGTGCACGCGCGTGCTTGGGAAAGCCATGCCCTGATGACATGGCCTAGTTGGGCTTCAGCATGGATTTCCCCATACAAATAACGTTTTGGTTTGTTTTTTAAAATAAGAGTCCCGTAAGGCTGAGATAGGAATAGTAGTAATAATGGTTCTGAACACATGGGTCCATTAGACAACTTGGGGCTTTGGGTTGGTTTGTAAGTGTCACCACCTCAAAGAGCCTGGCTTTTGTAAGGCCCATGACAAGGTGGGGTCTACTTGCCATTACAGGGAGTACAGAATATCAATAGAGCAAGATCTAGTTTCCTGAGAACCACAGAGCTAGAAAACAATGTTGTTGTTAAAGCTCTGAGTTCCAAATATAAGCTACACCCGAGTGAACAGAGCAACCGACTAGCAAAGAAACAAAAGTAAGTACGGTATGGATGGGGATAGTAGCTACCTTATTTATTGCTATCACATCACCCCCAAACTTTAAATTACCATTTATTATCTATCAGTTTCTGTGGGTTGGAAATCTGGAAGAAGCTTGGCTATAAATTCTTCTGGGTCATGCATGGCCTCTCGTGAAGTTGCAGTCAAAGATGTCAGCAGCCAGGCTGCATTCGTCTGAAGGCTTGAACAGGGATGGAGGACCGATCCACTGCCAAGATGGCTCACTTCCACAGCTCACTTCCACAGTGGCATCTGGTCAGTGGTAGGAAACCTTGGCTCCTCCCCACATGGACCTCTCCACAGGACTGCTTGAGTGTCCTCACAACATGGCAGCTCCCTTCCCACCCCCCATCCCGAGCAAGTGATCCAAGAAAATCAACGTGGAAACTGCAACGTCATTTATGAGCTAGCGTCAGAAATCACACTCCATCACTCCCATACTATCTTATTAGTTATTTGGGTCAGCCCTCTTCACGTGGGAGAAGACTGCACAAGGATGTTAATACCAGGAGATGAGAATCACTGGGGGAATCTTGGTGGCCACCTACCACATTGGCCATTAAAGGTATTATGGGAAGCTTGTGGGCCCACCTTTTAGATAATGTCACCCCAAAGAGGGATTGTTAGGTTCACTGATGTGGCTAATTGCCTCTTTCTCTTCTCTGCTCAAAGTGGGCAGGTCACCAGTTTCATTTCTGGGCACAAAGGGGAGGGGAAGAAGAAAACTGGTAAGTGGCCCCTCTGATTCCAAGCTTCACAGTCCCTGTGCACTTTAGAGTTTCCTTCTCCACAGCTGGAAATTTTCTCCATGGCTGGTATTCCAGTTATCCATTATCTCCACATGGTATATCATTTATATTGTTTTTCAAGGCCTTTCCATGTAAATTTAGCTTCTCACAGCATGGTGGTCTCAGGGTGGTCCCGCTTCTTACATGGTGGTTAGCTTCCAAGTGACACAAAATGGAGGCTACCTCTTCACATAGGATAGGCCTGAAAACTGGCACAACCTCATTTCTGTTATATTCTCCTGGTCAAAGCCATCATGGAAACTGCCTAGATTCAAGGGGAGGGGACATGGACCCCATCTCTCTATGGGAGGAGTGTCAAAACCTTGTGGCCATCTTCAACCCACCACAGTTGGGGAGCTTGAATGGACCACCTGCCCGCCTGAGGCAATGGGACTATCGGGATATTAATAAATTACACAGCTATTCCTTGGGCCCCCACTTTTCTGTCCCTACATAAGATGCAGAGCATCTTCCATAGTGCGTGTGTGGCAGACAGGGCCTGAAGTAAAGCCCACAGTTTCATTCCTTCAGCAACTATTTCATAAGCACTCCCCATATGCTAGCCATCTATTCCAGGCGCTTGGGACACATCCGGGAATGCAATCAAAGCTCCTGCCTTCACAGAGCTTACACTCCAGTGGAACGTAGGTGAGGAAAACGGATCGAATAACAACTTGCATCATCACGTGGGCTTGCCGCCCACCAGGCACTGTGCTTGGCGCTCAGCTCTATGTTATTTCATCGAATCCTCACCGGAACCTGCAAAGGAAGTGTTTCTCTCCACGCAGCCAGCAAACAGCCAAGCTGAGATTTAAATCCAGGGTCTTGCGGACGCCAAAGTCTCATGCCCTTCGTCACCATGCCACGCCAAGTCTCTCGTGCTAGGTAATATTCTAAAACAGGAGGAAGCCCAGGATAAAAGTGTTCATGTTAGCCCCAGGTCGAGATAGAGATCTGGATAGTAAAACCCACCAACATCTGGGAAGTAAGTACCTAACCACTTATTTAAAAAAAAAGGAAATTGTTTTCCTTTACCCTAGCCCAACCACTCCGCGAGGCGTGAGGTTTTCTTTTCTTTGCAGCTAAGGAAACAGAGATACAGGAGGTTTCAGGGACTTAGCCCACATGGCCGGAACCTTCCACACATCTGTCCAGCTGTGGAGACTTAGGTGTAAGCCCAGCCGGAGGAACACTTGGAGGTCGGCCCGTAATCAGGCAGCTAAAGCCTGTCTGGCAAAATACACTTGTTCTTCTGCTATTAAGACAGAAAGCGGGTACCATGGCTCACAGAACTCTCCCAACCGGCCCCCCAGGCCAACACGGCAAGAATCATGTCGAAGACATCCTCCCACTTCCCACTGACCTCTTCTTCAAAATAGCCCTTCACCACCTCAATCCAGGCTTGGGCCCTTCCCAGGCCAGAATCGCTACAGTCTGTTTTGTGGGAGAGAAAAAGGATCTCACATAAAATAATATTTTCCACCTTGACGTTCCCGTAATAAATAACTTAGCCATTAAACCAGATGGTGCCCTCCTTCGAGACATCGAGCTCCTGGAGAACGGAGATGAGATCTCATCCATCTTCATGTCCCCAGTAAGCAGTTCAATGTGTGGCATATAGTAAGTGCTCAAAAAATGTTTACCAAATTTAATTAAATCTTATTTAGCCCCAACACGTCCTGAGCAGATTTGAAGGTCATTTAGAAGACCAGAGGTCTCTAGGTAGCTGACAATGACAGTAAGAAGTCTTTGGCAACAAATAAGAACAATGTGATGAACAGTAAAAGACATAAGTCAGATTTCTGGGTGCTCTATAATTTCAGTGTCAATACAAAAAGGGCTTCCTTTTTTAATAAACGTTTTATTTTAGAAAAGCATTTGGTTTCTAGAAAAAACTACAGAGATGGTAGACCGTTCCCATACACCTCACACACAGATTCCCTGGTTATTAGCACCTTACATTAGTGTGGGACACTTGTCACCATTAGTGAACCAAACATTAATATATTATTCTTATGAAATAAAGTCCCAACTTCATTCGGTTTTCCTTTTTCCCTGCTGTCCTTTCTCCATTGCAGTTTCCCATCCAGAACTGCACACGACATTAGTTGTCCTGCCTCTCCTTAGGTTCCTTTGGGCTGTGATAGCTTCTCAGACTTCTCTTGTTTTGGGTAGTGTTGAGGAGTACTGGTCAGGTACTTTAGAGATTGCCCCGCTACTGGAATTTATCTGATGTCTTCCTTATGATTAGACGAGGGTTATGTGTTTGTGGGAGGAAGACCACAGAGGTGAAGTGCAATTCTCATCACATCCTATCCAGGGTACGTACTGTCAGCATGACTTATCACTGTTGATGTTGACCTTGATCACCTGGTTGAGGTAGTGCTTGTCAAGTTTCTCCACTGTCAAGTTGCTCTTTTTTTGTCCCCCAATGGGCTAATCTTTATTTACTTTATCGAGGTATAATTTACATACAATAAAATGAGTGTACCCATTTTGAGTGTATAGCTTGATAAGGATTGATGATCCACACCAATGGTTCTCAAACAGGAGTGACTTTGTCACCCAGGACACGTTTGGCAATGTCTGGAGACATTTTCGGTTGTCATTTCTGAACTAAGGGGAGGTGTTCCTGGCATCTAATGGATGAAGGCCAGGGACACTGCTAAATATCTTACAATGCATAACATAGCCCTCCTCAAGAGAGAATTATCAGCCCAAACTGTCAGTAGCAACAAGGTTGAGAAACCCTGATATACACTCATATAACCACTGTCCCCGATGAAGACACTGCGGCACCCCAAAAGTCTCTTGGGCTCCTTCGCAGTCAATATCCCACTACCTGTCCCTAGAAACAACTATTCTGATGTTTTTCTCCATCAGTAGAGTAGTTTTGTTTCTTTTGGAACTTCATATAGATGGAATAGGACTTTATTTCTCCTCTGTCTCTGGCTTCTTCCATGCAGCAGAATGTTGAGATTCATCTATGTGGTCTTGCATATCAGTAGTTTGTTCCTTTTCACTGAATGGGCTTCCATTGTATACTTTATCAACGGGCATTTGGATCGGTTCCAGTATGGGGGTTTCAAGAGTAAAAAGAAAACTGTGCAGAAGTCTTTGTGTGAACATATGTTTTTAGTTCTCTTGGACGAATACTGAAGAATGGAATTGCTAGGTCATATGGTAAGTATCCATTTAACTCAAAGGGCTTATATCGTTAAAAAAGAAAGACAAAATAAATGGTTCTTCATCTCCTTTTGAACTATATGGATTCTCTCACTACTTCTGCCTTCTCATCTCCGCTCAGAAATAAGTTTTGAATTAAAATAAGTAAGTGATGTCAGAGACATCCTCTTCCATTTTTTCCATCCCCAGGCTGAATTCCTTGGAATAGGTGATCAGACGTCATCAATCCCCTTCTCACTTGCACTTGCCAAGCAAAAGTTGTCTCTTAAGATCAGAACCAGAAACAGCTGTGTCTCTGGTTCTTTGGGTAATGCGTGTTTGATTTTTTTTTTAAGAAGATGTTTATAGAAAATGGCCTGCGGTATTGGCAGTTGTGAGAACAGATCTAACTTCTGCTTGGAATTGCTATAAATTTTTAAAACAAACCAAACCCTAACATCGCAATATGGCTATGTAAGGTACCTCCAAGCCAAATCCATTAGATTGGGAATGAAATATTTATTATGATCTGAATGAGACAACAACAAAAAAGGACTTTAGATTTTCCTTAAAGTTGTACGACCAAAACTTGGGATATTTATTTTCCTACGGTGAGTTTGGGGATTTAATCTTTGATTTAAACAGGGACTCAACGTGACCATCACAGAAGACAAAGTTTACAGAATTCATAAATGAAATCTTTTCACAGTTCAAAGTAAAGACTTACTTTGCTAATAAGCATCCTGAATTTGAGGCACAGAGAGCTATTTCTTAGGCTTAAAAATGATTTATAATATGCGTTATGAAATGATCCTTTCCCATACTCTCCCATCAGAGCTGGTAAGTGATATCTCCCAAATTTTAGATATCTCTTGTATCCAAAGAAAAATTTTAAAAGAGCATTAGTAAAATGATTAATTTTCTCAAAAATTACAAAATTTAAAGAGGAACAATAAAGAACTCTGTAATGAACGGAACAACGATGCAGAAGTAGAGAGACCTAAATTCGAATCTTGTCTGTGTCACAGACGAGTGAATGGGAAATATACTAGATAGATTTCGAAGGTTCATTTCAGCTCTAACCTTTCATGAATTCCATTGTCTGGTTTTCCATGCACACATAAATAACAGACCACAGATATTTGTATAAGCAACTGCTTCATCAGAGTGTTTTCACGCACTTCAAAGCAATCGGGGTGGAGGGAGCATTAGACTAGAAGCATTTGTTAAAGTCTTATACGGAGTTACTACTCACCTTACAAGAATTATAATACTACAATGTCTTCATTAATTTTTTTTTAGTTACAATCTGATGGAACTTTAGCATTGCCTTTTACATCTTTATTTTCAGGTAGATTTATGTCCCCCTGTTGCAAGATTAAGCATTCATAGGACACTTTAATGTTTACTGAATGGTTAAGGATCATATGTAAGTTAATTCTCATGCAAGACTTTTAAAAGGCAGCCTGGGTTATTTAAATGGAAAGAAATTGCTTTGGGAAAAACATTATGTACAAACAGAGTTAACTTTGAAGGGCAGAGACGCCACCGTAATCTGTAAGTATCATGAGAAGCATGAAGTACAACTGTAGTCAGAACAGGCTCCTCGCAGGGCATTTCACTTCTGTGCCAAAGGGACAAATAAGGTCATCTCTTGGGTGCTTCCTTTTCATAGTCTCAGGATTACCATTTTGGCAACTTCTCCATGCATCACATTACTCTTTTTACATCTGGTTTTCTGTATTTTGTATGTCTCTTCCCACGCTATCCCTCAGTAAGCTACAACCCTTATTCAGGTGAGTGTCCATAAGGCTATAAAATCATCTGCTTTTCAGCGGGGGCGGGGGGGGGGGGGACCATCAGGAGGGGACCTTTCTGATGTCAGCCTGATAGTATGAGCTCCAGCAGCTCTCTTGGTGTGACACTTTTGTTAAGACCCCTAATACACCCTAGGGACAAATGCAAGGAAAGAATAAGGTCTGCAAGCTGTATTTGCCCGAGAAAATGGAACCTTGACTTTCTTTGACGTAGGTGATTAAAATGTCAGATTTGAATATCATGGTGGCTATTTTTCTGCATGTAAATTTGCATGATTTAAAAACAAAAGACACTGGCCTTTCACGTTGAAAAGAATTCAAATATAATAGCTGTAAGCATTTGTGAATGAACCGTATTTTGAAAATCATAATGTTCAGACTGAGCACAGATAATTGTATTGTTAAGACGACCAAAATTAATAAATTGCCCCGCCACTGATATAAACGTACCATTATCACCTGAGTCAAGAAAAAAACTCACCCACAGGGCTTCTTTCTGATGTTCCCAGTGCTAGGAACTGTCAGGACACGGCTCCGTGAGTGCGCAGTCACGGGCTCGCCTTGAAAAGGGAATTTCCAACATAAATAAGAACTTATTTTTTTTAGATAGGAGTATTCTCTCCATGGAAAGAAGAAATGGTTTCTTTTGGCAAAATGTTTAAACCAACAAATGTAGACAATTAGTTTATCTCGGAATGATCATCAGATCTCCGTAACCCACTTCAGACAATGGTGCGTTTCCATGAGAGAAGAATCATCAGTAAGAAATTGACCTTTATGAAGAAAAGGCTAGAACTCCTAGCAGGCATCATGTTGGAGAAGTAGGCTGCTCTACGGATTTACAAACACATCTCCGGAGGACGAATTAGCTTACTGAGGTGGGGATGCGTTTGATCTTACAAAACACAGATACTGAGGTGTTTATTTCTACCTTTCTTAGAGGCCGGTTTTCCTCTGAGAGGAAAAATGTTGAGATTAACTCCTGCTGACCTCTCTTCACAAAGACCTTGGCTCTGACCTTGCGTGTGGACTCCCACCCTCCCCCCAGCAGCAGGCTTGACTCTCATGGCCTCTTTGCCAACATCAGGGGTGCTTTCCACGCTGGTCATGCTGTCTCGCCTTCCTTGGTTCCATTTCTCTACTGCGAAGTATCCAAGCCCCCACCCTCTACCTTCCTCTTTTGTTAGTATGCAACACGCCTTTAAGTGTTTTGCGAAATGTCCGTATCACTGCTGGCTGAAAAGTTTGGAACAATCCCTATTTTCCAGTGTTCTGCACCTAAAAGATCCCGATCCTTTCCCCAGTCGTTCCCCCAAATAGGTATTGGCGCGGGGAATCTTGATGTGAGCTGGAAATGTTAGAAGAAATCATTTGGGTTGGCTCTGGTTTGATTATTGCACCCTAGGTTTCCAAGCAGAGCAAACCCGGGGAGGGGGGCCTCCTGCTTAGCCAAGACCCCTGGAACAAATAGGAAGCCACTCACCCACACCACACCTCCCCCCAAAGGAACTTTTGTTTGTAGGAAGTTAGAACAGGATTTCTTGGTAATTCAGGAGTTGGCGTAAGCCGGGGCTCCCCCCCCACCCCTGCAGTGCCGCAGGCCGTGTCACCCAGGGCACATGGGGTCTTCCCACATCAGCCACCACGTCACAGTGTTATGCCTCATCCTTCGGCTGTCAGCTCTGCCTTGGGTTTGAGCGCGGGGTTTTATGTACACTTAAAAAAAAAAGAAAAAAAGAAACAAGTCAATCATTTTAAAAAAATATCATAAAAAATCCATTTCCTCCTGTCGCTCATGCAGGGACAAGCAGTGTCAGAGAATACTGCATATCCCTAACGGTCTTTTCTCTACGGGAGATATTTTAATATGTATATTTTGCCTACCTTGACTTTTAAAAGGTATTTTGTGAATATGTCAAATTCTGGGAAATGACCTCCTGGCGTTAAATTTTTTTTTAATCCTGCTGGTTTGTTAAAACAGATAAATTTGGGGTGCCTGGGTGGCGCAGTCGTTAAGCGTCTGCGTTCAGCTCAGGGAGTGATCCCGGCGTTATGGGATCGAGCCCCACATCAGGCTCCTCCGCTATGAGCCTGCTTCTTCCTCTCCCACTCCCCCTGCTTGTGTTCCCTCTCTCGCTGGCTGTCACTATCTCTGTCAAATAAATAAATAAAATCTTTTAAAAAAAGATAAATTTATATATGCTTTCCTTTCACAAAGAAGTTTACACCTCAGAAAATATATTACTGTAATTTATTGTCATTTTGAGTACGTCCTGTCTCTGCAGCAAAGTTACACTCACACTTGGGGTTCTTTGTACAAGTCACTCTAAATAATAGCGTGTGGCTAAAAACCATGACCAGTGTCCTATGCTGAAATAAAAATGAAAATGGGAAATATGAGAAACTCGAAAGAGACATTTCACACCCAGGCCCAGCAGAACCCCTCCAATGGGGTCACAAGAACATCGCCGAACACCTCACCTTCATAGTTCCTTTATGCAAGAGACAGAAATGACTCTCTTATTTAAGTCCTTGCCATTTCAGAAATTTCTCTTACATTATTAGTATCTGGGGAGAGAGCATTCCAGAAGAGAGGACAGCAAGAGGGAGGGGCCCGTGGCTGGAGCATGTCTTGCAAGCTGATGGAGAATCGAAGTGGCTGGCGTGACTGGAGCAGAGTGCACGAGGGGAAGAGGGTGAGATAAGGTCAGAGCAGTACTAGAGGCCATTCTGCGCAGGGTCGTGAATGCCTTTGGAAAGACAGTGGCTTTTACGCTGAGCGTTATTAGGAGTCCTTGTGATGTTTGGATCAGAAGAGTGACATTATAGGAGCTGTTTCAATCACATCCACCCGGCTACTGTAGAGGGAGGAAGGATAGATGCAGGGAAACCCGTCAAGGAGCTATGAACTAATCCACATGGGATATCACAGTGGCTGGAACCAGCACAGTGTCAGTAGAGGTGGTGAGAAGCGGTCAGGTAGTTGGTATTTTACGAAGACAGAGCCAACCAGACTTCCTGACAAACTGGATATGACATATGAGAGAAGAGAAGAGTCAAGAGGACCTCCAAAGGTTTGGGCTTGAGCAGCTGGAGGGATGGAGTTCCCATCCGCTTAGCAGGGAAAGGCTGTATGTAGCTAGAGCCGGCTTCGTAGTTGAGCTCTAAAACGAAAACCATTCTTCCTCCTACAATCTACTCCTTTGCCTCTCGTGCTTATCTTACAAATTCAATGCGGAACCACGTCATCCCAAAGGGCATCCTTGACTCCTCCCTCTCCGTAACCTCCCAACCACGCGACCACACCCTCTGCTTTCCACTTCCTAGATAATCTCCTTCATCTATCCACTTCTGTCCTCCACTGCCATCGCTTTACCGGAGGCTGCCCTCATCGGTCATCTGAATTCTTTCTTTAATTTGACTTATGGTTGAGAGGGAGAGAAGGAGAGCACGAGCAGGGGAGACGGGCAGAGGGAGAAGCAGACTCCCCGCTGAGCAGGGAGCCGGACACAGGGAGTCGATCTCAGGACCAGGGATCACAACCTGAGTCAAAGGCGGATGCTTAACCACTGAGCCACCCAGGCGCCGCAGTCATCTGAATTCTTACAAGAGACTCTGAAATGGCCATGAATCAACCCCAGCTTGAACCACTCACTGGATTGTACCCTGAGGCTTCATCTGAAAGCACAAAATCCTCCCGTGGCTCACCATCTCTTATCGTCCTCAGATAAAGTCCAAATGCTAAAGTGTGGGGGTTCATGGGACGCTTGGGTGGCTCAGTCGGTTAAGTGTCTGCCTTCGGCTCAGGTCATGATCCCAGGGTCCTGGGATCGAGTTCTGCATCAGGCTCCCTGCTCAGCGGGGAGCCTGCTTCTCCCTCTGCCTGCCACTCCCGCTGCTTGTGCTCGCTCTCTCTGTCTGACAAATATATAAATAAAATCTTTTTTTAAAAAAGTGTGGGGGTTTCGTTTAACTCTTCGTTTCGAAATAATTTCTAACTTACAGAAAGGTTGCAAGACTAGTTGAAAAGCTTTCCATATGCCCCTTACCCAGATATCCCATTTTACTTCTCTCTCTCACTCTCTTTTCTGAATCATTTGAGAATAAATTGGAAACACAATGCCCCTCTCCCCCTAAAAGCTTCAGGGTATATCTTCCTAGGAATAAGAATAACAACATATGACTGCAATACAATAATCAGAACCAGAAAATTAACATGACTCCAATACAATATATAGACTTGATTTAAACTTTCCCAATTGAACAAATGATGTCCTTTATAGCAAAAGAGATACAGTTGTAGATACAGTTGTTGTCGGCATTACCGGGCCAAGAGCTAGTCCCGGATCATATGCGGCATTCAGTTATTCTGTTCCTTCAATCTCTTTTATTGTGGAGCAGTTCCTCCGTCTTTGCCTTTTACGACCTTGACACCGGTATAGACCAGCTGTTTTGTAAAACGCCCCTCAGTTCGGATTTGCCTGGGGTTTCCTCAGGGCTGGATGTGCTTCGCGTATGTTGGACAAGATGATAGCAGAAGCCATGTGTCCTTCTCCGTGCGTCGTTATCAGGAGGCAGATCTCTTGGTAATATTGCTTCTGCTTCTCTATCACCCTCACTTCTCACCCTCCACCCATCCCTGCTCCTAAGCTCTCAGACATAGCCCCGGAGAATCCATCCGAACCGCATTTTTCCCTGGCGAATCCACGCTGTTTCATCGGATCTCCTTGTAGAGGCCGCTTTGGCCAAGGGACTGGTCCTCAACCCCAGGCCTGGATAAGAGCCTCTTCTGAGCTAGCATAGTGCCCTGCGCCCTCCTATCATCACACTTATTAAGCCATGGGGTAATTGCCTGTTTGTCTGTTTGATGGCAGGGACTGTGGAATGTTCCCTACCATCACTTAGCATATAGCACACCGTCCGGCACACAGTAGGTGCCCAATAAATATTTACGGAATGAAGCATCGCTTCCTCGTACACTTCCTCCTGCATGTTCCCAGAGCCCTGCTTAACTCCATTCTCTCTCGGTGTTGCTGGATTGTTTACTACGTTTGGTCTTTCCTGTTAGACCGGAAATTCCTGGAGCCGCATCTGAGCCCTTGCCCTTGATTCCAGTGCACCTTAACCCAGAGGGAAGGAGAGAGAGAAGGAAGGGGGGAGAAAGGGAGAGATTGGGCCTTTTGTTTTAGAACTTTGTTCCTTCTGAGCTTGTGCGGAGCAGGTGCACAATGTTTTGGAGTCTCTCTCCCGGCGACTCCTCCCCCCACACCCCACTTCCTGTTTATTCTGCCTTCCAACACCACACTGGGGAGGGGTGGGAGGGTGAGAAACATTCCAGTTCCTTTATCCGCCTTCTCACTCCCTGTCTGTCTGCCCCAATTCAGGAATGATTGCTTTAAGGTTGAGTTTATGCTCTTTCAAAGTCTTTATGCGAGTTATTAACAAGAATCTAAAGCTTCTAGTGTGAATTCTCGTCAGTGCATATACTAATAAGCAATGAAGTCAATGAAGGAAGAAAAAAGGAAACAAAAGAAAAAGAAGCCTGGAAAATGCACAGATTAAATAGTCGGAATAGTCTAGAATGTGGTTGCATTGCTTTATAAAGCCTTAAAGAACAAATCAGGTAAAAGAAAAGAATCTCCTTCCTCAAGGGTTTCCTTTTTATCCTTTCCCTGGCCAACATATTTAATTAGCAACTAGCAAACACTTCAAGATCGTTACAAGGTATGGTTTAATCATTGTCATATCTTGAAGACTTCGCTTCCCTTATAACAAATTCTTCGAACCCTGGTTTCAGTATTAGATAGGATTAGATTTGGCCATGAGCAACAGAAATGGCAGTGACTTAAACAAGATAGCACTTTATTTCTGGCTTTTGAGATCAAAGTTCAGAGGTAGGCTATCCATGATGAGCAGAAACCCAGGTCCGTTCCCCCCTGTCCTGCTGCTCTAAACACAGTGCTGCCACCTCATTATCCAATATGGCTGCTGGAGCTCCAGCCAGCCGGTGTTGCTCCATTTCACAACAAGAAGAAAGGAACAAAGGTACTCTCCCATCCTTTAATGACACCTCCTGGAAGTCATGTGTGAAACTTACGCTTTCAGCTCATTGGCTCGAACTCTATCACATGGTCACCTCTAGCTGCAAGGGAAGTGGAGAATTATAGCTTTATTTAGGGTAACCAAGTTCCCAGCTAAAATTGGGGGAACAAGGAGAGAACAGATATTAGGAGACAGCAAGCAGTCTTTGAGACAAATCTATGCTTCTGTAAAATGAGAATAATATAAATACCTACTTCAAAGGGCCCTTGTGAGGAAAAAAATGAGATCGTGCATGAGGTTGGCACCAGTCACAGTAGTAACGACTTCCTTTTTCAAAGGAAGAAGGAAGCATGCACTGAGTGTGTGCCGAACAGTGGTTCATCGCGATTACTTTTAATCCAGTGAGGTAGTATCCCTCATTTTGCAAAAGAGAAAAGACTCCAAGAAGCCAACTAACTCCCCCCAGGAAACAGAGAATGAACCAGTGGAACTGGGGCGAAATCCAGATTCTGTGACTCTGAATCCTAGTTTTCTTTCACCCCTGGGTGCCACCTCTCCTTTGGCCTCACCTAGCCACAACCACCTCTCTTGCTATGAACCTCATGTTCACCAAGACAACATGTATTATGCTCCTCTCCATGGGAAATCTTTCATTATCTACCCCAGCACTACCTCGTCACCATTCAATGGGAACTGGGAGGACTAGGTGCCAGTGGTGAAGACGGCGTTAATCAAAAGGGACTGCACACCGGGAACTCTCATTAAGTGCTGGTGAGGGGGTAAACGGTATATCCACGGTGGAAAACTCCTTGGCAGTCTCTAGTAAAGTTAAACATATACCTCTCTTATGAACTAGCAATGCCATTCCTATGTATTTATCAAAAACAAAAGGCTTCAACTAGAAAGTTCCTCATAACTTTATTACTAAAAGCTAAAAGAAATAAATTAAACAATGCAAACAAGCTAAATGTCCATTAACAGGAAAAGAGGTAAGCAGAGTGTGGACATTTATAAGATGGAACACTGTTCAGCCATAAAAAGGAAGGCAAAAACTGACAAGGCAAGAAACAACAATTGTTGGAGAGGATGTGGAGAAAGGGGATCCCTCCTACATTGTTGGTGGGAATGCAAGTTGGTACAGCCACTCTGGAAAACAGTGTGGAGGTCCCTTAAAAACTTAAAAATTGAGCTACCCTATGACCCAGCCATTGCACTACTGGGTGTTTACCCCAAAGATACAGACGTAGTGAAGAGAAGGGCCATATGCACCCCAATGTTCATAGCAGCTTTGTCCACAATAGCTAAATCGTGGAAGGAGCCGAGATGCCCTTCAACAGATGACTGGATTAAGAAGTTGTGGTCCATATATACAATGGAATATTACTCAGCTACCAGAAAGAACGAGTTCTCAACATTTGCTGCAACATGGACGGCACTGGAGGAGATAATGCTAAGTGAAATAAGTCAAGCAGAGAAAGACAACTATCATATGATTTCTCTCATCTATGGAACATAAGAACTAGAATGATCGGTAGGGGAAGAAAGGGATAAAGAAAGGGGGGTAATCAGAAGGGGGAATGAAGCACGA
Source organism: Ursus americanus (assembly GCF_024610735.1). Lineage (NCBI taxonomy): Eukaryota > Metazoa > Chordata > Mammalia > Carnivora > Ursidae > Ursus > Ursus americanus. The sequence continues at coordinate 90,072,677 of NC_142164.1, forward strand.
GAGACTGTGGACTCTGAGAAATAAACTGAGGGCCTCAGAGGGAAGGGGGTGGGGGAATGGGATAGACTGGTGATGGGTAGTAAGGAGGGCACGTATTGCATGGTGCACTGGGTGTTATACGCAACTAATGAATCATCGAACTTTACGTCAGAAACCAGGGATGTACTGTATGGTGACTAACACAATATAATAAAAAAACATTTAAAGAAAAGTAAAAAATAAAAATAAAAATAAAAAAATGAAAAGGTAAAAAAAGAAAAAAAAAAAGGAAGGAAGCACTTACCAACTCCTGCAGGAGTGTGGGTGAATCTCAGAAATATTACGTTGAATGGAAGAAGCCAGACCCCAAAGAGCACCAATCAGATGACATTGCATGATTCCATTGTTAGGAAGTTCAAGAGCAGGCCAAATGGTAGATGAGGATAGAACTCAAGAGAGTGGTTGCCTGCGTTGTGGGGGAGGGGAGGATCAGAAAGGAACATGAGGGAACTTTGTAGGGTGATGGGAACTCTGTGTACCTTTACTGAGGTATCAGTTACACGGGTGTGTGCGTTTGTCAAAACTCAAACTAGGTACTGTACGTTTTATTGCATGTAATTATATCTCAATAAAAAAACCCAGAACTAATGATGAGGTGTGGGGCTGCAGAAATGAATGCTACAACTAAGTGTCACAAAATAGTTGCAGAAGGGAAAGAAGTGAGGATTGAACAAATAAAAATAAAGAGAGTGGGAGCCCCAGATCTTAGCCACAAAATACGTAATAAAGAAGGCTGCTAGATTCGAAGTAAGCCCTTTAAGTTCCCCGTGGCAGCGCCGCGACTCGTGTCTGTTTATGCAGCGCTACTGTCACCAAGATTAGAGCTGAAAAGAAAAATAAAGTCTCTTTCACAAAAGAAGGCGAAAAGAACCTTTCAATACTGTTCTCAACAAGTTGTTGTGCTCGAAATTCTATATTCCAGCCAGCCCAAGGCAGTGAATGGATTAAGTGTCAAGAGTTTAACCTTTTTGTTTTCTGGCCACATGCTAGAGGCCGGGTGTTTCCGTTTCCTATTGCTTCTGGAACAAATTCCCACGAACTCGGTGGCTTAAAAACAATGCAAAATTATAATCTTCTAGTTCTGGAAATCAGAAGTCTAAAACAGGTCTCGCTGGGATAAAATCAAGGTGTTGGCAGGGCTGCGTGCTTTCTGGAGGCTCTGGGGACAATCTGTTTCCTTGCCTTTTCCAGCTTCTAGAAGCTGCCTCTGCTTTATGGCTCATGACCCCTTTCTCCATCTTCAAAGCCAGCAAGGGCAAATCGCGACTTCCTCATGCTGTGTCACTCTGACTCTGACTCTGACTCGGCCTCCTACTGCCATTTGTAAAGACCCTTGTGATTACATGGGGCCCTCTACATATTCCAGGATAATTTCTCCATCTGAAGGTCAGGTGATTAGCAGCCTTCGTTCCTGCTGCAACCTTCATTACCCCTTGCCCTGGAAGGAGATATAGTCACATGTTTGGATGATTAGGACACAACCATCTTTGGGGGACCATGACTCTGCCTACCAAGCTGAGCTTTAACTATAAAATGTTACTTCGAATCTTTCTCTTCTCCGTACCAGCCATCGGAGGAATGTTTCCAAAGGTTCCAGGTATATTAGAAGCTGTTACAGAGGCATATGTGGTAAAATGGACCCTGTCCTATAGAATTACATTCTACTTTCTTTTTTAAAGATTTTATTTGAGAGAGAGAGGGAGAACAAGCAGAGGGGGGAGGAGTAGAGGGAGAGGGAGAAGCAGACTCCCCACCGAGCAGGGACCCTGGTGTGGGATTCGATCCCAGGACCCTGGGATCATGACCTGAGCTGAAGGCAGACGCCTAACCAACTGAGCCACCCAGGCGTCCCTACATTCTACTCTCAAGTGCTTTTAGTTAGTTCTACAATCTCCTGAAATCTGGATAAAGGTCTCTGTTCTGATTATCCATTGTTGGGTAACACACCACTTAGTGGCTTCAAAGAGTGAAAATATTTTGCATGCAAGTCTGAAATTTGGACAGGGCTCGATGCGGACAGCTCATCTCTGCTCCACTTGGCCACTCCACAGCAGCTCCACGGCTGGGGGCTAGACTCAGTTGAAGGCTCACTCATAGGGTTGGCAGTGAGATGCTGGCTGTGGGCAGTGACCTCGCTGAGGCCATCAGCCGGGACACCTGCATGTGACCTTTTTGTGTGACCTGGGCTTCCTCAAAACATTGCAGCCAGGTTCCGAGGGCGAGCACCTCCAGAGACAGCCATGTATCTCACACACGAGGAGGATGTGTCACCCTTTGTGGCCTGGCCTTGGAAGTGACGGCCACGTATATTTTATCCAGGCAGCCACAAAGCCCCACCTAAATTCAGGGCGAGGACAGGGAGATTCTACCAATCGTTGGAAGGGGGCAAGGCAGTTGGGAGACTATTTAGGGCCAGAAATAACTTGGCACCCTTTGTTAAAAAGTGCGGTTTGCCACAGCTTCTCTGCCACATTTCCATTTCTTCTCTTCATTTAAAGTCTCCTTTTCCTTTTATTCAATTTGTCCCCCTTACATAATGGCCCCCCGCCCTGGGGCCACCTGGGTGGCTCAGTCGGTTAAGTGTCTGCCTTTGGTCCAGGGTCCTGGGATCAAGCCCCACATCCAGTTCCCTGCTCAGTGGGGAGTCTGCTTCTCCCTCTCCCTCCCTGCCCCACCCCCCGCTTGCATTCTCTCTCTCTCTCAAATAAATAAATAAAATCTTAAAAAACCCATAATGCCCCTCTTGGCCTCTTTTTTGGTCCCCCACTCCTTCTGGACTGAAATCAGGCCAACCCTGAGTTGGCAAACAACAGTTTCATAAGGTCATAGGGAGGGACTGTGGCCCATGCACGGAGGAGGGGCAGCCCATGGCTGGAATCGGGGTCCACTCAACTGTTTTGAACAGACAGAAATGATGATTTCATATGCTACAACCTAGCATCTGCTACCTCTTTTGTCAGAGAAAAAGGTACCAACCCGCTATCAGAAGATTACCTCCCCACTCCTCAGGTTTCCAATGGGTGGGAGTGTCCCTAAACACACTTGCCTTTCCCCATCACGGCCCTTATCACACTGACCCAGGGGTGACATCTGGTAAATTCAGAAAGACGAAATTCAACAGGCACCTCCCTTTTTCTCCTTGAGGCTAAACTGGCTCCAGGGCGTAGGCCTTTCCCTCTGTTCTCAAACCCACTGGTTGGAAAGGGCTGCGGGTGTCGAGATTTCTCCCAGCCCCCAACACTTGGGTGAAACATCTAAATTTCTGGCACTTTCCCTCTAAATATTTAAGCTATGAAGGAACTGTCAGCAAGTACTTATCACAACAGAAGCTAAATTATACCCTCAAAGCACTGACGAGTTACAAGGTGCAATGTCAATTAGAGGTCACAGAATACTACACCTTGTTTTGAATGACCAAAACACTAACTACAGTCCTCGCATTCTGCACATAGTTTGGCTGCTATGGTACACAGAAGCGTTCTTGCACAACGCACACGTTTCATTAACAAAATAGCAGGGCTTCAAATTAACATCACATTGAGAAAAACTGGAAAATTTTAAATACCTTGGTCAGAACCAACAACGTGGTACTTTCGTTTTCATCTTCGCTTGCCTACCAAACAGGAAATCTCCTCAATTAGATGTCTGCTCAGAAGAAGAAGAAGAAGAAGAAGAAAGCCATTATCCAAGGACACAGCAAGTTCTGTCAGGTATTTCAACATGGTGGAAGAGTAGTCAGGTTTTAATTGGCCCTATTGAGCTCACCCACAAGCTACAACATTCTTTACCTCAGCAGTATGGTATTCAAAAGGGAAAAAAAAACTACAAAGTTAGTTCCTACCTTTGAAAACATCAAATGAATCATGTTCGGTTTCATCCTGTTAACTGAATGCTCGTTGATAAAAGTGCACATATCAACACGAGTAAGACTGGTATTCAAAAGTAAAAGAAGAGTCTCGAAAACGCTCCACCCCCAACGTTGTTTACTTAGCTAAAATAAAGAACTGGGCTCTGTGTTTTGCTAGTATTTTCTCAGTCTTATCTACTGTGTTGGAAAGCACTTTCTCTAACAGCTCAAGGTCAGAAAGTTACCTTCAATAACCCCGGTCTCAACTAAATGATAAAAACTTTCCCCAATCAAAATTCTTACCATTTTGGGGTTATTGACAAAGAAGCTATAAAATAGAAGAAAAATTATGGGAGGATACAAATAAAAAACAAAACCAAACAAAACAAAAACGTTCCTCTTAATATAGAGAAGGCCAAAACAGGAAGGACTGATGAGACGGTTGTGGTTTTACCAGGCCTTGTTTAGACAGATGCACACAACTATTAGTTTTGTGCTTTAACTTGACCAAGACTTTTGAGGCTAACAAGAAAACAGCCAACTCAGTAATTAACAACAACAACAACAACAAAAAACAGATGAAAGAAAATTCGAGGAGGCGAAATCTGCGTGGTTTTACGGAAGGCGTATCCGTTTGGGTATTTGCTATAATCACCTCCATTCAAGCCCTGAATGGCAAGCAGCTGGAACAGCTCTGTGTACAGATGTGGTTTTCCTTCTTCTTAACCAACCTTTCATTAATTAAATAACATTCTTTCAGTGGAGCAGGGAGGCTCTTGAGGAATGTGGGAAGCACAAAGGAAAAGGCTAGAACTCTCACTTGCCAATGCTGGAAGAGATCTTAAGGCTTGAACTGCTTCCACCTCTTATTTCCTTTCTGCGCAGGCTTTCAAACCCTTTGTCCATCCTGAAACCCAGGGGGGAGCCTCCTGTCTCCACTCCATCCCCTTATCTTCCTCCCCTAGTTCCATCCTTCCGACAACCCAGTTTGCATCCAAGCCCTGTCCATCATCCAAGCATGTCCATCACCGGGAGCATAAACCCAGGGCCAATGTCTATGAAGTCCCTGGACGGGGGTCAGGGCCATTTGGATAAGGAACTCTAGAGATCCAGGTACCCAAGTATGGTCTACAAGTAGGGGCACAAGCTCTGGGCATTCCCTTGGCTCTGATGACTACTTGCCCCGGGGGGAGTCACAGGCCTTACAGGAATCATGAGGGCCATCAAAAGTGGGGGATCCATGAAAGGAACCCTCGTTGCATGAGGCAAAGGATGGTATTGGCTTCCAGATATGGAAATGGTTATTGGTAATAGACTACCCTTATTTCCACCACTTACCAGGAAATTCTACACAGTTCCAAATGAACTAACTGGAGATGTAATAAAGTGTTTAGAGGAACTCAAGAACAACCTTCACAATTTCCCTGAGTTACTGGAAAAAAAAATCTGACCCGACCTTAAAAGAAAAAATAAATAACTTTAAGTTTACGTTATCTCACTAATTAAAGCAATTTACCTTGATCAGAAACTTTGTAAAGCTTGAAAATTTATTTTATTTTATTTTAAAGCTTGAAGTTTTAAAAAGACTAATAATTAATTTTAAGAGACCAATCCAATAGTCCACATGTTTAAAGTTTTCATGAGCTTCCTGTCCAGATTTTTTTTTATCTGTTGGGGGTAAAATTCGCCTCTAAAATTTTAGAGAAAACATCTCCTCTGTCATTATTTCATTTAAAACTCTTTCAAATAAATCAAACAAGGATGTAATGATTGGTATCAATGTACTACTAGACATCCCATAAAAAGATAGTTACCTTTTAAAAAAAGGTATACTCTGTAAGATTTGAAACCTCGGTTCACCAGAACTGTGTCCAATTTGCAAGGAGAACCAGAGACTAAGGGGAGAAGGGGGGAGGTGGGAGACAAGATTGCCCCGATGAATTTTGTTTGGCAACTACAAATAAGGGGAATGTATGGGGCATACCCAAACGACAATAACTTTCATTTTTTCAAAAATTGTTAACAGTGGGCTAGTTTTCAAGTTGGTCCAAACAATAATGGTCCCAGCTGTTTTCTAACAATTGAGTTCAGGTTCAGAGAAAGAGTAAATGAGGCCAGACCACTAAGGAACACTGTGTAAATGTACAACATGAAAAACCCCATGTGAGCAAAGCAGAAAACTGTTTTTACGAGGCAAAAGCGGGCCTTCTGAAAGGCTTTGGTGTGCAGTTTTGATGTAGAAAATCGCATCAAATGTAAATATCTGGAGGGTAATCAATTCCATTCTAGCGGTTCCGTTCTGCCCTTTGGTCCCAAACCACCACAGAGATGGGCACCGTTGGGCACCCATGAGCACTTTGCGACAACCAAGAGCTCTCTGAGGGAGGTACCACGCAGTCTTTGCAACTTTAAAATCTATCGAGTACTTTGAGCTTCCTCAGGAAACACCTTCTGAAAATAAAGTCACTCATCCCTTCCTCTCCGATTTTAAGCCAAATTGTAAATAGCATGAGGAGTTTGACCGGGCGAGTCTGGAAGGTCCACAGTTCCACATGAACTAACCGGAGATGTGATGAAGTGTTTAGAGGAACTCAAGAACAACCTTCACATTTCCCTGAGTTACTGGAAAAAAAAAAAAAATCGGACCCGACCTTAAAAGAAAAAATAAATAAGTTTAAGTTTAAATTATCTCACTAGTTAAAGCCGTGTAGCCTCAATCAGAAACTACGTAAAGTTTGAAATTTTATTTTAAAGCTTGAAATTTTACAAAGACTAATGATGAGTTTTAAGAGACCAATCCAGGCATCCACATGTTTAAAGTTTTCATGATTTGACCTTGTTTGGTCTCATAAACTGATCTTGAATAAAACAGTAGTTACTCTCCGTGCGTGGGCTAGTACTTTTGGGGCTGGGAAACCTCACTGGTTCATAAAAAAAATCCAATCCAGTGCTGGTTATTACTCCTAGGTCAGAAGCACTATTTACGTATAAAAATACCCTTACGTGAAGTAATGTTTTCCAAAATGCAGTTAAAATTGATAGCTATGTACGGTTTAGGTTTTACTATCTGTATTCTATATACCAGGAGAACACCCTGAAAACAACTGGCAACTAGTTGGCATCTCCTAAAATTCCTGCAAATTATCTGCCCAAACTCTGACTTTTTGCTTTGAGTTCAGGTTCTCCCTCGAGGCTTTGAGAAAGGAAATAGTCGAGCTGCTGTTTCAAGGATGTAACTGAAATTATGCATTCCATGCTTCATACATTCCTGGAGAGAGGCAAGGGGGTCAATGGAGACATGAACCAACATTAAGAGCAAGAGAGAAACCCGTAAGGCCCCTTTTTAGGAGTGCCTGAAGAAACCTCGAAGTGTCAGACATTCTATATATGTCAGCTCATGTAATCTTGACTTCAACTCCACGAAGAAAGCCTTGTAGTTATGATTATGCCTCATTTCAAATGTGGCAACAAGCGTGGATGGTTGAATACTCCTAGTTAATAAGTCGTAACAGGAGGATTTGAACACAGCACTTTCTGGCTCCAGAGTCTTGGTGTTTCTTTCCACCTTGTGGCTTCTGCAGTTTCCCTTCTTTGTTGTTTGCACTTTGATATTTTAAAGGAAATACAAAGCAAGAGGCTGTGTACCTTACTTTCGGTGCTGTTCCCCTTATCTTTATATATTAATGATTAACTTTCTCTGGCAAAGGCAGGCACCCCAGTCTTGACACTTCCCCATTTTTTCACTGCTGCTAAAAGCTGATAATAGACTTGAGCTGCCCACACCACAAAAAAAAGTTTTGCTTTTTATTTATTTATTTATTGGACTACAAAATTATGTGTATTTTAAATTCAAGCTCTAGGAGCTTAGAAATGTGTCATGATTTGAAGATTAAAAACTGAAGTTGATCCAACACTACTTCCCCCTAAACAAATAATGAGAGGAAGAAAACGCGGAGCACCCTCCCAGGAAAGCATCATAATGGCATCTAAGAAGTGTTCCCAAGGGCCCTGCTGCAGCTTGGCTCTGATCGGCCATCCACCATTGCATGCCACCGCTACATGCCCGCTCACTGGAAGGATTGCAGGGCACTGCTTAACAAAACTTAGCACTTCCCTGGGAACGAGTGGAAGAGGCCCGGCACACTTTATAACACATTTCAGTATCTCCTAAGATCCACCTGAAAGTCTTGTAAGTAAAGACCCGCGAGATGTGTGCATGAGTATTAGCTGGTGTTTCTTTTCTGATTTTTCTCACTTCTCAGTAGCCAAGTGAAATTTCTGCCTCTTAAATGGGTTTTTTCTGCCTCAAAAAAACAAAAAAAAAACAAAAACCCACTTCAGTTTGTGCTTGGGCTTCTTAAGAAGTTCAAAATGTTAATCAAGCAATGTGAAAAGCCGGCCAAGGAGGTTGAAAAATAGATGTACCCTCCCAGATCACTTTGGGTATCTATGAGTTTTTGTTGAGGTGTGTGGGCCTATCGGGTACTGACTTAAAAATAAAAAGCTTGGTAGTGAATCTCGGTGGTAGCTACATCCCAAACAAAACTGGATCCTCACGGAGATGATTATCCACCACTTTGAAATACCAGAGAGGAAATAACATTTTCTTTTGCTAAAAAAAAAAAAAAGGCAATTGAATTTATTTTTATTTCACTTAGCTAGGCCACTCATGGACAGATTAAAAAGCAACAAACTTTTGTTGAGTTTCGTTAACACATTTGCTTTTTTTATTTTAGAATATAGTCTACATCTGGATTAAAAAAAGTTTTAAATAAATTTAAGACATATGACAACAGTGGAACCCTTCATCATTCTATGTACACCACGGATAGAATGTCAGTTGGTTCCATTTCGGATAAGTCCACTTTCTCATAATAACATTATTATTTTCACTGGCTGAGTGGCAAGCTTCGTACGAGCTGGCACGGTGCCAGCTTCCACACACTGGGTTGGGGGCGGGGAGGGCGTGAAAGGGTTGGGGTAGGGGTGCCACAGGACAACTATACAGTGTAACAGAAAATCATTAATCTCGTAGTACCGGTTACCGACAGACAGTGCTGTTTGTGCGCTTATCACAATGGAATCGACGAAGTTTCAGAGCAAGGAGATTGGAAATACTTTAAGACAGGGCCACTGCTACAAAAAGAAATAGTGCAAACAGGAAAACTGATGCAATCCTAGCAACGCTGCGGCCTCCACCAGCCCAATGGCAGGGCGGTAGGAGGCTGCGCGCCCCGCCTTCCCCAGCGCCCGGCTCCGGGCAGGCGCCGCTCCCAAGTGTGGCAACCCAGCGCCGCACCCCGGCATGGCCCCTTCTCGACTCATCTCCTCCAGAAAGAACAGAAAAGAAACTCCAAGAAAGGCACAGGCTGAATGCAGGGCGTCAGCCCAGTTCCATTCCCACCAATGTAGAACACAGGCCCCCCACCCACTGCAGGAGAGGGGGAGGGAGCCCCAACCCTAACTCCCGCCACCACTTTCCTCTCCTCTTGGCAAAGAGGCCCCTTCCTCCAGGCAGCCCCGCCGCGCCCCCTGCACGTACGCAGCCCCCGCAACTTTGCAGTCCACCCATCGCCCATCGCGCCCTACAGCCAGAAAGAAAATAGCTTTGAGGGAAAGAGGGTGAGAGATGGGGCCAGGAAGGGTGCTGGGCAGCCACGGGCGTCCCGCCTCAGTGGCCCCAATTGCTGAAGCCGATCTCCTGCTTGTATCTGTTGGTGAGGATGTTGGCTTTACGCGTGAGTTTGGAGAGCACAGTGTGCAGCCCGCGCAGGTGGTAGTGGAACTGCTGTTCCAGGTCCTCCTCGCCGGCTTCCGCGCCCTCTAGGTGGCTCAGGTCCACCAGGATGTCCTTGGACTTCCAGGCGTTGCCCTCCTCGCTCCCCGCCGGCGGCGGCGGCTGGTGCAGGACCCCCCACTCGATGTCGTTGCGGATGGACTTGAGCAGCACGTAGTGGCTGTACATGTCCCGGGAGGGCGCGAAAAAGCTGCCATTGGAGCTGCCCGGGCCGGGGGCCGGGGACGTGCGCTCCTCCAGGCAGCCGCCACTGCCTCCCACCTCCACGCCGACGTCGTTGTCCAGCCCGGGCTCTGCCAGGGGCACGTCGCGCAGCAGGCTGGGCACCATCACCGTCTGGTCCATGTTGTTCACCGCGCCGATGAAGCGGTTCATGGCGTTAAAGAGCGAGTGCTTCTGGTTGTAGGTGTCGCAGATCTGCATCATGGTGGACCCGCGGGTGCCGGGGCACAGGGACGCAGGGGCACGGGGTGGCCGGCGGGGGCGACGGGCCGCGCCGGGGGCCTGGCTAGAGCCGGTGCGCTGGGATTCCCGGCTGCCGCTCCGCCCTCTCCAACTCTCGTCTCGCTCTCAGCCGGGCCTTGCGGGACGCGCAGCCGCTCGGAGCCTGGGCGCCCGGAAGCTCGCGATGGCGGCGCGTGGTCCGCGGGTCGAGCCCTGGCCTGGCTGGGGGACGGGAACGAAAGAGATTACTCACCCAGCGAGGGTGCCCGGCGGCCCCGCCCGCGCACAGCGCCCTCCCCGGTGCCGGCTCGCCCGGGACAGCGCCCCGCGGGCTCCCGCGACCGGGCGCTCCCCCCGCAGCCCCACCTCTTCGCCCGCCGAGGCCGCGGAGAGAAGGAAGGGGTGCTCCCCACCCCCGTCTCCCTCGGAAACGCCTGAGTCCCAGCACCCACGCTGACCGGGCAGAGATGGGGCGGGGGCACCCACCTCCTGCTGCGCCTCGAGGTCCCCTTGCTGCAGGGTAGCTCAGCGTTCCCGCTGTTGGCGGCGGCTGCCTGCGGGCGCTATGCGGTCAGTGGCTGGACTGTGACTGCGGGCGGCTGTGGTGGCGTCGGCCCCCTACCCATCCCAGGTGCTCAATTTATAGAGCCCCGGAAAGGTGTCGCCGGCGCTCAAGGGCCACCCCCGGTGTCTCCTCCTCCCGCCTCCCCGGCAGCGCCAAGATAAAAGGCGCGGGCCGGGATGACCGCGAGTAACACTCTCCTGGCCTCTTCTACAGCGGGGGCGGGGCGCGCCGGGCCAGCTCCGCCTCTCGCCTGATACCCGGGCGGAGGGAGGGCGCCAGGGCCAGGCCGGGCCGGGCCGGGCAGGGCAGGGCAGAGGAGGGATGGAGCAGCCGCACCCCGCCAGCCCCGAGAGCAGAGCAGGCCAGTTGGGGGAGGGCCAGACACTGAGCGGGTAAAGATGCCGGCGTCCCCACCGGCCACAGGGCGGGCTGGCGTGCTGGTCTGGGTGGACCTGGCACACGCTCCCGGAGTGGGGTGACCGAAATGCACCCTGGTTGCAAACTGAGCCCCCAACCCTGAATTGACAGTATCCGCGGCCCAGAAACTACGATCCTGGTTTATTATTAGCCGTCGGGGAAAAGGGACCAGCAGCAGCCGCAACTCCATCTCTGGGCTCTTATGTAAGAAGGGTGGCTGGGCATGCCTGGTGCACGTGGACGCGTGGTGTTCCCGCCATGGCCCTGGCCTTGGCCAGCGGCTGGGGGAGGGGAGCCTCAGAGCCTTTCGCCTCCGTCCAGGCCGAGTTTTTCCCAATCTTTTCTGTAACAGCTGCTGCCAGGGGTGAAGAGCAACCCACCATCCGATCTGCATGTTCTCCCAAGAGATCAGATGTGCCAATAAGGGAGAAGTAGCCCAATTCCTGACTTTTGTCCAAGTCCCGCTACTCAGAGATGCTGGCGAGCCCTGGCCATGTGGCCTTTAGGCTGCCAAAGGGCCAGGAGAGGGTGACGGTAGTTAGGCCCGGTGTTGGGTGTCTTTCATCATTTAACAGAAAAGCAGGGAGGCATGCAATAATTTTTTTTTTTTTTGGTCCTGGTGGTGGTGGTGGAGTTTGAAATGTTCCTTTCCAAAGATAGTTCTTTAAACACAGGGTCATTGAATAGGGCCAAAGCCATGTACTGACTCTTTGAATTTAATTTTTAAGAGCATTGCACCTTAAATTTCACTTTGGGACTCCAGACCACAGCCTGTTTTCATTTATTTTTGTCTCACCATCTCACTTCCCTTGTCATGTCCTTCAATGGGCCATCTTCTCCAACAGCCCTGCAGATAATTCAACAAGACTCAAGTTTCTAATTTTAAATTGCTTTTCTCTAAAACCTTTCAGGGGTGCTTTTACTATAGTGTTTTCTCACAGGATAAAAAGTACCAAAAGAAGAGAGAGGCACCTAATAAAGGAGTTTATTTCTTTCCCTCTTTCACTTTGTGTATATTTAAATTTTTTCCACAGCAAACAATCAGACTTGGTGCAATAAGAACTGACCTGTAGACAACAGGACACTAGTCAGTGATCTCTGGAGACAAAGCCTAGCCTGCGGACCTCCAGTTCCAGGCCTTATTAGCTCTGCCAGATCATAGCACATGTTTTCCTATTGATGAAACTGGGGTGACGCTACCTGCTCACCTATCAGTCTTTGGGGGGGGGGAATCAGTGGAAAGAAAAATGTTGGACAAAAAAATCATTATATAAATTTGAAGCGTGAAGATAATCCCATTTGCACCCATGGAGACTTAGAAAATTTCCCACAGGCAGTTTCCTTATCAGTAAAATGGAGCTTCTCCCAGGGGCTATGCCCAATTTTGGTTAAGGTTAAATAAGATAGCGGATGTAAAATTTATGTAAATTCGAAGCTACTTTCCAAAGATTAATTGTACTTAACTGAAGGACCTCATCATAGCCAAAAGGTGTTTATGTGAAGAGTCAGAAACTTTCAAAACGTGTAAATGGGCTGTGATGAGCCACAGACCCTTTCCTCTAGTGCTTAGGCAGCAGGAGAGTACAAAAAACGGTCCAGATCGATTTTAAATCTTTACAACCAATGAGACACAAAGAGCATTGCAAGAGGACAACTCGAGAAAAACACACATCCAGTTTCCAGTAGGTGATCCTCTCATTAATTAAAACATATTTGTCCCCCATTACAGATCCTCTTGATATTTTAAGTACGTATGCCTCTGGATGAAAACTTGGTATTCAGATTGAGTTAATTAAAAGCTGGAATCCTGCCTCTTTTTGTCTTCGTCCCAATTCCAACACGGTGTGATAATAACTCGCAGAAAACGGAACTCCAAGTCACCTAGCAAAGCGATCCTAGCAAAAAGGCACAGGGTGAAAGAAAGCCCCTAAAGCCTTCTTTTTGGCCTCCACCCCCCCCCCCCCGCATCTGTTTCCTTCCTTCCTCTAGTCTCGAGGTCTCTCTCCATCTTCCAGTTCTTGATTCGGCCCCTGTTCTTTGACATTTCTTTAAACACTAAGAGAGATGGCTCATGCACCTGCCTGCAAAACTTCCCAACCCGGGCCTCCTCAGCTCCTGGGTGCCAGTTCAACAACTCACGCCCACCGAGTAAGTCCGGAACGAAAAAGTCCCCGGGCCAGAGCTCCGGGCCCTTAGAATCACCCCACCACCGCCCCTCCAGCTTCAGCCAATCAGATGCCGTCTGAGAATGTTATGCAAATAAGCCTTCGCGCCCCAGCCAGTCAGAAGCCACAGCCCCCTCCCCCCCAGCGTCCTCTTTCACCCCAGCCGCGCCATACTGGCGGCCGCGTCCCTGGCAACTGGCGCGCAGTCAATCTTCCCTCACACGCAGCTGGGGAAAAAAAAAAATGGTTCCCTGGGGTCACTTGGAAGGGGAGCAGGCGGGCCCTGGCCTGGCCCAAGGCGGCCAGCTTCCTCTGGTTGCCCCAGGCACTCTCCCAAATCGAGATCTGGAACTGCCTGGAGATGCTGAGCCACTTGTCCTGGCTTATTTTGCCTCCGGAAAACAAAGTAAGTCTTCTGTGAGCAAATAACTTTTGAGTACACTTAGTGTAGGCCCACAGGCTCAAGGCTAGGGGCCCCTGGCCTCTGCTTCCTCCCCAAGACGCTGAAGTCTCTGTAAAAGCCTTGCCTGGGGTCTGGGGCCCACACCCGCTTCTTGGTCCGCAGCTCCGGCTCTGGAGCTCTGAAGTTAGGTGTTTTTTTTTTAAGATTTTTTTTTTTTTTTATTCGACAGAGATAGAGACAGCCAGCGAGAGAGGGAACACAAGCAGGGGGAGTGGGAGAGGAAGAAGCAGGCTCATAGCAGAGGAGCCTGATGTGGGGCTCGATCCCAGAATGCCGGGATCACGCCCTGAGCCGAAGGCAGACGCTTAACCGCCGTGCCACCCAGGCGCCCCTGAAGTTAGGGTTCTTAATTCGCATTTTACCTCTTAGCCTCAGCAACCAGGAAATCATGCGTTGCGGGCCTGTTTCCCAAAAAGTGTCCACAAATTACCCCTTACACTGTGTCCTTTGAGCACTTGGGAATGGTGGCATTTTAAGTGGCCAGAAATTCATAAACAAAAGGGAGAGCAAGAGTCAACCGGTGGAAGAAGGCCGACTGGAGAAATAAGAGGCTCAGCCTAGAGCTGGAGAGAAGGTAGTGTAATTGATTGTAAGGCTAGAAACCAGCCCAAGCCAAGGTAGTGGAGATTCTGGATTACTCTGAGGCAGAACTTAAAAGGAACCGCTTCGTGCGAGGTGTCCAAGAAAGAGGACAGTCAGACTCTTGTTCAAGGTCATGTCCTCCCACTGTCCACTTACACTGAAATGGCTCACAACATCCCCACCAGGTGGTCACCCTGGCCCACATTCTTGTCATTTCCGTCTCCCAGCACTAGTTGTCCCTCCTTGGAGCCCTCCTGGAGGCCATGCAGCACACCATCCCATATCTGAAGGAGGATGTGGTCTCTCTTGAATCCTCTCTTCTTCCAGCCATCTATCCCCAGTTACTACCATGGTTCTTCAGGTTCGCATCTGAGGTGCTCATCCATCCTGGTCAGTCTTTGCAAGTAGCTCCAGTTTGCTTGTAAGTGTGACACCTGGAATTCATCCCAAGCACCATTTCTCCTAGGACTAAACGGAGTGGCAGGGCCACCTATTTTATTCTTTAACTTTCTGGGTCATATCTATTAGACATGGTAATGCATTTGAACTTTACAACAACCCCGAGAAGAAAGTAAGGATCAGAGAGTTTAAGTGACCAAAGTAACAGGACTGGGATTTGACCTAGTTTTCTGCTGCCAGAACTAATGTTCCTTCTACACTATCCAACAAATACCTATTTCCTTACAATGCCACCTAACATTTAATGGACTTCTTTTAACAGCTACCTCCATATGCTGCTGGTTAGCAAAATTTTGTGTATCCCATTCTTGAGCAGGGCAGATCTTTTTTGGACTAAAGCACAGAATTTTATATGTATCTTACTTAAACTTTATCTCATTAGATTTGGCTCATTACTCCAGCCGGTTTCAATGTTTTAGGTCCTAATTTTTTGCTCTAATGTATTCAGATCTTTTTTTTTTTTAAGATTTTATTTATTTATTTGACAGAGATAGAGACAGCCAGCGAGAGAGGAAACACAAGCAGGGGGAGTGGGAGAGGAAGAAGCAGGCTCCCAGCGGAGGAGCCTGATGTGGGGCTCGATCCCATAACGCCGGGATCACGCCCTGAGCCGAAGGCAGACGCTTAACCGCTGTGCCACCCAGGCGCCCCTAATGTATTCAGATCTTACCCATACATTTGATAACCATTCTATATATTCACCCACGTTATCGATAATAGGCAAAAGGCAGCACTCGGTAAAGGACAAAGTGCTGTGGAACATTTGGAAAACTCCTTCAGCTTGATATCAGTCCATTAATTAGCACCTTTTGGCGTATGTTGTTTCAGCCAGCTATGAATCATGTTAATTGTACAATCATCTAGCCCACATAAAATTTTTTCTTGACTACAGAATATTCTGAGCGACCTTGCTAAATGCCTTGCTCAAGTCCCAAGTTAATGGCTGGTTTTTTTTTCTTATGGGGTCAGGAAGCAGGGTATTTTTTGTCATCTGCCATGGAAAAACCACTGTCACATGGTACAAATGTGGCAGAAATAGCATTGCAGTATTCTGAGTTAAAATTGGGAGGGGAGAGTAATCTCATTGTCATTGTGATTATAGGAAACATTGTCATGAAAATTTAGTTGGGAGAAGGCTAAAACCTAGGAACAGGGCAGGAGTGAGTCTCTTGGCCTCAAACCTTAAGCTTCCAGGTTCTGGCGCATCTGCATATGTTGGAGTTAGCATTTTGTCAAATCTCATTTAAAAAAAAAGCCTCTTTAGCTTTGAATCCAGGAGGAGTAAAGCACAGGAAAAGCTGAAAATACTAAAGACTACCTTTTGTTATGTTCTCAGCATTTCTCTACGTTGGGAAATTTATATAGAAAATGAATCATTTAATTTGAGTATGGTAGATAAGAAAAGTACAAGACTCATTATAGGTTTGCTTACCTACCATATAGGGGCATCTCAATTTGGTTATTCCTGGAGCTCTTACAATTCCAGGACCTTCTTGCACCACCAGCATAGGAGGACACGGGCAAGGGGTATAACTCAGGGATAGAGCTTTTGACTGCAGAGCATAGAAGGAACCGTGACAGTGTTCTTCCTTCACTCTATCCTGTTTAAGTGTGTCTATTGGGTTAGTTTAAATTATGAAATTGGATTCAAAGTTTATAGATTATAATCTAAATTAACAGAGGGAGAAAAGATGTAAGTATCAATAGTTCATGTGTTCAAGTCCTAATTTGAGTGACACATATACAGATTCCATTTTATTATTTTGTATATATAACTTAATATATGTGTATCTATAAAAGTTATACATATACATATTTTGTATACTTATATGTATACACACAACACATTTTATTGAAGCTACAATATCATGAATACAATATTATCTGATAGAACATTTCAAGAGTTCCCCACCACAGTTTATTCTTTTAACCCTAATAATAAAAGAAATTGGGTCTAGACGAGGTACACTGGAGTTGAGCTAAATTCATCTATATCATATCAAGTCTGGACAGAGCACTTGGGCTAATCTTCGCAAGGAGCAAAGAATAGTGTGGCAAACTAAAGCCAAAAAAAAAAAAATAGACTACAAGAGATGTGTTTGGAAGCAAATGTAACTCACAAGTCCCTCCAGCTATAGAAGGAAGAGCTCAGTAAGAATAGGAAAAGTAATAAACCATTGGGAAGAAAAAAGGAAACCGCAGAGCAAAGGAAACAAAATTTGAACAACGATAGCAACAAAATACCAACCAGCCAAACAAACAACTGGAGAGTTAATAAATGGACTGGAAACAAAACAGGCATGACAGAAAGTTAAATTCCTGCCAGCGAGTGAAAGGTTCAGATCATCACGGAGAAAAGCCACAAATAGTTAAAGGAAGTGATGGGTCTAGAAGGCAAAGACAACACGTGAATGTAATCGATGTCACTGTAGAGATCTCAGTACGCGAAACAGAAAACAATTCAGACATGATATAGAAAATTGTCCTTAATAAAATGCATTCATCTGTAGATTGAATAGGCACACTGTATACCAGGTAAAATTATTCAGAAAAGCTGACGTTGAAAAACAAGCTAGTTATATGTTTCAACTTCAGGGAAGAAGAAAAAAGTCTTCAAGTATGCAAGTAGGAAAAGAAGTCACCAGAAAGACGGTGGTTGCAGGGGAGGGTAGAATCAAGCCAGCTTTACGGAAACATTCAACAACAGGAGACAGTGGAACTATAAAAAAGAACGTGTGAGTCAAGAATCTTAAATGACTTGAGTAAAAAAAACAATAGTCAGAAGTCTCAAACATGAGCTCAGAGCTTTTCTTGAAAGAAAAATTACTCAGGGATAAAATTCTGCCAACAAAAAAATGAATCAAAAGAAAGAACACAGGAACAAAGAAACGCTGATGAAGAGATTCATGGTGAACTTGAATCCATTGAAATACGGAAGGAAGATTAAAGTGTAGGTAGGATGGTTGCAGAACAGAATGGATATTTTGAACACCTACAATGTGAAAATAATGCAAGCATCGAAATTGGAAGATGGGAGGATAAAGTAGCAGAGCCGATCAACTTTCATTGCAGTAGGTCGGTCAATGAAATCTAAAACCAAATTGCGCCATTTACAAAATGAAGACACTAGCATCTTAATAATTCTCAAACTATTTTTTCCCTCGACGTAGAGGAGTCCTTGAGGAACTAATATTTTCTATAGCAAAAAATCTCTTTTGAAGTTCAGTATTTCCTCCCGTGTCACTTCAGTTACTACTCAAAATTCAAGTAAAATTAATTTTAACATTTCTATTTAAGTAGCATGTAAAAGAATGTTCTATTTCATTTGAGTACTAGATGCTACTTACATAGGTGTGCTCAATTAGTGAAACTGACACTTTACTTATATTTGAACACTTTTCTTCACACGCGTTATACTTGAAAAATTGTTTGGAAATTCCATTTATATAAACTACCCTGATAGTTTGTCAACAGTCTGATCTGGTGAGCTGGTTTGGAATTAAATGCTCTCAGTACTGTTTTGGTAAGAACATTTGTGACCCCAAATATTACGTGGGAGTAAGAAAGCAGTAAGCCTTCTGAACTCTGGACCTTTAGGACACCAACTACTGTTCTTGCTCTCTGCTCCTGTCAACTGCAGTTCAAGAAGTCCAGTGTTGGCAGTTTCGAAGCCTTGGTCTTGGAGAGATGATATTCTCAGAGGTGATTCCATTAAAACGGCATTTTTCTATAAATGCCCTGAACACTGTTTCTAAAAGTGCATTCACACAGCACATTTATGGATGGCTATCTGCTTCTGTTATGCTGCTCTTTGTTATGTATCTATTGCAGATGATTCCTAAAACAGGAAGCCTGGTATCTACCATTCTCTCTGTGAACTCTGCCTTTCTTTAACCCTAAAGGTAGAAAAGTTGGTGTG
Source organism: Ursus americanus (assembly GCF_024610735.1). Lineage (NCBI taxonomy): Eukaryota > Metazoa > Chordata > Mammalia > Carnivora > Ursidae > Ursus > Ursus americanus. The sequence goes on from NC_142164.1 coordinate 90,091,374, forward strand.
AGCGGAGTTCTAAGAGTCTCCTACGTACTCATCTACACACTGAACCTGGCCAGAGGAATAGGTTATTTTTCTATAGCATATATATTGTTTATCACACCACCGCACGAAGATTATCCTTGCCAGTTTGGCCTGCAAAGATTGGACTTTAGGTCGGCATTGGTCCTGGGCAGTCCGAAATGCAACTCGGGCACGTGGTCAGTTTCCTTTTTTCCTAAATGGCTTCACGATTAGTAGAAATTTGGAAATAAACTCATGTGTACACCATTATTGAGCACCCTGAACTTTGTTTTAATTGTTGCTTCATTCCTAGAAAAATATTAAACAAGGAAACATATGTTTTCCAACTTTAAGACAGTGTCTTGTGTAATTTTATTTTGTGCAAAGCGGGTCATTACCTTGTCCCGAATTATAAAGTGCGTGTTTGTGGCGTAGAGTTCAGCTGGCAGTATTTGTCATAAATGTTTATTTGGGACTACATAGTGTCTGTAGAAATGACTTCCTTGCTTTCTGTTGGAGGGACTTAAATATTTCAATCCTGATTTAAAATATTAGCAAACGTTACATGAAAATGCTGAAGTGGTTCCAGTAGTGATTAGATGTGGGGTTTTAGAAAAAAACCACCTTGATTTACATAACAAAACATCCGTAAGAGAAAACAAGGTGGCTAGGTGTTAAAACATCTCTTTCCTGTTTAGTCTCCTTCACTGGAAGGAGATTCTCTAAATCATTGGGTTTTGGATTCAGAATCCAGAATATTCCAAATTGAAGATTCCTGGGAGTCTGTGAAATATTCAATTAAGAAATTCTAAGTGTGGTTTTAGTGTTTGTTCATTCCATCCTATTTTTTCCATTTAGTTTTAGACAGCACGTTCACCTTTGTTAGATCCAGGCTGAAGCAAATTGGATGCCATTAAGAACGGCCAATTCAGCTGCTTTTATAAATGTTGTTCTTGACCTACTATAGGGACCATGCCTTTTGTACGTTCAACCAATTGGTTCAAGTACTTTACATTTCTTTGTTCCGTTTGTGTAATTCCTCCATGACGGGAAAATAGAGTGCCGGGATTATTACTACCTAAAATAATGTTTATTCAGATTTCTGTTTTTTATTTATTCAAGCAAAGGCATAAATTTGCCTTCTGTCTAGAACACAATCCTTGACCTATGTTCCCAGACAGAAACAGTCTCCTTCTCCTCTCCTCTCTTCTCTCTCTCCCCAACGAAAGGACCAGAAATTGAAATGGGAGAAATGCTTAATGGGAAGACGATGTTCTCCCAAATCCCTAACCATTTTGGAATCCTACTGCAATTCACTCAGAAAACGTAAAGTGTGCAGGGAGGTCAAGTTCACCCACAAGATACTGCATGAAGTGATATATAATAAATTAACAAAACAGAAAAAATAAACCCACAGCACATTGCAAAGCAAGTGATTAATTCTAAAGTTATGACAGCATTCTCATAAAGACAGTAGAAACGTCCGATTAAATTTGTATTATGATACAAAATTAGGTAGAAATAAGTTTTCTCTAACAAACATTCTATTTACTGAACAGGGTGGCAGGCCACATCATGCAGTGTAAAGAGCAAAGTATCTGGACTCAGACCCATCCCCCATCCTCCCCCCTCCACACACACCCCAACCCCAGGGTACAGATCACCTTTCTGCCATTTCCTACCTCGGTGAGCTCAAAGAAGACTCAAAGCCTCAGTTTCCTCACCTTGCAGAGTTAATGGAAGGATTAAAGATGAGGTATGCACGTTATAGAGTATCAGGCATCGGGCCAGCAGTAAGTGTGTCACCAGCTGCGATACATTTCCACTGTGTATTGCATGTCTGTATCAGGAGGCCGTATATGAGAACTGTGAATGTATTCTCAATCCCCAGATTCATGTCTTCCTTCCTTTCAAGCAAGTTTCCTGTAATTCTATCATTGAATTATGTTTTCTCCTCTGGGATTTCAAGCCTCTTCTTCTGGAGTTTATTGTAGGCTTTTGTCTCTCTTTCAGCGCTGTCATTTTTTAAAAATTTAGTTTCATTTATTTGTCTTTTTTCAAGTCATATTGGATAGTCTCTCCAAGCCTATCTCCCTGTTACTCACTCCTGATATCAGTAATATCTATTCTGCTTTTTGTCTTTCATATGTGGAATTTTTTTTAAATCAACAATCTGAAATAGTTCATTTAAAAAAAGATTTTTTAAAAATCATGGCGAATTTGCCAATATTTGATAAAATTGGATTGGGTGTACATGTTGTTTATTATTCTCTAGATTTTTCTCTGAGCTTGGTTTTTTAAAAATAGACTTTTGTTTTTGCTGTTTTGGCTTTTTTTGGAGCAGTTTTAGGTTCTTAGCAAAGTTGAGAGGCAAGTACAGAGCGTTCCCGCATACCTCCTGCCCCCACACGCCCAACGCCTCTTCCACTGTCAACATTTGCTATAGTCAATGACCCTACACTGGCACACCATCTTCCCTCAAAGGCCATAGTTTCCATTACAAATATGGTCTGTATATCTGTAATTATTTTGTTATTTTGTCTATTTCCTGAGCCCTACCAGTACATTTTATATCTCTTTCTCAGCATCTTATCATCCCTTACTATCTCTTCCTTGAGCCCTTTTCCTTCTCCTTTTTCAAAGCAATCTTTCTGGGTAACTCACGTATCATTGTTCGTGTCTTCTGCATTGAGGGCAGCTGCACTTTTCCAGTTGTGCATTTTTTTCTTCTTTACGTCTCTCCTACCTTCACACAGAACCCATCAATAAATCGCACTACCTCCAACTTCACTATATCTCCAGATACGATCCCATTTTGTGCCCCTTGGCAGTTAGTTAGAGAGGTCAGGTATGGCCAATGACATGAAAGAGGAAAATTCACCATGGCTTTCAGGAAAAACTTTTTAAAAGAGGACAGGCAGCACTGGCATGCCCCTTTTGCTTTTTTCTAGTTGCCCTTCTTCCCTTCTTCCTGTTGGAAAAGCAGCTTGGTGCTTCAGATGCAGCGCCCATTTATCACCGTAAGGAAGATAGCCACATATGCTGATACTAAAGCATGAATCTGGAAGCAGCTGGGTGTAGATGACATCTATGAGCAGCTCTATCAGCCATAAACTGTCTAGCTCCATATTTCCTTTTACATGAGAAAAATGGATTTCTATTCATTTAAGCTACTGTGGTCAGTTTTCTGGTACATGCAGGTGAGCAGCATGTTGACTGATGAACACCATGAATACAGCATTTGTTACTTTCCTACGCCTGTCGTAACAAAACACCGCAAACTTCGTTGTTTAAAAACAACAAAAATGTATTTTTGCCCTTATCCTGGAGTCCAGAGTCCAAAATCAAGGAATCAGCAGGGTTGCTTTCTTACTCCTAGAGGCTCTGAGGGAGAATCTGTTCCCTGCTTCTTGCCTGGTGTCTACTGGCTGCCGGTAACCCTTGATATTGCTTGGCTTGTATATGTGTTACTCCTATGTCCGCGTTGGTCTCCATATGACCCTCCCCTCAGTTTCTATGTCTTGTCATTTTCTGTCTCCCACAAGGACACCAGTCATTGGATGTCGGGCCCACCCCAATCCAGGATGATCTCCTCTAGAGATCCTTATCTTATTTTCATCTGCAAAGACTCTTATTCCAAGTAAGGTCACATGCTGAGATTCAGAGTGGATATATTTTTGAGGAGGGGCACCACCTGACCCACTACGTGTGTGTACACACATAAATGGGATAGTATGTATGCAGTTTTACTTTAGAGCAGTCCTTTTATTTATTTATATACTTATTGATATTGTACTTTTTACTCGATTCTTCTCTTTCTCTCTTCCCACGTCAACCTGCATCGTCCTACTCCTGTAATTCATGTTAACATATTGTGTATCCTTTTTTTTACCCACAGATATCTAATCCTATGCAGACAGAACGCACACACACACACACACACACACACACACACACACAGAGTGTTGGTTAGCTATTCTGCATAATGAACTACCCCCAAGCTCAGTGATTGAATATGGCCATTACTTAGTATTGTAGTTCATAGGTCATGAGATTGGATCTGGTTACTTTTGGCTGGGCTTGCTCACGTATCTCAGGATCAGCTGGGGTCCCGTTCTAGATTGGGTTTGTCTGGAGTAACTTTTAACTTTGCTAGAGTGGCTCTGCTTCACCATCTCTCAACTTCTTCCTGGGACCAGTGGGCTAGCCCAAGTATATCCTTCCCATGGAGACAGCGGAAGTACAAGCAGGCAAATCCAACCACACAAGCACTTTTTCAAGTGTCTGCTTGTGTCGCGTCAGCTAACATCCCGTTGGTTAAAATCATAGTCAATGGGCACAGAAATCTGTTCCATCTCTTGATGGAAGACACTGAAGTTCCATTGGAAGGGCCTGCATATAGGAAGGAGCACAAAATAGGGTCCATTCATGCAGTCTATCTCATGGACGGATATGAGAAACAAACATGTCTGCCTTCATGTGGTGAGTGTTGGCTTCACAGAAATAGGATCATATTATGTAATTTGTTTGCATCTTGCTTTTCTCAGTGACACCATGGAAATACCTCTAAGTCATCTTTTTATCTCTGACTCAGTTTTTAATTGGCTGTATATTATTCTATCTTGTGAATCTATAATTATTTAACTATGTGTAATATATTTTGTAACCATATATATATATATATATATATATATATATAGTTACGTATATATAAATATGCAAAACTTTCTTGATGGGTATTCGTTTCCTTTTTTTTAAATTGGTTATTCATTTTGAAGAGTACAGAAAAAAATCCCTTTGGGGTAGTTTTCCAGGAATGAATGTCCTGGGTCAAAAATATGTTTATCGTTTACTCTTGAAACCAATACTACACTATATGTTAACTAACTAGAATTTAAATAAAAACTTTAAAAAAACAGAAGATATGTTTATTGTTGATAGAAACTTTCAAGTGATTTTCCTTTTTTTTTTATTTTATTTATTTATTTTAGAGAGAGAGAAAGAGAATGCGTGGAGGGGCAGAGCGGAAGGGAAAGGGCCAGGCAGACTCTGCACTGAGCTCAGAGCCCAATGCAGGGCTTAATCCCATGACCCTAAAATCGTGACCTGAGCCCAGGTCAGGTTACTTTTCAAATGAGGCTGTGATACTTCACTTTTATCAGTGATTTTTCCCTTTTATCAGTGATTTATGACACTCTTCCTTACATTACTGCCAAGAAGTGGTGGCGTTATTCTTTATTAATCTTCACCATTTTGTTGCACATAAAGTGACCACTGCTTCTTCATCTTTCATTTCTCTGTTCGTGAATTTTAGCATCTTTTCATATAGTTTGTCATTTGAGTTTGCATTTCTGTTACTAGTTTCTTTGTACCCTTTTCTCAGTTTCCTATTGGGCTGTTTTTCATTTTCTTGTCAATTTGTAAGAGCTCTTTGTATATTATAGAAAGTATGTCTTTGATTGGCTTAGGGGTTACAATATTTCTCCAGGTTTTTGTTTGTTTATTGACCTTCTTTATAGTATCCTTTGTCATGCAAAAGTTTTGGTTGAGGCTGTTTTTGCTATTTAAATATTTATTAAATTAAATGCTTTTTGAAACACCGCTATGCCAGCTAAGCCGGTGTAACAATCATCAGGAGGTTGAGTGGGGGAAAGGGATCCTCTCTTGACACTGCCTGGAGCTTCCTCCAAATCCTCAGTGCATGCGAAAGAGAAATGAAATAGGGCATTTCAATTATACCTCTACAAAATTGAAAAAGGAGAGAGATAAATGAGAAGTCACAGGTAAAGAACATGTGATTGAGGCCCCCACAACTGTTATTTAACAGAAAAAACCCCACTTGGGTTAACCAGGACTGAAGGAGGAGCTCTGCCAGAGCACTGTATTCGTTTCCTAGGACTGCTGTCACAAACTGCCATGAACTTGATGGTTCCAAGCAACAGAAATGCATTGTCTCACAGTTGGAGACAGTGAAATCAAGGTGTCAGCAAGGCTGCTCTTTTTGGAGGGCTCCGAGGGAGAATCTGTTCTATGCCTCTTTCCTAGCTTCTGGTGATTGGTTGCTGGCCATCCTTGGCCTTCCTCAGCTTGTAGATGCTTGACTCCAATCTCTGCCTCCATCATTGTGTGGATTTCTTCCCCATGTGTCTTCACAGGGCCTTCTTTAAAGGACACCAGTCACTGGATTTAGGGCCCACTATAATCCACTATGACTTCATATTAACTTAAGTAATTACCTCTGCAAAGGCCATATTTCTAAATAAAGTCACATTCTGAGGTTGTGGGTGGATATAATTTTTTTAAATTAATTTATTTTTATTATATTATGTTAGTCACCATACTGTACATTCCTGGTACATTTACATTTTCGATGTAAAGTTCCATGATTCATTGTTTGCATATAGCACCCAGTGCACCATGCAATACGTGCCCTCCTTAATACCCATCACCGGCCTATCCCATTCCCCCACCCCCTCTCCCCTCTGAAGCCCTCAGTTTGTTTCCCAGAGTCCATAGTCTCTCATGGTTCATTCCCCCTTCTGTTTACCCCCCCTTCATTCTTCCCTTTCTTCTCCTACCAATCTTCCTACTTCTTATGTTCCATAAATGAGTGAAACCATATGATAGTTATCTTTCTCTGCTTGACTTATTTCGCTTAGCATTATCTCCTCCAGTCCTGTCCATGTTGCAGCAAATGTTGAGAAACCATTCTTTTTGATGGCTGAGTAACATTCCATTGTATATATGGACCACATCTTCTTAATCCAGTCATCTGTTGAAGGGCTTCTCGGCTCCTTCCACGATTTAGCTATTGTGGACAATGCTGCTATGAACATTGGGGTGCATATGGCCCTTCTCTTCACTACATCTGTATCTTTGGGGTAAATACTGGGTGGATATAAATTTTTTAAGAACACTATTCAACTTAGTACAGTCTGCCCTCTGCCTGCTGCCCCCCCACCATCACATCCATTCCATGTGCAAAATACATCCTCCAATGTCTTAACTCATTCCAGCACTAACTTTAAATCCAAAATCTCACCTAAATATCATCAAGTTATTCGAGAAGTTAACAATCTCAAGAAGTTCCAAATCTCATGTAAATCATCTAAATCAGGTATGGATGGGATTTGGGGGATGATCCATCCTGGGGCTAATAGCTTCCTTCACATGTGCAGACCTGTGAAACTAGAAAAGAAGTGATCTGCTTCCCAAAGACAATGATGTGACGATCATAGGATATTCCCATTCCAAAGGGAACAAATAGTCACAGAATCTAGTATCCCCTCAGTGGAGAGCCCGATTCTGTAGGCTCCGCCACTGAGGTTCCTGTCCTAAGTAGAGTGGTACAGTCAGCCCTGCCTTCAATGACTGTCCTTGCGAACTAGATACAATTTTGAATATGTATGGGCAAACCTAGCTCTTCCTTTATAATAGCTTCTGTGTTTTTAATCTCAGTTAAAAATGTTTCCCCTTTTTAGTTGTTTAATTTTGTGTTTATATCTTTAAATCTTCTGAAATTTATTTTTTATATCATGGGAGATGGAGTCTATTTGAATTTTTTTTCCAGACAAATATTCAGTTGTACCACTTACTTTAACAAATCCATACTTTTTCCAAAAAGTGGTTTGAACTATGACTTTGGCCATTTATTAATTTCTCAGATATTTTGGGAAGTAATTCTTGACTCTCTCTTCTTTCACACTGATTATGTTGTCTCTTCCCATGTCAATATTATATTGATTTGATAAAAGTGGCTTTTCAATATATTCTGGTAAAAGAAGACTTCCCTCACTGATTTGATTTTCTGAATGTCTCTTTTTATCCTCCAAAAAGTCCATATGAGAGGATAAAATGAGAGTATACAGCTGCACTAAACATTTGGTGACCACTAGGCAAAATTAAATTACTTAAAATTAATTAAAGTAAATTAAAATTAAAATTAACCAAAACTTGAATGACATAAGTAAAGTAAAATTAAAAATTCAGTTCCTCAGTTGTACTGGTCACATTTGAAGGGTTCCATAGCCACATGTGAACTGGTGGTTACTATATTGAACAGCTCAGAAATAGAACCTTCCCATTGTTGTAGAAAGTTCTATTGGATAGTGCTACTCTAGAGTATCGAACTTTCTTTGTTTCTGAGGATGATTCTTCTGGTGTGAATTCTTCCTCTAATTTGTGGTACATGTTTATTTACTTCTCTTTTTCTATTTTTGCAGGTGGGGGAGTGGTGGTGGTGGTACTAATATCTACATATAGGCCATGTAACATCCTTCCTTCATTTTGCTTATCTTTAGATGGTGGCACTTCTGAAAAAGGCCACTACTTGATAGTAGCGTGAGGAGTATTTCTGCTTTCATCCATGACAGAGCAATTGGAAATGGACTTAGCCTCCCACCATAAAAAAAAAAAACAAAAACAAAACACAACAACTATAGAACTGGAAAAAATATATGAGACAACCGTTTTCAGGCTTTAGACAATAGGCAGTACAAGAACATGACCCTTCAGAGGATGGAAACATGGGAGATGAGCCTCTAGCTCACATTATTTTTCTGCCTTGGGGGTACTTTTTGGGTCATGGTGCCAACCAAGCAGAATATGCCAGTCTCACTGAGCTGAGGATATCAGAGTTTGGGGCAGCTGGAACACATGGGATTTTTTGAAAGTGTACCAAAGATGAGGGAGCTGAGCAGAACAGGGCCTAAAATAGCCAATATAGTCGTGGGATTAAAAACAGAAAAGTTGGAGGACTCACACTATGCAATTTCTAAGATTACCATAAAGCTGCCCAAATCAAGACAGAAGACAAAGAGTTTAATGAAACCAAATATAATACATGAATAAGTAGATAAAACTATACAATCAGTTGATATGTGAGGCCAAGACAATCCAATGAGAGAAAGGAAAGTCTTTTCAAAAAGTGTTGCTACAACAAGTGGTTATCCTTACGTCAAAAATAAACAAACAAACCTTACCTCACACCATACACAAAAATTACTTCTAGATTTATCATAGACCTGCGTACACAAGATAAAATTATAAACTTCTGGAATAAAATGCAGGAGACTCTCCTTATAACCTTGGGGAAGCAGAGATTTCCCAATCAGGATGTAAAAGAAATTTATCATTGCAAATTGTAAATTGGGCTTCAGCAAAAGCAAAAAAGTTCTGGTCATCCAAAGTCCGTTAAGAAAATGAAAAGGTGGGCGCCTGAGTGGTTCAGTTGGTTAAGCATCTGCCTTCGGCTCCGGTTATGATCCCAGATCCTGGGATTAAGTCCCGCATTGGGGGTCCCTGCTCAGTGGGGAGTCTGCTTCTCTGCCCCTCCTCTGGCTTGTGCACACTCTCTCGCCCTCTCTCGCCCTCTCTCTTGCTCACTCACTCTCAAATAAATAAATAAAACCTTAAAAAAAAAAAGAAAATGAAGAGGCAAGCATGGTCTGGAAGGAAATATTCACAATACATATGTCTCATGAGGCACTTTATCCAGAATTCATTAAAAATGCCTTTAATAATAAAATAATAAGCAGCCCAATTTTAAAATGCTTCAAAAGACACTTCACAAAAGAAAACGTGCGAAGGCCCCTAACTGCACGAAAAGGTAGTCAACATCATCAGTAATCAGAGAAATGCAAATTAAAACCACAGTGTGACACTACTTCAAACCCACTAAAATGGCTCAAATTTAGAAGTCTGATAAAAGTAAACTTTTGGCGAAGATGTGGAATAAATGAAACTCAACCTTGCTGTCAGGAGTGTAAAAGAGTTCATGCACTTCGGGAAACTCCGTTTTTCGTAATGAGAAACGCACACCTGTGCTCTGACCATTAATTCTACTGCATTCATTCAAGAGGAATGAAAACTTATGTCTGCACAAAGACTTGTACAAGAACGTGTAGAGCCCTTCTAGTCATAATAACCCCCACCTGGAAACCGTCCAAACGTCTATTAACAGAAGGCTGGCTAAAGAAATGCTCTCTAGTCACACAATGGAATACTAGTTGGTAATGAAAATGAATGAATCGCTTATACCCGGGACAACAAGGATGACTGTCAAGAACACGCTGAGCAAAAGGCGCCCAACACAAAGGAGCACACGCTCCATGATTGTGTGGAGAGGAAGTTCAAGAATGGGCAAAGCCAACCTACGGAGATGGAAATCGGAACAGTGATTGTGACGATGGAGGGCGGGGAGGGCTTGAGTGATTGACTGCCCTGGGGGCACAAAAGAGCTTCCTGGAGTGATGGGCCTGTTCTCTTGTGTTCTTGATGGGGGGTGGTGATTACGGAGGTGTATACATTTACCGGGACCCATTGAATTGTAAACTCAAGATCTGTGCCTCTTATTGTAGGCAAATTTGACTTCCAACGAACAAAGCAAAGGAACACTGTGAGGGGGATGAAAGGAAGTAAGCTGTGTTGCCTGTGGCTTTCAACCAGGTAGGTGGCTTAGAAAATTGTGTATCCAAATCTGTATCTCTTCCCTGCAGGTGACCTGTCTCCATCAGCTCTTGGCGCACCCCTTAAGGGGAAGGTCTCTTTCACAGGGATGGTCGGTTATTTAACTCTTCAGCTCTCTGGAATTGTTTCTTTCATGGACACGTGTTTTTTATGGTTTTTTGTTTGTTTGTTTTTGTCTTGTTCGGTTCAGTTTTTTCTTTGCTCTCTGGCTCCCGCCACCAGCAACCTTGTGGCAAGCTGTTGTCAACTTTGCCGTATCTAGAGGAAGTTTATCTGGGCTGGGGAAAACAAAGATGGCATATCCACAGTGTCTTTTCTTCACCTTGGCTTTCCCCGTAGTGCTTCAGGGTGGAAAGAAGTCTACACAGTGAGGGGCCCTACTCCACCATAGCCGGCTCACCGCCCCAGCCCATCCTCAACAGGACGAGGCTTGCCTCTAGATGCCTTGAGATCTGGAGCGTTATTGGTTAGCTACCAACAGCGGCCCATGACTTTACCGGAGTTCCACTGTACTTGGCGGATATGCTCTATGGTGTGGGTCATAGTAGCCATTTCTTAGCTTCATTGTGACTGGAATTTTCTTTCGTTTTCCTTCATTCAAAGCTGTGGGCTTGGAGCGAAAGAGTGGGACCAATATACCTTTACTTCACCATCTTTTGTTGGAAACCTCGAGTCTAATGTGAGCTCTGAGAAATCCAGACGTGGTCCTGCCACTCCCATGCCTGACGCCTTTGACTGGCCTCCACGGCCAGGCAAAGACAGAGTCCCAAAGCCCTGGGGTAGCTCGCCGGGCTCTGTGAGGCCTGCCTCCGGTTTAGCTCCTCAGCCTCATTTTGCTTCTGGCTCCGCAAATCTAGGGTGCCCCAGTCACTTTCACCTTCTCTTATCCTTTTAAGAGAACATTTATTGTTCTTCTCCAAATTATGAAAGTGACTGTATTTAGTGGTAGAGAATTGGGAAAGAGAAGGATAAAAAAGGCACCGAAAATCACCTGTTGTCACGCTTCCCAAAAGATAGCCACCAATATATCCTTGTGTCTTATTTCATTCCAGTATTATTTCTCTACATAACAGCCAGATAGTATTTTTATATGTTACATATTTTATATATGTCATTTTAAGGCAATGAGTCTTTTAGAGTCCTTCCACTCCATATTTTATTCTGAGCATTTTCCCTCACCTCACCATCATAATAGTGATAGTGAATATTAATAAACACTTACTATGCCCCAGTACTATGGGGCTAAGCACTTGACATGCATTTTTGTGTTTAATCCTCACAACCACCTATGAGCTGGGTACTACGATCTTCCCATTTCACAGATGAGGAAATCAAGTAACTTGCTCGAAGTCACCCCGCTACTAATTTTGGAGCTGGAACTTGAACGCAGGTGAAGCAAACCTCGTAACTCCCCTGAAGGGTCAAAGGAATTAAAAAAAATCATTAAGTATTGAACAGATACTGAAGAATAATTATAACTTATATGTAAGGTATAAAGAATTGTGATACAATGAACCAAAATATTACCCCCTACCCAGTGTCAGGCAAATGCGCTTGCTTTTGACAGTTCTTCAAAGCAGTCTTCCTTGAAATGATCACGATGAGAATTAACAAACATGCGGGTCCTAGGATGAAAATCCCCCGGTGTAAAGGAGACAATGGCTCCCCCAATCCCTCGGAGTAGCGAGTCCAGATCCGTTGGTTGCTCTGATTCTGGTGGATGCTCCTTGGAAAGCAAGGACCCACCTAACCAGCCACAGCACCTAACTAGGTAGTGGGTGACTCTGAGTCATTCCAGGAAAAGTCGAAGGACCTGGAGGCTTTAGGAACCCTGCGAGGTTCAGGGGGCTCAGCGTGAAGGTGTTTTTGTTACTATAGCCATTTCTACCCACACCCTCATCTGTGCCCCCTCCTGGGCTAGTGTGGGCTGAGCTAGGAAGGGCTAATCAGTAGTTAACAAAATGTAAGTTTCACGGCCCAGACCACTCACTTCATTCAGCTGTGGTGGCTCTCCCACCACTCTCCAGGGTCCCCAGGGGTAAACTCAAAAGTTGCAGAAGTTGTCCTCCATCAGACAGACACTTTCAAGAGACACGGGAAAGCAGGGGGCAGAGGGGGGCTTGGCCACACCAGTGTCTGTGCCTCTTCTCCACCTCCCATTGCCCCCCGCAATGTCGTTCAGGACCCTTATCGTATCTAGACTGAATTCCTACGGTAGCCTCCTAAGGAGCTTCCTTGCTCCCACCCTGTCTGCTGTATTTGCCACCAATTCGCTTCCTTTCACAATTGCGTTTAAATGCCTAAAATGCACCTGGATTTCCAAAGTCAAAATCATATAATAAGTTCTGTTCAGAAAAATTCCACTGCAAACACTATCTCCTCACCCTGCCTCTTCCCTCTCCTCTACAGGTAAATATCTTTATTAGTTTTTCATTTGCCCTTCCAGTAACTTCTTTTCTGGGGGCAAATACAGCAAACATGTATGTCTGTATATGTGTTTATTAGTATTTCCTCCCTTTCTTAAATATAGGATAGCATGCTAAATACACTGCTTTCTATTTTTTTTTCTGAATGACATATTCTGGAGATGTATTTATGTATAGAAATTGTCCTTTTTCCTTTTATGGTGGCTTCACACTCCATCGTGGGGGTGTACTATTCCTTTTCCAACCAGTCTCTGTATTGAACATCTGGGTTATTTCAAATCCTTTTATTGATGACAAACTTAACAACAACAAAAAATTTAGCAGCAATGTCGTTCCCCTGCTCAAAACCCTCTATGGCTTTCCATGGCCTGCAAAATCCAGATGCCCTGGGAGGTCTAATGTCCCAAACAATCTACTTCCCCAACTGGTTCTCCCCCTACCCACCCCAGACCCTGTGTAGCAGCCACAGGGGAACCTGTCCTCTTCATTTCCCAATTTTATTTCCCCAAATGTATCCTCACATTGCTCACGCAGTTCCCTCAACCGAAATTACTCTTTCATCCTGTCCCTTCCCTCCCACCTCTTCTGTTGGTTGAAATGACTCCTCAATCCCTAGAAGAAAAGTGATCCTTCCAGGACTCCTTTACTGAGTCCTGTCCTCATCCACACCTTCCTCCAAGTGAAATTAATCACTTCCCCGTGGGATTCCTGAAGCATCGTGCTTATATTTTTATATTTCGTTTTTGCAATTTACATCATGCAGTGTTTTCTGGTTATTTATGTACATTTCTCCCCCTTCCCAAGTAGATTATGGAAAAACGATTCCTGCACAGAGCTTTTACATGGTTAAGTGCTCAATACATACTCGTCGAATTGTTTGTTTTTATTAAATGTCTGTAAAAATAAAGCACACATAATAACTAGGACCAACATTGCTCATGGCTTTGCAAACCGAATGAATGTCACTCATAGTTTTGCTTGCTTTGTTTTTCTCTACTGGGTGGTGGGAGAGGGCCCAAAGCAATTCCTGAAGAAATAAGATTTCTCGGAACAACTGAAAATTGTTGTTGTGTTTGTACAGCATATTTATGTAGTTTTAAAATTACCATTCTTTGACACATCAACCTTCCTCTTATTAGCTTTTTGCCAACTACACTAAATTTCAAATTAGGTTATTTAGGTCTTACTCAGAATGACTGCCAAGCACTTGCAGAGTTCAAAGGGTTTATTGATAACTTAAAATCAATGCTTAAATTTAAGGTCATGACTTATCACTGCCCTATGACATTGATATGGCAAATTCGAACTGTTCCTGGGGCCTCTTTAATAGGTGTGTAGATCTGGCCTCTTGGAATCCACTAGAAGATCCTTGGAAATATTTGATTTGCTTCTTTCTGTTGTAAGAGAAACAACCCTCCCTCCACAGTTTATGAAGCATCATCAGAAAGAGTCCTAATGAGCTCTTCCAAGGGAATTTTATCAAAATTAAGACAATGCAGTACACAATCTCTGATTGTAGAGATAAAAGTCTTTCTAGACTCTTGGGAAACCCCAAAGGTCACACCAACACCGATGGGAGGCTGTCTAGTTCTAATTGACATGAATTTTTTTGGTGGGTTAACAAATGTTAATTGTAGTGGGTCTTCTATTTAGTCCATGTATAGAGCCTAAAGTCTATACCTTAAAAGACTTAGAATCTCATAAGAGCAATAAGACCTGTCATTGGGAGAACTATCAAGGGGTTGGCGGCCATCTTTAATCCACCACAGATTTGGTCCAGGATAATGACTATGCACATAAGCAGATCCCAGGACTAGCTCTAGCACAGAACCCCCGTTCGTAGCACTGTTCCTGTCACTAAATACATATTTAGTAAATTAACAAATAGAGAGTCGAGATATCATAGAGGAAAAAGTTAAAAGCTGGGCTTTGTGGTGAATTATGTGCAGGAGGCAAAGGAGAGGAGGGAAGCACAGTGATGATGTTACGAAGTTGGGAAGTGGGTGGTTATACTAATAGCAGTTTCAAGAAGGGAATATTAGCTCATTTTCTGATGGATTAACTTTCAAAAACCGCTGAGACCATCCCTAGAAATTGTCAATTTAAAATAATAAAAATAATAATGCTAGATCATGGCTTAAAGGTAAGGGCATAGGTGAAGATTTGGAAATCATAGAATTCCAAGCACTAGTTAAAAAGGAAACAAATGATTTCATCCACGGGAGAGACTGTAGCAGGAACAATTTTAAACAGTCACCGAGCAGCGCTGTTAATGAACACTATTACAAGAACATTTTTGTTGACCTTATTAGGGTTGTTCCCCCGTTAGCGTTGGTAGGTGCTCCATGGAGATCGGTAGTAAAGATACCTCGACTCCGAGAAAGAGCCATTTGCGTGCCAGAATTTCAGAGTCTTCTCAAGTTGTCTGTTAAATCTGTGATCCGATGAAATATGGTCGACTCACATTCCATTCCATGTTTCAAGTTTACATTTTTCTATAAATGTTGATCCGGCTGCCGCTAAGGCAGAGGAAGCAGAAACTTCTTGTGAATCAGGGCTGATCTGGCTGAGGTTTATGGAGGGGCTCTGCCAGCCTTGCATTTAAATCCCTCCCTGCCTTCCTCTCGCACAAGTTGTAAAGTGCTTCGTAACCCCGTGACCAGGAGAAATGAGAGGCTCTGCTGAGACTGTAATCTCACTCTAAACAGGTCTCCGGCGAGGGCTGGTGAGTGGTGATACATCACGTGGCTCTCTCCTCTAAAGGCGCCCAGTGTCACCTCTACCGTGCTCCACGCTCAGGCTGGAAGATAGGAGAGCTTCCAGGGAGCGTCGGCGGGAGGTCTCCGGCGTGTAGCGGGCACAGCGCATTAGCTGCCGAGCAAGAGGCCTGGCCCACAGCCTAATTATTAACATTTGAAAGTCGGCTGCTGGGCAACTGCAGGAATAGCTTCCATGACATTTCAAAGTATGGATTTTTCTCCTCCTTCTTACTGGACAGGCCTATTGCATATTAGTTTCTGGATATACTGTCAGTGCGATTGTAGAAGCCGTCTCCACCGTGGCTACTGTGACTATTGATCACAGTAAGGATGAGTTCTTTCAGGGACAACCACCGCTAAG
Organism: Ursus americanus; assembly: GCF_024610735.1. Lineage (NCBI taxonomy): Eukaryota > Metazoa > Chordata > Mammalia > Carnivora > Ursidae > Ursus > Ursus americanus. Next base: position 90,107,384 of record NC_142164.1, read on the forward strand.
CACATATTGGAAAATGAGTAAAAGAAATACCCGGATTACTACCATTGTTTACTACGAATACTAATATTATATTAACTGAAGCATGTGCATGCTAGGTTCTCTAAAAAGCAAAGCACTACCCCAACCCTGTGACTACCGATCATATCCCCACCGCTAGGACATTTTCTCTTCTGTTTGGATAAGGCGCACGGATGTGGTAGAACTGTATCTCACGCGTTCAATCAATAGGCCATAATGATTCATCAATAGAGAGAAAGAGTTCACTTAAAAGTATGACCTTCCAGCCTCTGAAAAAGCATTTGTAGTTCCAAGGATTTGCTAATACGCATTTAAGAGAGTCTTTTCGGCTGGACATAGCACCGAACACTGGAGAATATGGGTTACCTTTCAGAAAAAGGAATTTTCTCCAGGCCCGGTTCGATAAATGAATCTCGACTGGATGTGGCTCCGGGGAGAGGCAAAGGGTGACTGACGCTAGATCCGACATTTTCTTGCAGTCAGTGACAGATTCGGAGATAAGTCCCATCCTGAATACGGTGAGCGCTGTTGTGTTGCTCCTGTCTCGAGGGAAGCCAGGGACCAACGCGTCTAGCGAGTGCCGAGCAGATCGTGGGAAGGAAGCGTCTGATACAGAGACGTGCCCAGTGAGGTGGTTTGGAGCCTCTCTTCTTAACTGCAGATAATCCTCTCATTAAGGGCAGGTGCTTGCCTGATCTCTGGCTCACCGATTTGAGTCATTTTGTACTGTGGCTGCGAGGGGAAAACATACACGTTCGAAGCTCTTTACTTCATTATCCTATGTCTTGGCCATTTCACCTAAAATGCTACAAGAGTAAGAGGAAGAGTCCCCCAGCACAAGGTAGCTGTGAAAAAGTAATGAACGCAAATATTCAAAAAGCACTTTCAAGTGGTAATAATAAAAATATGAATTTACATCTATAGAATAATTTATAACTAGGTAAGACTTTGTAACTCACTTTGCATACATTATACAGGACATTTAAATCTCAAAGCCAACCTACAAAGTGTACAAATACTTTATAAATACTAAATAACTAAGACCAAGAGCAAATTAGCTTAAAAATTAACTTTACAGATGACATTATTTTAAATGAATGGAAAATCATTCTTTTAGTAATTTAACATTGGCACCAATACCCCAGAAAGATAGACGATTTGACCTCGGCTTTAAAGTTGTCTCCATTGTTAATTTCCATAAAAACCTTAACATTTGTCTAATTATAGGGTTCTGCATTCATTGATCTCACTAATTCAACTGTTTTATCTGAGTGCCTCTCCTGAATTGATAAATCTAAATTGCACATTTTCTAAACTGCTAAGCTCAGGAGAAATCTCGAAGGTGGCCCAAATGACTGTTGGAATCTTTTACACCCGTCTAGCACCATCTACTGTAACTTTGTAATAATGGATTTATCGTCCTTCTCTCGAAACCATGATGTTCGGATCCCTTTTCTCTGTCCAGGCATTAATCATTCTACCAAAGGCATGCATTCACGGGGAAACTGAAAACCAAACGATTTTGGTGGCAAAACCTACAAAAGGGGATCTCAACTCCATGGCGTTGTTCAATTTCATCATCAAGGAATGGGTTTCTCAGATTTCCTGGCGTATCTTGAAGTCAGTGTTGCATAAGCAGTATTTCTGCTAGAAACATTTCTAAAAGGAATGAGTACTTACATATGAAAACACTGTGAAGCCCTTGCAATTGCTTTCTTTGTCCTGGAAGAATGTGTGTTCACATGATTCACACAACTTATTGTTTTATCATTTATCTGCCTCCCTGGAAATAACAGGACATAAAGAGAATGAAATCAATATTCTTTTCTACTTGCCTAGCACAAATGGATACTTACTTGGGGTCAATAGTCCTTTTTGAGGGTTTTATGTAATGTTCAAAACTACCTCTACTCCAGGTGGGGAGAAGCCAGAGGATGGAATGATGAGGGAAACATAGCGTTAGCCGGAGTTATGACCAAGGTCCGGGCTTTTGTTTGGGGCTATGGATTTGCAGGTGATTATTACATTATTCAAATTAACCGATAAACAGAATGAAAAATTAATTAAAGCAGTCCACGAGTGGACCAATGATGAGTCCATCATGTACCGAGGATTATGATAAATCTAATCCCTTGCTCCTACACAATCCAATGTTAAAAGAAAAAAAAAAGAAAATGTTCCTACTTTGGTTTGAATATTGGAACCCAAAGACTTTCTGCCTAGAGAGTTTTTGACCAGTGAGGTGACATCCTGCGTCAGAGCCTCCAGACTAGTTAGGAGTGCCTAGCTAGATTCCTGATGTTCAGAAGAGTTTCCTTGTCACTAGTCTCTCTTCAGGCTATTCCAGCCTCATGTGTTGCTGCAAGGCTGCAAACCTCAGGAGATAGTATACACATCAAGAGATGGGTTTCAAGAAGGTTCCCAGCAACACTCTTCATGATCGCCCCAGACCAGAAACAACCCAAACATCTATCAACAGTAAAGAGATGTGGTACATTCACACAAAGGCATACTCTAGAGCGAGGAAAATGAATGAAATACAGCTACCACAGCACGTGGACGAAACCCACAAACACAACACTGAATATGAGAAGCCAGACACACAAAACAATGTCTATCTACTACATTATTGTATTTATGTAAAGCTCACAAAACAAGCAAAATTAAACTGTGTTGAAGGAGTGCATGCTTGGGTGGTAAAACCATAAAGAAAAGCAATGATGTCATCGTCGTAAAAGTCAGGTTAGTGGTTACCCTTGAGGGGGTGATAGAGTGACTAGGAGGACACATGGAGGGTGGGCCTCTGAAGCACCAGCAGTGTTCTGTTTCCTGACCTGGGTGGTAGGTCCATAGGTATTTGCTTTATGATAATTCCCTTGGCTATACACTTGTGATCTATATACTTCTTGGAATTTCTGGTATATTTCACAGTTACAGAAACAGTTTACAGACAAACGATGAAAACCCTGCTCTGTGACTCCATTGGCCACCCAACCCCTCATCTTGTCAGTGAGTGCTCCCCACATCTGCTTCCAGCTCCTCGTCTTGTCTGGTTGCCTCTTCTCCCCATCACATACACCATGTTCTGATCATACTATTCTCTTCAGTGACTCTGCACTTTCTCTACTTCTGTGCCTAAACACCTACCCTCTTCTCCCAGCCCCATTTCCACACATTTGAATTCACTTCCATCTTTCAAGGCAGAGCCAAACCAAGACTTCTTCCATGAAGTCATCCCTGAGCTCCTCGGTCCAAGTACTTATCTTTGAACTCTGGGTTCTCATTTCCATTTGAGCCTGTTTCATAGCAACTATTATATTCTCCTTGTCTGGTCGTGTGTGTGTGTGTGTGTGTGTGTGTGTGTGTGTGTGTGTGTGTCCTCTTTGTCCATAGACAAAACACAGTTTTGAGCATAGTAGGTACTCAGTAAATGTAGAATAAATTCATTCTTCAATAAATGAATGAGAATCATTATCCATTTGGTTGTTTGGGACTTAAAATACCTTTGCAGAGGCTTGACCACAGAAAAAGGGTCATTGTTAGAGGTATGCTGAGAAATAACTTAACCCAGGCAGTAGAGTTTACTGGCTATTCTGAGAGCTGGGTTGGGCCATTCTGGGAACTAGCCTGCAGCCCCCAGCTAGGTCCCTCTATGCTGTTGGTCCTGGGGTTGTGACCCAAATCAGTTTTGTGGAACATATCTGGAGGGCTCTAGAAGCTACTGGGTAATTCATAATACATATATGAAGACACTCCACATGTAAGTGAGCATTTACAGACATCATACATATAGCAGCCGTTTTGTGAGCATGTGTATGAGTGTGTGTGTGTTGGTGGGAGTGGGCAGCAGCATGTGTAACTACTTTGTAAATTACTTTGTAAATCCACAGCTTACAAATGTACATGTTATCTGGTGGAATTCAGAATACCGCACTCTCTCCCCTTCCCAAAGTCTGTGGGTCAGTCTGAGTAGAGAACGAGACAGGGCAATAGAGATGACTCTTAGGGCTACTTACGAAGCAACTGATGCCATCGCTGGTTAGCTGTTTGTGTGCATAAGGCCATTCATAAGTTAGGCATGCCCGAGTCATGAAATACCTACATTGTGAGCATGCATGTTTGTGTGTTAAGTGTTACGGCCTATATTTGGGAGCCTGTTCATTAACAAACGAGCATCTCTATTTTGGTTGACTTCACAGAATCATGCAAAAATACTGAAGTGTCACCAGATTTGGAAGAGCGATTATAATGATACAAATGTTGACTTAGTTAGGAGATAAATAGAAAAAAAAGCAAAACAATGAACCATTTAGAGAAGATTCTGGAGAACTTTGGTTGGGTGACTTTGAAAGGCACAGAAAGTATCTTTGGGTGAAGAGTCCTGTTCATCTGTTTAGCTCAAGTCAGAAGTAATTGTTCAGAACGGGGCGGGGGGGTGACCTTCGTGGTTATTGGGCAAGACCATTAGTAGAGTTACAGGATCACAAATAAGTTAGTTTTGCATGTGGACTCTAAAATGCATTATACACATATGAAGTATTAGATGCAAAGTGTAGTTAATGGCTAACAAATGTTTGAAATCCAAAGCTATTCCAGGAAAGGAGGAATGAAATGAGTCCATGTTATATTCATTAGGCTAATGGCCTCCAACATTTGATATGTTACCCGAACATTCTGTGAATTGCTAGCTTTAACATGTTGCGATTTGTTTGGTTCAAAAATTATCAAGAAAATTCGGTGGAAGTCATTGAAATGATGCCCACATAACGATCTGTGAAGAAGTACTTTTAACTTAGGAATAGGAGAACATTCCCTGTGCTTTTCCTCAGGTCCTAGATGAAGTATAATTCAGGAAATGAAGTCATGTGATTAGGAAATATCATTAACTTTCTTTGTTATTACGTCATGATCATTTTTTATGGTTTGGATAGTTTCTTTACAAGTCCCTTATGCAAGCTCTAAACCTAAATAGTTATCTCTGTTTGGAAAAAATTTGGAACTGTCAGTGAATTTTATCTAGTTGTCCGTAAGGAGACACAGCAAAAAATAGGTGGCTGTTTGGTTTTACCTTGAATTTGCTAGTTTAAAAGTACTGCAGCTGCATATTTCACTGGGGTTCTCTGAAGAAACGTGGAGTTTTGATTTTGAATGTCAAGGCATTTTTTTTTAGCATTGTCATTGGAGGTTTACAAGTGTTTTTCAGTTTTGGATGCTGGAGAAAATGAAATAAACCATAATAAAAATAATTTTGTCCAGGTGGCACATAAATCAGTTGAGGAAATACAGTTCTTTGTGGCAAATAAAAAACATATGTATTACCAAGTGCACTGAAATGTTATTATTCATCAAATGAATGTTATAGATGCGTTAGAATTTAGAGACGTGAGGAAGAAGAATGTTAAGGTAGAACATAGCAATAGTGCATATTTTTGCCTAATGCGGAATAATTGGAAACAAATACGTGAGGACTTTTGCACGAATTCGGAAGAGTTGAAGTTCATTTCTGGGGTCCATGGGGATCTCCCATTAGGAGGACTATCTGCTGCTATTTTCTCTTTATTCACCATTTGTTGAAAACTGCTGAATTACTATCCAACTCCAACTAGAGAATTGGGAAATAGAGGGGCACCTTGGTGGTTCAGTTGGTTAAGTGTCCGACTCTTGGTTTTGGCTCAGGTCATGATCTCAGGGTCATGGGATCGAGCGCCATGTCGGTCTCCATGCTCAGCTCAATGTCTGCTTGGGATTCTCTCTCTCCCTCTTGCTCTGCCCACCCCCCCACACGTACGCACACTCCAAATAAATAATACGTACATACATACATACATAAAATGCTTTTAAAAAGACTTGGGAAATAGAAATTACAGCGGATACAGTGTTAGCTAGGAAGAAACCTGGTTGCAGAGTAATTTGGAAGCAACAGGAATGTTCGATGACATGTATGTGTGTGTGGATATTTAGAGTGTATGCGTATTCATCTTTTTGTTATTTGGCTAACCACTAGAGTTTGTAAATTATTCTTCTAACCAGAAATCAGATATTTCCATCTATGTCCTTTCTGCATTTAGGTATGCAGATTATGCTGTATTATTTCATTTGTCCTCATTCGTGTGTTATTTTATAATTTTCTGATCATTTTCTGTGTATTGCTTTGCAATATAATTACAACTTTGAAATGGTTTGTAATTGCTTTTGTGACCCCCCCCTTGACTGTTCCCATGAAGTGTGTAATACACAAGACACGCAGGTACTTAAAATTGCTTTTAAACAAATGAATGAATTTATTTATTCACTATTCTCTACCATTGAGTTATTTCAAGAGACTAGAGTTCAAGGAATTGATGTGGGATATAAAACTTTGTTGGCTTTAGTAACAGTAATCCTTTTCATAGTTTAGTATTTTCTTCAATTCCTTGTATATTCCTTCTATTTTCATGCCAATTTTGCACAGAAACTAGGAGTTTCAGGCTGAAAGGAAAGGAAAACATAACTTTGCTCCTTTTCTATGACATTTACTGAGCAGGAATGAGCTATTTCGATTTTAATTTTAAAAATACTTTTGATGCAAGGGCGCCTGGCGGGCTCAGTCGGTGGAGTGAGCGACTCTTGATCTTGGGGTTGCAAGTTTGAGCCCCACATTGGGTGTAGAGATTGCTTAGAAATAAAATCTTAAAAAAATACTTTTGATGCATTATTTTTGTACTCAAACTATTCCTTGATTTAACCAGAATCGTTATAGTGTATCACAATGTCCACCATTCGATAGCAACTTTTTTCAAATGGAAATTTCTAGTTATTTTTCTCTTAAACCCAAATTTATAAATTATTGCTAAGGAATTTTATATGATTAAATGAATACTACCAGCATTTACCTCTCTAATGAACTTGATACATTCATCGCTTAAAATGGAGGTTTGACCAAAGTCATTTGTTGGCTAAATGCACATTTGTTATGCACAAATTATTTCTTCTTTGATAATAAATTCAGTCTCTTTAAATTTCTTTCTCTTCCTCCTCCTCCTTCTTGACCTGCAAATCATAAAGAGGGCAGAGGTAACAGAAATAAATTATCAGAGATTTTATGAAGATTTTGAAAAATAGGATGAGTTAGAAAAGATCCGTGTGAATGATGACCTAAAACAAAACCAGAATGTTCTTTCTCAGGTAAGAGTGTTTTACATTAAGACAGATGTTTATTCAATACTCAGCACACAGGTCAGACTATGGCTAAGAAAATATTCCACGATTTAATGCATCAATTAACACAAGTTAAAATTGTCACAAAATCCTATCTTACAGCATCAGAGCTCTTGATAGGAACCTGTCACGATGTTAAGGTTCAGATTTAAGGAACACATGTCGCTCCTGTGGTTTGCCCGAGTGTGTGAATGTGTCACATGGTCAAATATCAAATGGGGACTGGATTGAAATAGTCTCCCTTGATATGTGATGTAGTCAAACCTTATGTAATACTGGGTTTTAAAAGTGAAACCAACCAGCGATTAGGAAATGTCAGCAGGAGTACTGATCCTAAACCTAGCTTAGCACTTCGAATGCTCAAACATGCTGAATTAATGAGTTAATGTTTGGATGAGGCATGGATCATGTTTTGAAGAATTGAGGTTGGCCTGTTGCCTTCCACAATTCTGGGTCCTCATTTACAAAGAGAGGATAAAATTGATTCTGGAAGTGCTTCAGGAAGTCTTAGGTCACAGTTGATAAGTGTTTTGTGGGATGTGTCGGGACAGTCATAGTGACAGGGCACCTTCTCCATTCCATTTATGTTTGGGACCCCAAAAGCAGTGACAAGTGCTTCAAGGAACTCGGGAAATCAAAGAGCTGATAGCTTCTTGGTGGTTCAGGGCACTCAGGTCTTATGACATTTTTGACATCCACTACTTAACATAAGAAATGTCCCAACGTGTCAGAAGTCCACCAATCTCGTGTCCTGTATGGGAAGGTGATACCCCTCCTCTGTAAGAATGTGGCGATTTGCATTCATGCCATCATCTTCAGAAGTTAGGGATGTAACTTGAACCTGTCTGATTTGCCTTTAGTGAACTGCTACGGTTCTGTGACCCACGAATTGATCCAAATTCTCCTTGAGCACATTCACCTTCCCATCCTGCCCAGCTTTGCGGGTGTAATGAATTCCACATGTGTATTCGACACTGCATAAACAGATTCTTCATGTTTGTTCTAAAACCAAGCCCCATAAGTTTTAGGGTACACTGTACACTCTAGACCTATTACCAATAAGCTCATGTGCGTGCTGGCCATACCTTCTTGGTGTCTTTTTGTTGATCCTATACCCTCTATCTTAGGGGGGGATCATTGTACGCAGGAATTAAGATATTTCAATACCTTCACATGTAAGCCCAAATAAAATACACCCGTGTTTTTGCAATTCTGAAAATTCTCCAGAACAAAAGCTTTTCTGTGTTAGATTTTGGAAACTCCCAACTCCCTTCAACAGATTGGTTCTGTGACAAAGGAAAAGATTTGGTATGCAAACACTCCTAGCCAGAGCACATACAGACTTTCATAATTCACTCAGATATACCAGTCTAACCCTCAATATGTGATAAAAATTGATTATCCATTTAAAGTTGTTTCATGGTCCATGCATGTGTTTCCACTGGTGTTTTAAGTGGCTTTACACAGAGTGAAATAGCATTACTTAAACAGTAAAGTATAAACATAATATGGCTCGTTTATTAAGGTCCCAATGCTGCAGCTGGAAGGCATCCCAGGCAGTCCTGATGCATAGAAACCGTCAGTGTCCTTGGCTTCGTAAGCTGCGGAGACAATTGCTACACCTCGATGTGGTCTATGATGACCCTTCTCTCCTTCTCTAGCAATAGACGAGACACTGTGCTTTTATCTTTCCTCCTAATCCAACCATCTCTTGTCAGTCGTGCATTGTTCACATGAGTTGCTTGGTAATAAGTGCTGCAGCTGAAATTTTAGAGTGGATTGGAATCCATTTCAATGTAAAAGCTTGGAATTGTCATCTCTGTTGATGGTTGTCGTCAAAGGAAGGAGTGTGGTCAGTAAGGTCATGGAAAAAAGGGTAAAAAAAAAAAAGCCTGCTGAATTTTGCATAAAATCCTAGTGAGTTTCCCCAAATCTGGTCTCTTCTGAGCCTTGGCTGTGTCCCAAATCAGCAGGGATGACTGTTAGTGCCCACCTGTAGCCCCTGGACACAGCCCATCTCCGTGCAAGCCAACCGGATGGCCTCCAGCTGACCACATCTGCAGCTCTTTGCTGTTGGGCTTTCTCTGGTTGCCAGAGCCCCCTTGGTTTACCCATTAAGTCAGGCTGGCAGTGCTGGGGAGCCAACAATGAAAGTTACCATCTGCCCCAGGCTTATCTGCAACTTGGATGAAATATTTCTTAGATGTGATCTTTACTGTCCCCACACGTTTCTAGTGGAATTGAGCCATGGTTTCCCACTGTGGTAACCTGCCCAATAACACATACCTTAGTGGACTTCTCCCCTTCCTTACTCCCCTATCGTAACTTTCTGGAATTTTCCCTCAAATAAACTTGCTCTCACGTTTTTGTCTCGAGGTCCGATTCTGAGAGAATCCAAACTTAAATGATTTTTTAAAAACTGTATGTTCTCTGGCTCAACCTCAGATGAATTGAATCAGTATCTCAGGGGAGCGAGGCCCAGGATCAGATTTTTAACACATGCGAGTAACCCTCATGTGTGGCTAGCTGGGAAACACTGAGAACCCCTTCACCACAATCCCTCTCTCCCCACAGACTTCAACAGTACCAAGGGGAGGCAGGAATGGCTTCTAGAACACAGCGGCCATCAGTGAAGTGGTACTCACAGTGTTCAAGCATGGCTTCCATCGCCTTCCTGCTGGGATTCCTACAAACTCCAGGAAATTGTACGTGGAGCTTGGATGACGGCAACCTGCCCTCATCCTTTTAGACTTTCAGGAGGTCGTTCGGTTTGTTTCACCCCGCACTTGGATGCCACAGGTCAAGCAGAAGGTTCTGAGTTGCCTACGGACCAAAATCGCTGGGATGTACTTAAAACCAGACTGCATATTTAGAATTTCCTCTGGTTCATCCCAAGCAAAAGGATGGTCTTTTACTATGTCTTTCAAGACAAGAGCGCTCAGTGCTTAACAATCACGAGTAATGCAAGCTGAATTGGGGGCCAGATCCTTGTTGTGCCTACTAATGCCTTTCAGTAGCTAGAAGGAAAAGCTAGTCAGAGCCCACCCCACACGTGTGCCAGACCTGCAGGAATGAAGCATTCGTGGTTCAGAACTCACCGAGGCCATTTCTGGCTCCTCCACTTGAAAGGTTTAAGAATAATTTCGAGAAGTTGGAACAAAATTCCTTTGAAAACTAAAGAATGAAAATACATTTTCTGTGGAACCAGGTGGAAGGAACTGTGTGTACTTAACCTGGAGAAGATACTACTGATGGGGGTAAGAATAAATTGTCACCAGACTGGGTCTTGAAGAATCAGAAGGCTTGTTGTAAGCATATATTTTCTTTTCTTTTGCATTTTTTATTTAAGAATATATTTTAAATAGAGATTCATTTCTTTAATTCAACCCATGTCTTTGCATTTCTAACATGGGCCAGGTGGTACGCCGGGCACAGGGGGTTCCAAAGGAGAGTCAGAAGCAATCCCGGCTTCTAATAAACTCACTGTTGTGGAGTTTGGGGCAAACAAGAACTGATAGAGTGCTACATTCTTGTAACGAATAGAGTGTGATATAGCTTCAGAGGAGAGAGTGGTTCCTTAGGATAACGTGGTATGTAAGAAAAGGTATGCGTAATTGCTTTTAAGCTGGAAAGCACTAGAGAAATGCTATTGAGAACAGCTGTACCTGAGGAAGGGGGAGGGAGGCGCTCAAGGAAGATTTCAGAGAGAAAGTGGGAAGATTTCAGAGAGAAAGTGACTTTTGTCCTGGGCCTTGAAGACCAGAAGGCTTTCAACAGGCAAGGTGAGGAGCAAAGACAGTTGGGCCCTGGGCCCAAGGTGCACAAAGCCTGGAAGTTCGTGTTGGGGGCCGTTTGCTGACTCGCCGGCGGATTCTGTGTGGGCCAAACATTTTCCCTTCTCCCCAAGGCTACCCCCCCCACCGGGGCCTGCTTCCATTTACCTCTCCTCAACATCACAGACGTCTCTGTGAGCTTGCGGGCCTCTCTGTCTTGGCACCTCAACATCCCTGGAGCTTTTTCCACCTTTCCCTCGGAGATGAAATGTTCAGAAACCATAAATCCAGCCCACCCGCTGACACATCTGAGCCGGAGCCTCTGCTCCCAGACCAGCCCCTTCCTCTGTCCGCGACCTCATCCGCCCCTGGGCTTTGTGAGTTTTGAGCACTCCCTCGACCCTTCTCTGTCATCTTAAGTCTTTCCTACTCCACTGATTTTTTTTTTTTTGCTTTTTCTTGAATTGCATCCTCAAGTTTCCCCTACCTTTGACAATCCCCCTCCATACCCTTCCCTTTACCTCCCTTCTCCTATGAAATGATAGCCCCTCTCCCTTCCTTTCTTCCCCAGTCTTCTAGAAGGCTTTATCTATACCTGCTGCCTGTGCTTCAATACCCACTGCCTCTGTAATTTCTTCGAACCCAACGCCACCTCTTCATAACCGATCTTTCCCTCCCACCACCCTGCTGCCCTCGCTCCGTGCGAGTCTCGCAGCCCCCACCCCAATCGGCACTGCCTGCATCTCTCTGCTTTCTCCCTCAGCTTTGAGGGGCAGAGCTCACTCCTCCATTCACTAAACAGCCGTGTTCTACCCGATCCCGCTTCTCTGCCTCATATACATATTTTTCCGTAAAGGTGTTCACCCTCGAAGACCAACACTCATGTCTATGTGTTGGGATGACAGCATGAGCCTAGGGCTCCTGGAACATGAATAGGCAGTGATTCAATGGGTCTAGGGGTGGAAGGAGCTTTGGGGAGGATCCTAAAGGCGGTCGTAGCCTAAATAAGTGTCAGGGGAGACAGTCTGGCCATTAGCAGAAGTCTGGAAGGCAGGAGAGGAAACTAATTTGTGGATGATGAGTCCCAATCTATCTGTGCTGAGTGTGAGAAGGCAGCAAGGTTACCCAGGAAGTTGAGCCAGCCCACTCGGCATTAAGATACAGACCAAAGAGGTTTGGAAGTCACCTGCTGACTGGCGTGGCTGACACCAGGAGCGGGGTGGGCTCACCGGGAGACAAGGCTAGAGAAAAAGGAGAGAACCAGGGGCGGAGCTTTGCGGTGAAGGCAGAAGCGAAGCTAGAGATTCTCTGAAGGAGGGCTTCTCGCCTCCCTCCACCCCATCCTCCAGGTCATCCTGATGGGCTTGAAGCACAGATCTGTCTGGTCACACCCTTGCTCAGAAACCCTCAGTGGCTCCCATATGGCACGACATGAAACAAATAGAAGAAACAATCTCTGTAGCTCAAGGCTCTTCAAGGTCTAACCCTTGTGCAGCTTACCTTGTCTATCACCACTCCCTGGCAGGGGCCATGCTGTGACCCAGGGGTTCTGGACCTTGAGCACACAGCAGAACCACGTCGGGGGGCCTGTTAACACACAGATGGCCAGGCCCCACCCCCAAACTTTCTCACTCAGTAGTTCTGGGGTCGCACCTGAGAGTTTGCGTTCCTAACAGTTTCCTAGCAATGGGACTGCTGCTGGCAGGACCACATTCAAGGACCATGGCTTTAAGCCCTGCAGGCTCCCCCCACCAGGACAGGGGGGGTTCTGCCTCTGTGTCTTTGCAGATGATATTCCATGCCTGTAATTCCACCTTCTTTTCATTGCCCAAGGCAGTGTTCTAGAAAACTTCCTAGACCAATTCTTCTCGGTGGCTGTACACCATGATTCTTTTCTACCTTCTGCTAATAGGTGTTCTGCACCTCTGATAAGGCAGGGACTCTCCTGGATTTGATTTGCCAAGACAATTCAGAAAGCAATCCTACAGACTCAGCCCTGAGCCCCTGTTGGATGGGGCCAGTCTTGCTATGTTGATGGGCTTGCTGCCTGCCCCCCCCCCCCCGCCCCGTGAGGACCCTGGGTGGTCCCAAGGCTTGCAGAGTGGGGGAGGGGAGGGGGCCAGCAGCTCTAACTGTGACGCTCTGGAGAAAGACTGATTCAGAGGCTGACGTTGGCAGTCCCTTACCAGTGCATATGTCTTTTGTCCCCTTCTAGAACACAGATTGTGCAAATGTCAGAGTAGAACTCTCTTTGTATTCTGTGTTGCCTGCAACTGCCTTGTACATAAGAGGTGCTTCTTCCTGAATGAGTGAAATGAGAAACAGCCGCGTGTCCAATTTGTTATTTGCTTCTAAGTTTATTTAAACAGAAGAGGCCATGACAGATGACATCTGTGCCATACACATTTGTCACATCGATGTCACATTTATGTTAACATGCAGCTTTTGAAAGTACATTTCGTACTATCTCCATTATCTTCTGTTATCCTCCCATTTTTATCTGATCAATTAGGAGGTAGCTTTTGACCAGCTGGCCATTAGGCAAAGAGACATCTATTTACCTATTTGATAGAGCCTAGGAGACTCGGACAATTCAAAATAGGGCATTTCTAAACGATGATTTAAAAAATTAAGATATTAACCTCGTATAGAACTTTGTTTTCCAAAAATAAACATTTTTTTTTTTTAAAGGACAGTTCAGTGGATTTGAATTTTTTGGAAGACTTTTATACCAGGCTCTTCCGGCTCACAGCACAGTAACATAGCACCATTTTGCCATCTAGTGTTGGGCGGCGGTATTACCTGTGATAAGCGCTGAGCAGTTTTCTTGAGCCTTTTGCAAGGACGTCTGCGGGGAGTTAAATAGATCTTAGAATCCCAAGGATCCCAGTTTCTTAAAAGTCAGGCTTCTTTTTCATCCTTCCCTCCTCAAAGCCTCTGGTAAACAACAGAACTGAGCTAAATTCAGAATATACTGCAAGTGTGTCCTCAGGAATCACACACAGGCGTCTGCTGGGAGATTTCCTTCTGGGGGGAGTGGATGGCAGAGAGGACAGCAGCCACAGAAGTGGGTCCAAGTCTCTCAGCTGCAGCAGCCATAGCATTGAGCAGGGCTTCAGAAGTAAACCTCAGTTCAGGAGGGTACGTAGATTCAGGTGAATCTAGCCAGCGTCCGGAGCAGTTATGACCAGGGTTCAAATCCTTGTTCTGCCATTTACAGCGGTGGCACCTTGGGGAAGTCATTTGGCCCCTCTGTACCTCAATTCCCACATCTGTAAAATCGGGATGATGATACTCCCCAGTCGAATGGTTGTGGTTGGTATGAGTTCGGAAATGTAAAGCACACATGCTATTGACTGTACAATATTTGCTAGAATCCCCGGTCTGTGATTTAGCACTTCTGCAAATTTAAGCAGATTTCTTAACTTCTTTGAGCCTCAGGTTCATTATTTGGGGGGATGTAATACTTTTTGGTTAGAAGTGGTAGCATACCTAGTGTATTTGCCACCCACAGCAGTTAATTCTTAACCCTGTCCTCCCCTATATGATAAAACCTTTTCCCATAAGAATCCTAAAAGGAAACAAATGATTCTAACAGCCAGCAAAGAAACACAGTGAAAAATTGTCTTTTCTTGAACTTCCATTCCAGTAAAAATATAAAATGAAATAAATATAAATATCATCATACCAAAAAGGAAAAAGACATTGGATCAATATATTTTTTAAAGATTTTTTTATTTATTTATGTGACAGAGAGACAGCCAGCAAGAGAGGGAACACAGCAGGGGAGTGGGAGAGGAAGAAGCAGGCTCCCAGTGGAGGAGCCCGATGTGGAACTCGATCCTGGAACGCCGGGATCACGCCCTGAGCCGAAGGCAGACGCTTAACGACTGCGCTACCCAGGCGCCCCTGGATCAATATTTTTATCTGTATTCATATGCTTTTTAAAGACGGGGAAACCAGGAAGCCTGGGTGGCTCAGTCGGTGAAATGTCTGCCTTCTGCTCAGGTCATGATCCTGGGGTCTTTGGATTGAGTCCCGCAAGGAGCTCCTTGCTCAGTGGGGAGCCTGCTTCTCCCTCTGCCTACCGCTTCCCCTGCTTGTGCTCTCTCGCTCTCTCTTTCTCTCTCAAATAAATAAATAAAATCTTAAAAAAAATAAAGATGGGGAAACCACATGAAGAAACATGCCCACTAGAGTGAACGCCACGTGTTTCAAAGAATGATTTGTACCTAGAATGCAGATCAAGGCATCGCAAGTTCTGTTTCTTTGTTTTCACCATCACTGTGCTATCTGTGCGTTCGCCACCTACCATTTGAAAGTGGAAATATGTAGTACCACCAGGACTAGGGACACAAACTGCACCCAAAGTGAGCACAGATGGTTTCTCACCAACACGAACTTACCGTAAAAGCGAATGTGCGTGGCTGAGCCCACCTGTGTCAGCGGTCTCCTGTGTAATGGGGTGGGGGGTCCTCTGCATCATCTTCCATGCAGAAAACAATCTTTATTAAAGGGTAAGTAATGCAAATGTGCCTATTTGAAACTCACATATATAGCATTTAAAACTCAACAGTGACCTTGGGAATTTTAGAACTGAACTCAATACGATATTTGCAGGGGGGCGACAAGGGGAAGAGTATTATCACTGACATTCTGAACTACTTGCACACGTTGATAATAAAAGGTACAGATTTGTAGTAGGTTTTATTGTTTAAAATTTGCCCACCAACAATGCATCCTCCTTTTTTTTTTAAAAAAGATTTTATTTATTTATTTATTTGACAGAGAGAGACAGCAAGAGAAGGGAACACAAGCAAGGGGAGTGTGAGAGGGAGAAGCAGGCTTCCCACCGAGCAGGGAGCCCGATGCGGGGCTCGATCCCAGGACCCTGGGATCATGACTCGAGCCAAAGGCAGACGCTTAACAGCTGAGCCCCCCAGGCGCCCCACGATGCATCCTCCTATTGCCTGCACCTGGGGCCCACTGCGCTCACTGCCCTGCCCTTGGTACCCATTGCCTGCAAGAGTTCAATGAGAGAGGCTGCCAGGGAAGTTCATTCAATAGTAAATATTTGACATATGCAATATTCTTCCTTGAGTTATCTCCTCCTTCTCCTCCTACCAACCCAAAGCCTGGCCCTCCATCCTCCAGTGTGCCCAAATAAATGATTTCGAGCCTTCAGGTGACTAGTGAATGACAAGCTAACCAACAAATCCTGTGTTCTATGTTGCTTCATGATAAATAATCAACAGCTTAGGCCTTCATTTGGAAACGTGGGTTTTCTCTGTATTTCCCCTCAAGACATCTGTCAACACCAAAAGACTAGAGTTGGTCTGAGTTGTCTTGGCAGTCAGGTGTGGAGGTACCACTGTGGGGGATTGGCCCACAGGCCTGTCATTTGCCTGTCTGCTCTCAGATCTATTCCCAGCCCTACTTCTCCTCGTCTTGGTGTGACAAAGCACTCCATGTCCCCGCCTTCTGGGCAGGGCAGGCCAATAGGAGGCCCGGACAGAAACTGGTGGGCGGAAGCCTGGCCTCATTGCCTCCGGCTTGCCTGCAATAGCTCTGTCTCTTCCACTGAGACAAGTTTCCTGAGAGTTCATGAAGCTTAAGCCCCAGGGCCTCTCACTTGCACAGCCCCTTCCAATGCCCTGTGTGTATAATTCATTAACAGCTTTTTTGAAAGTTAATTTACAAACCATAAAAATCACCCATTGTAAGTGTATGGTTCGATGGTTTTTAGTAAATGTTATCGAGTTGTGCAACCGTCACCACAATCCAATTCCAATTTTAGAACATTTCCATTGGCCCCCAAAAGTTCCCTCAGGTCTTTTCAGTCCATCTTGGCTCCTGAGCCCAGGGCCCGGTAAGCACGAATCCACTTTCTGTCTCCATGAATTTGCCCATCCTGGACATTTCGTATCAATGGAACTGTATGGGAAGTGGTCCTTCGTGATTGGTTTCCTTCACGGCGCGTCGTGTTTCTGAGGCTTATCCATGCTGTAGCATGTGTCAATTGTGTTTTTCCTTTCTTATTGCGAAATAGTATCCATTGTATGGGTAGTCCCCACTTCTTTATTCGTTCACCAGTTGCTGGACCTGAGTGTAATTTTGTATTTGTAATTTTGCATTGTTTAGTTTCAAAAGGGTTCCCCAGATTGTCTGAGCTTTGGGGCCCCAAAGCCTAGAGCTGCGTCTGTCTCTGCGGCCGCAGTCCTGTGGCAGGCGGCCTCTAAGAGGCCTCCCCGTGATTCAGCCTCCCGGTCTTCATTGTCCTTTGTAGTCCCTTCTTCTTGAGTGTGGGTTGGCCCAAGTGGCTCCCTTCTAACAAGCAGAATATGGCTAAAGTGTTAGGATGTTACTTCCAAGATGAGGTCACAAAAAGACTGTGTCTTCCATCCTGTTGCCCCCTTCTCATGTGCTCGTGCTCTCTCTCTCTGTCTCTCTCTCAGAGCCCTTGCTCTACAGGGAGAGCGTGCCATATTGAGCACGGCCCTATGGGGAGGCCCACGTGGCAAGAAACTGATGTCTTCAACCGACAGCCGGTGAAGACTTGAGGCCCGTCAACATCCACACGAATGAGCTTGGAAGCAGAGATCCTTTCCAGTAGAGCCTTGAGCAGCCCCAACCGACACCTTGATCGCAGCCTCGTGGGAGACCGTGAACCAGAACCACCCAACTAAGCTGCTCCCGAATTCTTGAGCTGCAGAAACTGTGAGGTAATCGGTTTTGTTGTTTGCCTCTGCTAAGTTTGGGGGCTGACCTGTTAGTCCCCTATAGACAAATAGAAGCCCTCGCCCGGCAGCCTTCAGCTTGTCTCTAGCTCCTGCCACACGAGCATAACTTCGGCGTCTGGTAACACCACCTCTTCCCGCAGCCTCCTCGTCCTAAGGGTAGTGGCACCTTCCCACTGCGGCTACCGTCTGTGTCGCCTGTGGGCCCTTCCTTGACTTCTTACCCTCCTCTGCCCCATGTAACCAGCTGCTGGGGTTAACTCCCCCGTGTTTCAAATACCTCGAGTGGTTTCTGTTTCCAGCATTGCAGGGGAGAGCAGTTCATCTTCTGTGACACATAGCCTCACTTGAGCCTTCACAAGTCTGTTTAGAGAAAGAAAAAAATTAGCGTGGGACCAAGAGTCTTGTAGGTCCTAGAATCAGTCTTCACAAATAAAATAGGTCAAGACAGAAAGCCACCCGCTGAGCTACCGGATCGCGCACAACAGTTCTAAAAGGTGATGACAGGGTGACTGAGCAGCCCTTCTCTCCATTCCGGTCCGCGGCGAGCACTCGGGAGCAGGGACACAGGGTGGGTGAGCAAGCGTGGGTATTCTCCAAGAGCAGCGGCTGCCGTCTTGGGGATCCCTCTTGATGGAGTCTCTCTGAGGCCACCGCAGGGGGAGGGGGCATCTGCGGCTGCTCCAGGGGCAGATGTGATCATGAGCAGAGGGCCAAGCTCACCTCCTCTGAGGCTCGCGCAGACTCACCGAGGGCTCCGTACCGCTTAGGTCAGAGCCTGGCTGCTCTGGGAATGGACTTCAGCCCCTAGCACGGTGAAGAAGTTTCTACAGACTGCTGCAGGGCTGGTGAACCAGCAGACACGATGTGTTCTTTCCCTGCTGGACGAAGTCACTGCTCTTTCCCAGCCTGACCTGGGAAAAGAGAAAAGGAGCCTCTAGGTTTGGTTCCTCGTCTTTCAATCCCTTGCTTGGTTGGGGGCAGGGGCTGTTGGCCGGGGAACTGTTTTCCTCGGGTGCTCTTTTTCCTTCCGGCCCCCAGTGCTGTTATTGCCTCTCGTGCGTGGGGCCAAAGAGTAAACCGAGCCACAAAGATTAGCCCCCGGCATCTTTCGGCCCCCTTGGGGGCTTACTGTCCTGTGCAACCAGCTATCATTCTTCATTCCCCGCTGTAGCCCATGATTCTCTCTCCCCTGCTTCCGGCACCTTCTCCCTTTCTCCTGCGTTATTTCATGGACCAGCACCTTCAACACCCCCCCCCCCCGCCCCAGGTCTGACGGAGGAATTGGCAGGTTCCCCTGACACAAGTGGGTTCAGCAGCAGTCCGCGCTCTGAGGGGTGATGAGTTGCCTCGGAGTGACCATGCCCCCCTCAGCAGCGCAGACACCCAGCCGACAGAGGGATGCACAGGAGGTTGGCACAAGGCAAGTCTGATGTCGGAGACGCTACGTGGAGTCTGTTTCTGAGCGCATAGTCTGAACAGAGAGAAGGGGTGGACAAAGGAGGGAAATTAGGAGTAAAATGGCTAGGAGGATTGTAAGATTGATTTCACTCGAGCTGCAACTGTCAGCTGTTTGGGGAATCTGGGCCAAGGCCTCAGCTAGAGCTGGAGAGAAGTTAAAGAACAATGGCTCGTAAGAAAGGCGGTTGCCCTCTCCAGACTGCTGCTGCTTTCTCTTGCTGGAATAGATTTCACCGAGCAGTTCAGTATTGACGCTCATCGCTTACGTCTTCATTAATTATTAATTTGATGCCCTGTAATTGTTCATTACTTTTCAATCTGGGCTGGATTCTGTGAGGCGCTGTGCTGATCTGCTCTCCTCATGTTTGGGCTCCCGGTCTCTCTGGGATGTCATCACCAAAGACTGTTGGGCACCGGGCTGGGATCCAGGGCAGGGTACAAGCTCCGGAGCAAGGGAGTCGCTCATTGCCCACAGTGTGTTTGATGGTTATTACTTGTGTGATGATGGGGAGGAACGTACATTATGCAGCCTCTCAGGGCTCTGCTGGTGAATTACAGATCACTTTGTCCTTTAGCCTGTTAGCACATCCATAAATTACAGCACAGCCTGGGCAGAACTCCTATGGAAAACTACCATTTAAAAAAATCTTTTCTAGTGCCTTTAATTTGGGGACTACAAATCAATTAGGTTACCAGTCACCATAAACACTCAATGGGTTGAGAAATAGGAACGGGAACCACCTCCATTTTGTGGATGAAGAAGATTTGAGGACAAGTGGTGGGTGAATGTTGAAATGGACTTGGGGGGGCAGGGGGACCCGCTCCCCCCAGTGGCAACTCATTGATGGACGTTTTATTGGGCACATTAAAGGAAAACTGTGGTTAGCTTCTATTGAAAGATTGGAAAGGAGAGAGTTCTCTCAATATATTGGCTCTAATGCTTTTGGCTGCATATAACGAATACCCAACTAAAATTGCTTCACTATCAGGATACTTCTCATTTAATATACAAAAAAAGAAATCTAGAGGTGGGTGGTGTCAGGGTCGGTTCGATGGTTCCACGGTGTCACTAAGGACCTGGATGCCCTCCATCTTTCCACTCTGCCCTCCTCAGGGTATTATCTAGGTACTTAAGCCTGTCCCCACTCCCCATGATTGCAAAGTGGCTGTCACGGTCCCAGGCATTGAATGGAAACACAACACTGTCCAACTGAAGAAGAGAGCTGTTTCTACCCATGAGGGATGTCTTATAAGGAAGGCTTCCCCAGGAGCCCCTTCCTCAGTTCTCAGTGGCCAGAATCAGGTCACATGTCCATGCCTTAGCTGCGAGAGAGGCTGGAAAGCGAGCAGCTGCCATTTTCAGTCTCTGGAATGGGAGGTTCTCTGCCATCAAGAAACGAGGTGGAAAGGCCTTTATGATCAGCAGTATCTTCAACACCTAGATTCAACTTTTACTGAGTTCTTAGCACAAGCTTAGCACTCTGTTAGGCACCTGCGCGTGCACCACATTATTTACTCAACGAAGCTGTCATGAAGTCAGAATGCTCAATAAATCAGCTTCTGGGGTCTTAGAAGCCGCTTGTTTATCTACTTACCTCTGCAGTCCTAGGGCTGTTCATTGGCAAAGAAGACTCTGAACTGACCCTAGTAACCAAATGGACTGAAAAAGGGTATTAAAAATTAAAAAGAAAGACTGAAAAATCATATCACCATGGGTTCAAACAATCTGGATTGTTGAGACCTGGATTTTCTTAGTTTCTGGCGGAGTGTTAACAAGGACATTGAACGGGCCATCCCGAACTTCCAGAGTAAAAGCCACACGCCTAAAGGTCTTAATTCTTGTTCTTTCAAGTTATGTAAGAACCAACATTGGCCATAGATACAGACTCACTATAAGGAATGGCTCGGTAATCAAGGGCTCCAATACTGCCATGTTCCAGTTTATTAGCTTAGGTCAACCCCATTGGCTGAGCTTTATTCATTTGAGCCCACTGAGAATACATTGCCGTTCACCTGTGTTTTGCATTGGAGTTTCTGTCAACAAGTAATCAAGTCTCTCCAGATGTTTCACTTGCCGTAACAAAGCTACTGTCACACACAGTAATGCACAGATGTTCCCTTTGAAAAGCAGATTAAAAATGTTTTTGTTAATGCTTTTGAATTATCAAATGAATTGCGAAGAATCTGAACGCAAAATTGGTTTTAGGAATATCTATTTGAAACTGGATTTTTAAAAAATTAATTATCTGTAACCTCTTCGGGTAAGATTAATCAAACTTCAACAAATAAAGTAGAAAAATAAACCAAAGTGTTTTGGGGGCAAGATTCAAGTGGTTAGAGATCATGAAATTTGCTTTTCACAGAAGGATTTGATTCCTGCTTGTTCCACTTTCTTCTTCCGTCCTCTGTTTCCCTCACCACCCTTCACGTGGAGCCTGTGCGCTCGCGTGTTACCCAGAGTCTTTGTTTCCGACGTGGTTTTTTCTTTATTTGCTAATTCGCCCCTAAGTCTCGAAAGCATTTTGAACACCCTCCTGTTGGTTAGCCGTAGCATTTCAGAGCTTTGCCATTTCTGATTTATGCTGGTCTTTGATAGCCTGATAGTTTCCTTCTTCTCTTTTCACCTTATTTGTGTCGCCACACACCAGGCTTCCTTGTTCTTCTGCCGTGCCTCCATTATCTGTTGATGTTATTTGATTCATCCCTCTCCTTCTCTGTTCCTCAGGATGGGGCATATTATTGGGTATCCCTGAGGTTCTTATAGGCTTTCTTTACCTGTGACGTTCCTGCAGCCTCCTGGAGGGGACCTGTGGCCCTTTCTGGGACGTGCCTGCAAACGGAAGCTATGAAGACGTTGCTCAGGGGTCTTCTCAGGTCGGCTCGCTGAACATTCTTACTCAAAGCAGAACATTTCTTTTGGAAGCACTTGTTGGCAATTTCTGTGTCCTAAGTCTCTTAGGGTGATCGGAACGCCCCCTTATCCTGCCTCTAGTGACAGGGTAAGGATCACCACGAGCGAAGTACTACACAAGATTGTCAAAGCCCACTTTCTATAACTGTTCTTATCCAGGCACATATTATCTCAGAGGCTGAAGTACAAAATAGGAAGAGAAGTGGTGTCATTGTCATCAGCAGGGCACATGGGGTCTCGCTTAAGCATGGAATATTAAAATAATTTTAAAATTTGGCTTAACAAGTAAAAACCTTCACAAAATGAGTGAAGTTCTACTCGTGAGTCTTGTTAGCTGGGACCATGATTACATCCATTACATTCTTTGAATCTCACAAATCTGTAAATCCTGTGATAACTAGAGCAGATGAGAGCCACCCGATCAACACCTGGAAAAAGACACGCCATTGTTTTTTTTTTAAAGCATTTATCTTGTAAATAAAGTGAGGCAGTAATATATAATTTTCACTCAGTGTATGAGGCATTATTTTGGCAGAATAGGACACAGTAGCAGAGCATGTAACAAGAGCATTTAGAATCATAATACATGATGCCCCCCCAAAGTCCTTCTACAACCCAAGCTCACCTGCCATTCATTCATTCACCAGGGATATGTGACATCAACCATGTGCCAGAGCTGTTCAGATGAGATGACAGAGCCCCTATTTGTGGGAAACGAGGCAGACAGCCTCATCAGGTCTCAGGAAATGGGATGGGTGCTCAAACAAGGACCGGAAGAGGGAAAGCTGTGTCTGTTTAGGAGGTCAGAGAGGGCTCAGTCCCACACTCTGACTCTGGCTCCTGCTGGTTTCCAAAGGCAAGCTGCCCTCCTAACTGAACTAACCCACACTTGCAAGTCTTTATGATGCTACTTATCAGGTAGGCCTCACTTCCTGAATACCATTTTCTAATGACATTTTTCTTTTTTTGAATTCTGAAGTCCATCCCACATGGTCTCATATTTGTCTCTTTATTATTGTAGGGTCATCCCACAGTTGTTTTGTCTTTAAGTCTATTTCTATACTGCTTTTCTCCAGCTGAATTTTGAGCTTTTCCATGATAGCAGCCATATCTTCAATGGCCTTTTTTATCTTCCGTGAGATCTAATGTGATGCTGGGCACACAGTGGACATTTCACAAATGCTTGTTACAGAAGGGAACAAATAAGCGAGTAAATGAAGTTATAGATCCCAATTGCTGCAAACAAAAACCTAAGACGTGTTTATGTTTGGTTTTGTTTGGTTCGCTATGTGAAACTCGGTAAAACTGGTTACATGTTCTTCAAACTGTGGGTGGATGGAGTTGCTTTGGACACGCCAACGGTACAACTACATAGGCTTTCTTTTGCAAGGTAGATAAGGATTCTGTTGCTAAAACACACTGTATCTTGCAGTGACTTAAGCCCTTAGTCCAAAGCACACAGCTTGTAGAACAAACAGTGGAGTCATGTGGTGGGATAAGCGACAGCTAGAGTCAAACGCTGAGATATCATTCACCGGGTGGGTGGCCCTGGACGGATTAATGACCATCACCCAATCTGCGTGTCTGCACATGTATTTTGCGTACAATTACAAGTCTATATTCTTCTTGATAGGCGCTCAACTTGGCCCAATAGTATAGGGCCATGAGTCTCAACGTGGTGTATCAATTGATGCTATAAGCTTTGCACTGATGATCCAAAATTGGATCAGTGCCCCCAAAGTTGCTATAGTTATGGGACAGACTTAGAGAATACGTCTTATCTTCCTGGCACATAGAAAAGATCTTTTCCATCCCAAGCCCCCGTCATGTACAATTAGGATATTGTTTGGAAATTATAACATCTGAAACTTAAGAAAAAACAGGCCCATGCAGAGCTGTAATAACAGGCTTGAGAACTACCGATTTTTGTACTGAGCTTGAGGAAGAAAGGAAGAAAAACAAAGACATCTTTCTACCACACCAGTGGAGCATCGCGGGCTGTGATTAGAGGAAGAGGACAGCCTCAATTCATTATTTGTTTGCCACCATTCTGCCAGCCCAGGTTCTCTTCTGCTGCGAGGTTCACAGGACTAAGGTCAGGGGAATGATTAATAAAGCAACGCGTCTCTATAATTCAGCTGTTTGCTAGTGAGTCTACAAAGCTCGTGAGAATGTTTAAATATGTGGACAAGAAAAAAAAAAAAGATCTTCTTAAGAACTCTTATTCTGTCTGCTACCCTACATTTCATCCTTGCCACCAAAACTTGAGGTCAGACTGAGAGCTCACAAATTTCATTCAGAGATGAGGAGAACAAACATTGCCAATTACACATCACCCTTCTGATGGACAGCTCAATAACAATGAAAAATAGCAACACGTGGATGATGAAATCAGAGGAGATGGAATCTCCAGCAAACAGGAAAAATGACCTTTATTTCTTTTTAGGAAACTTGCACTCTCCATTTGTTCTCCAAAGATACGCACATTTGGTAAGTTCACACACACTCGAGCAAACACTAAATAAGTCGAATGAGAGATTATGTAAAGCAGTATATGGTTTCTATATCATCATTTTGGCCTGGTGGCGAGGTATTATTTGACATGTTTGAGACATTTTTATAATTAAGTATGTAGTCAGTTTTTGTGTGTTTTCTTAGGTGTTGCTAAGAAAAGTATCTATTCACAGGTTAGGACTATTCACAGGCTTTTGGACTCCGTTCTACACATTCCATTAGATTCAGCTTGTGAATCGTGTTGTTCGACTCCTTTATGCACTTATGAAGCCTTCTTCTTGATCTATGTCTTTCTGAAAGAGATGTGTTAAAATTCCCACTAATTGTGGAGTTTTAAAATTGTCTATGCAGTATTACTAACTTTTTGCCTTATGTATTTTAAAGATCTATTTTTGGATGCATAGTAGTTTATGACTATTATATATTCCTGGTCGATTATTTTACTATGTAATGACCTACTTAATCTCAAATAATGCCTTTTTGCCTTGAAGATTATTTCATTTGACATAAATATTGCTATGTCTGATTTCTTTTTGTTATTCTTTGGTTGGCCTGTCTTTCTTCTTCATCCCTCTATTTTCAGCCCCTTTCTGTCATATTTAAGGAGTTTTTCTGGATTAAAAAAAATCCAAGGCAAGAAACTATTTTAGGACTTTTGAGTTGAATTCATACATATTCTTGTGGTTACTAGTGTATTTTTATTTATTTCTAATAGCTGATTTTGCATTTCCCTTTCACCATGACTTCTCTTGGTTTCCTGGGTGTTTTTGTTTTTGTTTTTTTAATTGATCTTTTAAAAATTGCTTCCTCCAGAAAATAAAAAAAGAAGTAAAAATTGCTTCCTCTTTTTTCATCTTCTGGTTTGGAAACTATTCCATTTCTATTCTTTTATTGGGCACCCTTAAATGCTTAACATGCTCATTTGATCTAAAAAGTTAGTATCTCCACCCTTTTCCTGAACAAAATAAGATCTCTGAACACAAACTCCAAGCATCACCCCCCTCACCTTCCATGTTTTTGTTGTCTAGTATTTAGTGGCCCCTTGTTTTTAATTTTCTATTACTTATTATCATTGTTACCGGTTTTGTAGCTAACATTTATTTAGATTTGAATGCCATGTTGAACAATGACCACTCACATTGCCTCTTATATTCTACTTCTTTCTCCTGGGTTCTCTCCTTATTAAAGTATATTCTCTAGAGATTTTTCAACAAAGGTCCGTAAGTGGTCAACTTTCTCCTTCTTGTTCCTCTAAAAATGTCTTTGTTTTGACTTGATCTGGAATACAAATCTAGGTGAGAAAAGAAGTGAAGTTTGCAGTTGAAAATAGTGTTCAATTGTCTTCTGACGTTATTGTTATTGATGAACAGTCTGTTTTCAGTCTAATTTTTGTTCCTTGGTCTTTTTTCCCTGATTACAACTTCCTCCTTGTTTTTGGTATTTTGCACTTTCACTGTGATGATCTCTACCCCATTCTCTCTAATCTTGCCTTCTGGAACTCGTAAATTTCTTTTTTTTTTTAAGATTTATTTACCCATTTTAGAGCGAGAGAGTGAATGGGGGGAGGAGCAGAGGAAGAGAATCTCAAATAGACTCCCCTGGAGGACGAGGCCCAACGCGGGGGGTGGGGGAGGGGGCAATCCCACGACCCTGAGATCACGACCTGAGCTGAAACCAAAAGGTGGACGCTCAACCAACTGAGCCACCCAGGTGCCCCTGGAACTCTTACTAGATATATGTTGGACCTTCTCGTTCTTGCCTCCATGTTTCTTAGTCTCTCGGTCCTGTTTTCCACCTCTTCATCTCTCTGCTACATTATGAATCATTTGCACAGGTTGATTTCCAGCTGGGGCTAACATAGCCACTGAGTTTTTAATTTTAATGATTCTGTTTTTCATTTTCTTTTTAAAAAATACTTCTTTTTCATGGTGTCTTTTTCTTTCATTATGGTTTTGACTCCTCCTTTTATCATTTTAAAGTGTCTCGTTTGAAGTCTCATTTTATTCATAAAGCTTATAAATCAAAACAACATATTCCTCCCTCAGTAAGTAACTTCATTTATTGGTTTGCTGTGTATCCGCACCGTGTTTCTTCATACAAATGTAAGGATTTTCCAATATATATTCCGATTTTCTTCCTTTCTTACCATAAGGTAGCATCATATACTATATAGACGGCATCCTGTTTTACTTTTATTTTATTTTATTTTATTTTTTTTAAAGATTTTATTTATTTATTTGACAGAGATAGAGACAGCCAGCGAGAGAGGGAACACAAGCAGGGGGAGTGGGAGAGGAAGAAGCAGGCTCATAGCGGAGGAGCCTGATGTGGGCCTCGATCCCATAACGCCGGGATCACGCCCTGAGCTGAAGGCAGACGCCTAACCGCTGTGCCACCCAGGCGCCCCCTGTTTTACTTTTAGCACTGAAAAACATGGCCTTCTTCTTGTTTGCGATGGCATAGCATTCCCTTGTGTGAGTACACCATGGTTAGTTGAGCCAGTCCCCTGCACCTGGGTTGTCCAGCCTTTTACTCTTACACAGAATACTGCAGTGGGTAACTTGTCATTTTGCATGCACTCAGGCACATCTCTGGGATCGAGTCACAGAGTTGGATCCCTGGGTCAAAGGGTAACTACATTTGTAATTTTGATAGCTGTAACCCAATTGTTCTGCGCAGAGGTTAGAAGATTCTGTGCCCCTACCAACAACGTTGGAAACTGCCTGATTCTCTAGAATCTCACTAACAAACTGTATGTCAAACTTCCTTATATTTTTAACACATCTCACATATGGTCTCTTTCATAGTATGTCACTCTTTCCAGCTCTCAGTATCGCCCGGCACGTTGTCGGTGGCCTTCTCCCTCATCGAGGATCATTTCTTCTCACAGTCACAATTTGTGTTAGTGAGCATCTCTTCACCAGAGATTTTCTTCCCCCTTCTTCTGATAAGCTAGTGCTACAAACAAATTACTCCAAAGCGTAGTGGCTTAAAATGACTATTTTATGTTGCTCACAATTCTGCGGGTCAGAAATTCTGGAAGGGTTTGACCGGGCAGTTCTTGCTTGGCTTCTTTCATGTTGTTGCAATCAGATGCCACCTGGGCCTTGAGTCATCTGAAGGCTTAACTGGGCTAGGCATCCAAGATGGCTGATGCACAGGGCTGGCAGCTGGTTCTGGCTGTCAGCCAACAGCTGACATGTAGGTGTTCCCACCTACATGGGTGGGACTCTCCAGCATGGCGGCCTCAGCATGGTGATTCTTCTTTATGTGGAGGTTTAGGGCTCCAGCATGAATGTTTCAGCAAACAGGGTGTCGCCTCAAGACCTCTCAAGCCTAGCCTCAGAATGCATGCAGCATCTCCTCAGCTGTATTCTGTGGATCGAAGCAGTCACAAGCCTTCCTGGATGAAGTGAAGAAGCAGAGATCCCACCGCTCAGTGGAATACCAAGGATATTTTTTAAACCATCACGTTTCTGAAGTCCCACGTGTCCTGGATTATAGAAGGTTCTCTACAGGATGTGTTTCCATTTCCCTCAGCCAGGTGGCTCAGAGGTTTTGTTGGTCTAAAACCGGTTTTTATATTGATTTCTCAGCTTAGGGATTCTCATACCATATGGGTAGTGAAAATTCATACTCCACATCCACTTGTGGCACAAACCAGTGGCTTAATTTTCTTACAAGAAACTTTTTTTTTTTGATCCATCTAGAGTTGGGGGCAGACACATCGTTCCCGTTAAATCCTTGGGCCAATCAGGAGAGTTTTTCTAGTCTAGCTTCACTGAGGGGACAGCTCTTTCTGGAACTCTGGCTTCATGAATGAAATAAATTCTAACTTGTCTTGCATGGACAAAAGGCCACATCTTTTATGGTCATTAAACCCCAATACTTGGCCATAGGCCCTATATCTGGGTCTGATGCTGCCCTATCTCCACCCCAAGTCCATGGGAACTTGCTTTTGATTTCCTCTTAATTTTGCACTCGTAGGGATTTGCTTTCCTTCATTTTGAACAAAGCTATATATTTAAAAGTTATCATTGACATAGTCTATCCAGCATCTCTGTGTTTGTAGCGGAAGGATCATCTATAGTAACTCAGTCCAAGATGGTCCCAGAAGTCTTCAGGTCTCAAACAACTTTTAAGGGTCAAAAAAGGAGAATTATTGAATGACTACCTTTGAAGGTATGTTTCAGAGGCCATTATTAGTGGGCAAGAATAAATGTTTCCCCTTCAATGGCATGCTTTCCTATAAGGGCATCCTTTTCATATTTTCTGATCTAGATCCATGGGCAGCTGCCATTTTAGCCAACCTCCCATGGCAGCTGAAGCATGTGTAGTCACTGCCTTTTTGCCCTCCCACACAGCTATTCTTCTTGTCGTAGATTTGGCAGGATAATCAATAGGACCCAAATGGCAATCAATTTCATGTGATTGCACTTGGTTTCCCATCGATTTCAATGCTGACTCTATGGCAGAATAATGAGGGAAAGCTGATGCCAATCATTGCCTGTGAATGCCACTGCACATCTTTCTAGGTGACTGAACAGCATCAAAGAGATGAGGAGAGAGACGTGCTGGCAAAAAGACAGAGAGGACAGAGCAAGCTTCAATGATGAAGATGAAGAAAACGATGTTGATAGAGATGTGAAAAGGAAAGCTTGAATTATGACAGTCCTCTGATCCAGAACACCACTGAAAAACCTGGGGTTCGTACAGGAGAGGATAAAATCAGCCTCAGGGTCATTGAACCAGAAGAAGATTCCAAGGTATGTTTCCCTAACAATCATGATGTTTAACAGCTTCATCTTAGTGAGGAAATCTTGGTTGTAAGTTCACACTTGGAAATGATTAGTCTAATGACGGTTTGATCATCAGATGTCATTTTCTCGAAGCCAAGAACCACATTTTTATTTACCTACAAAGTACTCAACCATCCTCCACCATATGGATCCTCAATGAATAATTGATGGAAATATAGATTGTACCTTTTATGGGTATCTTTTTCTAATCTGTAGACCTAATAATGTATTGTTAGTATTCTCCAGAGTTCTCTCAGTGCCGACATCCTAGTTTGACATACAACAGGGCCATCGCGCCAAGCGAATGATCGCAGTACATGCTAAGAAGGAAAATTAACAATACAGTAGAACACATTTGACTTTGATTTCTTCTAAGGCATAAGCTCTACTTCACTCTTGTGTTATTTACTCCGCCTTTGGCAAAAGTTTTCCGCAGAGTATATTTTTGAATTTTATTTCTATTTTTTTTTAGAAGTGTACTCAGCCAAAAGTTAAAGTAAGATGGAAAGACATATATTAAGGCATATTCCTCTTACCTCTGTCTCCATCCACTTCCATTTCTCCTGTCCTGCTTTGGTAATCAGTCATCATAGTTTATTGGGTTCCAGTGCTTCCTTACGCAAACACAAGAAAATATGAATATTCTCATATTTCCCATGTCTTATGCAAAAGGAGGCATACCACAGATGATGTTCTGCCCCCCCTTTCCACTGAATATACCCTAGAGCTTTTTTTTCCCCATATTGGTACCTAGAGAAGAGTACCTCCATTCTATTTTAGCAACTGCGTAGTATCCCGTTGCGTGGCTATGGCAAAGTTTCTTTAGTCTCCTATTAACGGACAATTGAGCTGCGCCCAATCGTTTGCAATTACAAACAGAGCCGCAATGAATAATCATGAACATATGTCATTTCTTACATGTGCACGTGCATCTGTGCACTAGGTTCAGAAGGTAAACACATTTGTAATTCTGACAGATAGCGTCAGTTTGCCCTCCATACAGGTTAGACCATTTGCATTTCCACACGTATTGTACGAGCGGATATCTTCTGCCCCACACTTTACCAAGAGAATGTGCTGTGATGTGTTTAGATTTTGGCCAATCTGAGGTGAGAAATAATACCTCAGTGTAATTTTAATTTGCATTGTTCTAATTATGACAGAGATGGGGTGTATTTTTCCTCGTTTTAGGGGCCATTTCTATTGTTGCCTGTGTGTGCGTGAGAAGTGTGTATATTCTTCGCCTGTTCACCCATGTTTCTTAAAATGCTTTTACGGTTTCCTTCTTACATTTAAGCCTCCGATTCCTCTGGAGCTTGTTCTGGCTCACCCACACAACGGGAGGGTTAGACCCCACTTTGCGGTTTCTCACATCACCACCCA
This sequence comes from Ursus americanus, assembly GCF_024610735.1. Classification (NCBI taxonomy): domain Eukaryota; kingdom Metazoa; phylum Chordata; class Mammalia; order Carnivora; family Ursidae; genus Ursus; species Ursus americanus. The sequence goes on from NC_142164.1 coordinate 90,138,177, forward strand.
GTTGTCCAGAGTGTTCGTGAGCCTCCTGACCAGAGAGGCCAACTTGATCATATATTGACATCACGGACCCGGCTTAATTTCTGGACTTTCTGTTCTCTTCCGGGGGTCTCATTCATTATTCAAACACCTTTTCAATTGCTGAGCCATCCCTGTAAGTTTTCTCTTCTGGTAGGGTCAGTGTCTCTGTATTGTTTTCCTTTTTCGGAATTTCACTGGCGACTCTTGCGTATTTTGTAGCGGATATTTCTTAGAGTTTTGTTTGTAAGTATTTGACCTCGAGCGTGTGGACATGAAGGATATGTTATAGGAACTTCTTCCTATAGGTGGTTCTTTCTCTTCTTATGAAAACTGAAACTGAATGCAATCACCAGATTTAGATGGAGGGGTTGCTTGCGAGTCCAAGATGAACCCAGCGGAATCTTGCTTTGAAGAGTGTCCTTGTCTCACCAAGTAAAATTAAGTAGGCGAGCCCACAGCCGTCAGAGCCCCATCCTCCCAGGTTCTAGGATGAACCAAGCCAGTAAGACGTAAGCCTCCGGCTTCGGGTCTCATAGCCTTAAGGGAAAGGGTCCATGAAGCAGCTATTTGGCTCTGATGACCAGAAGTTGGGAGAGATGCCATGACATTTGTGAGTGAACCCTGCACCCAGACGGGGGCAGGCGGTACATGCGTCCCATACCCTCCTCCTTAAGCTACTCCTTCCTTAGATTGGAAAATGGTGGCCCAAGCAGCTGGGCGTGGCCAGGAGGAGCCATTCACAGCACATCAGTGGAACCGCAGGCATTCATCCCAGGGAAAAGCACTCCTGGACATAGCTGCCTGGGAGGGACTGGGGTGTGGGTAGGTCAGGAAAGACATCCAATGGGAAGGTGCGCTTGAACTCGATCTTGGAGGAAAGAAGGGAGTTTTCTGATAGATGAGTTTGGAAAGGGCATTTCCGAGAGAGGGAACAGACAGCACAAAAGCCCAGAAGTTCAGGGATGCATACTGCATTCTGGGAAGGGCAGGTGGTTTGCTGGGGCTGTAACAAAGGCACGCGGGGCATGGGTGGTGCCTGTGTGGACAGATCCTGCAGCGTTCTCTATGTCAATACCCGAACTCAAACTCGAACTGCTCTCTTTAGTCTGTGGGAAGTCTCTGAAGGATTCTTTATGTAGCCTGTTTTTTTATTACAAAAAATTTTACCATCACATAATAAACATTTAAATAGCACACATAAGTCTTTTTTGCCTCTACTTCTCTCTTCCAGAAAGACCACTGCTCCAGTTTCTTACATTTATTTTCAGAATTTTCTCTCCAGAAACATGTCATTATGGGTATGGAGCCTTTTTAAAAGGAGATTGTACTATGTTGTACTGACTTGGGTTTTTTTTTTCCCCACCAAATTACCAATCTTTTTTATAACTGCTCTTGAAAAGTCACACCACTGGGGGCCGGGGGGACATCACATTTTTTTTGGATTGGCATAATGATTTTCCTCCACAAAACATACTAACTAGATGCATTAAAAAGAGGGTTTTGACACTGTGTTTTTAGGCAAAGACACACTCACCTATTTCCTCGATTAGCAGCTTCTAGTCAGAGATTATCATCTAGAACTCATCTGAACTGTGCCCCATGTTTGACTGGAGCCCAAGTGTTTTGTTTCGTATACACAGACCAAGCGAGAGCAATGAAGCCTCGCACCTTCCACGTACATTCAGTCTGTAGTTGACATGCGCTATTTCTACTCGGCGTTTAGCCTTTATGTCACCCCCCACAGCGTTCTTCTGTGCTGGAGCTTTACTTTCAAGAGCAGTTTCAGGGCAAGAAAGGAAGGAGCCCACATAAAAGTAAAGAAAATGGCACAGAAAGCCAAATTCACCTCCCGAGGAGCGGCTCTCTTACACCCCGCTCCCCCGGCCACCGGCCACTCTTCAGTCTCTTCCCCTTTGGGCAAGAACTCCGGCCCATCGTTATGTGCACACTTGCAAAACTGATGTTTATTCCTTACGTCAACTTGTTTTCATCACGCAGCTGGTCTCTTTGCCTATATGCAAAACATTTTGGAGTATTCGAGGTTGGATTAGAGCACAACACAGATTTCCCAGTGGGACTGATGTACGCAGTTTCTCATGAAACAGCTCTTCGCTTAGTGGCCAGGCTTTCAGGAACAAATCGGAGTCTGAAGGGAGGACATAGAGGGTCTCTCAGGGTATAGATCATGGCCAAGGCCACCAGAGCACAGCCCAATCTCCGCCATTCAGTTTATGACTTCACAGTGTCTCATGTCTGCAGATACCACAGTCCCTCTAATCAGCCGTCTCTTACTGGATGGTCTAGAGTTTGTTTGTTTTATTTTTTCATTTTTTTAAAGATTTTATTTATTTATTTGACAGAGATAGAGACAGCCAGCGAGAGAGGAAACACAAGCAGGGGGAGTGGGAGAGGAAGAAGCAGGCTCATAGCAGAAGAGCCTGATGTGGGGCTCGATCCCATAATGCCGGGATCATGCCCTGAGCCGAAGGCAGACGCTTAACCGCTGTGCCACCCAGGAGCCCCTGTTTGTTTGTTTTAAAAAAGGGGGGAAAGAAAAATCAACAACAAAAATGCTGCAGTGGGGATCCTTTTATACACATCTTGAAACACTTGTGCAAGCATATCCGTAGGAGAAATTTCTAGGAGCGAAATTGCTGGGTCAAGGAGTGTATGCATTTACAACGTGAAAGCGAATGCCAAATTGTCCTTCCCAGGAGACCTACCAATTTACACTGCCATTAACATTGGACAAGAGTCCCTACAACGCCATCAACAGAGGACCACAGTGAACATTATCGAATGTGGAAAGTAGTCATTTGTCTGTTTTTATATGTATTTCTTTAAATGTTAGTGGAGTGTAAGAGTGAAGAGCATTTCTCATGTACTTATGGCTATTTGCGATTCTTTTTCTTTGAACTGCCTCTTCATGCTCTTTGCCCGCTTTTCCATTAACTTGTTACCCTTTCTTTTATTGAATAGTAAGATTTAAGGGTTTTAAATAAGGATGAGATACACTCACATTTCCGAAAGTTCTTTTGCTATATAGCGCCACATTGATATTACTGTTTATTCACTTGACTAATGTACCTATATTTTTGTGATTTCTGAAGAATCTGGACGTAGGTGTCTCTGACACTCTCTGAAGGAGCAGAGCTACTAGGAAAGTATGAAGTTTATAGAATCTCATAGGCTAAGTCTCACTGACGTAGAATTTTGTTCTTTTCTCAAGTTTGTGGGTTCGGCAGAAAACGACAGTTGCCAGGAAGTTGGACAACAAAAAGAGAGAAGATAGATTATACCTTCTGAAAGTAAAAGAAACATTGGATTTGTCAGACTATTTCAAAATTAGGAAATAAGAGATACACCAGCATTGTATGAATTTCTCTACGACACTGCTTTCATTTCTCTCTGAAGGTCGGAAACATTTCTTCTTACTCCTTTTTGGAGAATACGCGCTCGGTTAATGAAGGCAATCCTCTTCCTGCCCTGAACTTTCCATTTCCCCTATACACACGCTGAACTCCCCAGGTGGGCATTCATGCCCTTTCAGACCTGGCCTTGAGCCAACTTTCCAGGAAGGTTTGTCTGTGTTCTGAGATGTGAAGTAGCCAGTCCGTCCACAGTAGACATCACCTCGTCCTCTCCTTGGGCTCTGTTGTCATCTCCCCATTCCTTGGCAAATTCCCTCCCATGGCCCATCTGGCCCCCAAAGTCAGCCAGGTCCCGTTTCTCTTTGAAACCTTGGTTCCTTCACTCCCACAGACTCTTCTAGACCTCACCCTCCCCAGCTGTTTGCCTCTTCCTTAGGCTCTTATTTAACCTCTTTTATGAGTGAGTTTTGTTTCCCCAATTCGATTAGAAGGCTCTTGAGGTCAAGAGTCCTGTGGTAGATTTCTTGTGGCCCCCTCTCCCCCATGGGGAACATCACAGTACTATGCTCTCCAATATTTACTTAACTGAATGACATGCGTAGGACGTTGGGATGCTTCTAGCATGTGATGTGAGGTCCTTCTCAAAACTTTCTACCACAAGGTGCCTGCCTCTGGCCATTCCTTCTCTGTCCCAGCCTGGTGACCCACAACCTCCATCTATCCATTCAATCCTGGGATACTCCAACCACTCAGTCCTTGCCCTTCTGCTCTGGAAAAATCTCCTCCATCCCTTATTGTCTGGCACCAGTGACTTAAGACTGTAGCCAGAACAACCTCTGATGCCAAACCCAGGCTCACCCCGCTGATATTCATATGCCCTCCAGACAACTGCACCTGTGTGTCTCTGAGGCACCCAGGCTTAACCTCACAAAAACCTGACTCATTGTTGTCCCCTAGCCTGCTCCTGTTCATGTGTCCTCCATCTCCACGGTGGCCCCACCACCCTCCCAGTCATCCAAGCTGGAAATCCGAGACTCTTCCTTGAGACCTCGTTTGCCCCCACTTCCTACATCCAGTCAATTACCAGGCTCTACCAAACGTGACCCTTTTCCTCGCCAGCTCTCAGTGCCTTAGCTGAGGTTTGCATCATCCCTGGATAATTGTAGCCACTTTTTACTTTGTCTCTCTGACCTTAGTCTCATGCCCCTCAAATCCTTCCAGAATGATCACACTCCCCTCCTGAAACATTCTCCAGCTCTCTGTTGGCTACAGGGTGAGGTCCCGGATCCTCAGCCTGGTGTATAAGGCCCATGGAGCTCAGTCCTTGTCTCAGCTCCCCCTGCTGTGTGTCTCACAACTCTCACTAAACACAGCAGCGACACAGAACGGCTTATGCTACCTGCCCACCCCCCACCCTGACACCATCCTATTCTTGCCTTTTGCTCCAAATGTCTGCCTTGGCTCTAATGCTCTTACACCTTTTCTCTGCGCCTCTATTCATCCTTTAAAACTAGACTCAGGGGGCCCTCCCCCAGGAAGCAAAGCATTTTCTGAGACCTGATTCCCCCATTTTGGTTCCCCACACGCAGCTAAGCAATACCGCATCCAAATCACTGGTTTCACACAGAATGTGGTATTTTATTTATTTATGGTATTTTTCCTTTCTTGTATTGGGCTTCCCAGTTGATTGAGAGCTCTATGAGGACAGGGTTCATATTTTATGCATCTTTAATCTGACACATATTAAATGCCCAGTTTGTTGAATGAAACAACACAAGTGTTTACTTCTCCTCGGTGTATAGACGATCGCAGGGATGCAGGAATGAGATTGTTGGGGTACTTCATAATGCAGCTTCTAGTGCCTTATGGAAGATACATCTTTGTGCCTTTACATGGGGTAAAGGTTTCAGAAATTGGCAGGGATGCCAGGATTTATAACACATATTTCATACTTGTTTATTCGTTCCTTTGCAACTTCCCCTGGCTACGTGTCAACGTGGGGGGACAGAGCCGGAGAGGCGAAGCCGATGCCCGGTGTGACATGACTGGAGGAGATTGAGCAGTGTGGCCACGGGTGGCCTTATACCACCAGACAGAGACCCCTGCGCGGCTGCTACCGTGCCACCGCCCCCCCCCCAGGGCAATATTCCTCCCCCTGTGGCGACTGGAGCATCACAACAGATGCACAAGAGAAAACGAGGCAATTTCATCTTGGTTTCCGGTTCTTAGTAAGCAAAGATGATAAATTCAAATTCCAGTGAAGCTACAGGAGGCAATAGCAGCAGCAGCCTATCTCAAGTCGCCGCGGGGGTGCGTGGGTTCTCAGGGTAACCCGTCAGCCGGTGGTCAACCTTCTGCCCCCTAGTGGTTCGCTTGGAATTGTTACGCACTTAACCTTGCGCAGTGTTTGGCCTTCCGTACAGCAAAGGGGAGAGAGTTTTCCCGAGAAACGAACAAAAGAGAGTATCTTTGTGTACCGACCCATGCGTTATAAACTTGGAGCTTCCGGAGTGTACTTCGTTTCTTTTGTAACTACCGGTAACTAGCTAGAGGTTAATCTAGAAAGAACTACAACTCTTACTTTGCTTAAGTCTGGCCATGACCCCCGGAAAATACTGTGGCTTCTTTATCCTGGTAGAATGACTGACACATTGATTTTATTACCTTCATCCTGTTTGGAATTATTAATAGTTCGTTGTTCCGCTTGATCGTCCTTCCCCGTTAATCTTTGTGAGATTTGTGGTTTGTAATCGTTTTGTAGCCGACATTCTCAAATAATGTAGTTTTCGTTTTACATTAATCTGAAATGGAATGTTATTGGCCAAAATACCCCTTAGGAGTATAATGAAAAGGACCTATTAATTTTCAGGGCAAGAGGGCTAATTACTCCCCTCCCCCCTAAGTCCGTATTAATTGCTAATAACTTTTTATAGAATCGAGTACATGAAGCTAATTTTGATTTCTTCTTTCCAATGTATAGCGTATCTCAAATACTTGGCCAGAACAAGAAAAGGAGCCTTAGAAGGTCAGGTGCTTAATAAATATGTCTTATGATATTGCAGTTTGTAAATGAGTCAAAATTGAAAGAAATCGGGGGCTCCAAGAGGGAATGCTCATGTTTTTAATTAAAGGGGACTGCAATTGGGAGACCTGAACGTTTTATGAGCCCACACATGTGTAATATTTTATGGGAGATACTTTGTAACATCATTATATAAAACTTTAAAAAGAGGCAGTATTCAAGAGGTGATTTTTTTAAAAAATATGACAACAATTTATTATTTTTTCTAATTCTATGGATTAAGCATTGAAGTAGGGATCAGCGGTGTGAGTTCTGTTCCCATAGGGTTGGCTGGGGTGGGTCCGTGTAGCTGCGTTCATCCGGGAACTTTGCTGGGGCTAGCCAGTCCAAGACAGCCTCTCGACCTACGGAGCTGCTCTTTTGTGGTCTCTAATCATTCAGTTGTCTGTCCTGGGCATTGTCACAGCCTGATAACTGGGATGCAAGAATGCAAAAACAGAAGCCACCAGGATTCCGGTAAAGTTTAGGTCGAAAACAGGGACAATGTCATCTGGACCACATTATATTGGTCGAACCAGTGTAAGGTAAGGCTCATTTTAAAAAAATATATAGAATGTAATGACCACCATAAAGTTATTGAGATAACACAGAAATATATATATTTCTTTTTCTTCTTTTTTTGAGCCTTTCCTTCTCCCCTCCCTGAAAAAGGAGGCAATACAGCATGGTGGTGGTGAAGTGTGTGGCACTGGGCCCAGTCTGATGTGGTGAGAATCCCAGCTCCACTGGTGTGACCTTGGGAAACCTTCCCGTTGCTCAGTTTCTTCATCTGTAAAACGAGAATAATGAGAGTGTTTCCTAACTCATACTGTTCCTGTGAAGATTAAATGAGATCACGTCCATAAAGCCTTTAGAACAATGCCTGACATTAGTGTCATCAAAGTTGGCGACTTTTAATATTAACAGAAATTCTCATATTTGCACCCCTGTCTTCATAGCAGCCTTATTCACAGTAGCCGAGAGGTGGAGGCAACCCAAATGTCCACCTTCAGATGAGCGGATCCACAGAATGTGATGTACCCATACAATGGAACATTCTTCAGCCTTCGAAAGGAAGGCAATTCTGACATGTGCCACAACCTGGATGAAGCTTGAGACATTATGAGGAGTGACATAAGCCAGTCCCAAAAAGACAAATCCTGCATGATTCCACTTATATGAAGTATCTAAAGTAATCACACTCAGAAAGAAAAATGAAACAGAAAGAAACAAAGCAGAATGGTTATCAGGGACTGCAGATGGGAGAAATAAAGAGTTGGTTTAATGGGTACAGAATTTCAGATCCGCAAGAGGCAACGTTCTGGAGACTGAATGCACAATACAAATAACGTGAATATACTTAGCACTACTGGACCATGTACTTGCCAACAATTGAGATAATAATTTTTATGTGATTTTCCTTACCCTAGTTAGAAAAAAAAGACATTCTTTTCTGAACATGAGGGAGTTTCTGGGGCACTAGGAACATTCTGTACCTTGATCTGGGTGCTAGTGATATGAGTATGCTTAGTTTCAGAAAATTCATCAAAAACATGTTTGTGATACAAGCCCTTTCTGTATATCTCTTACACTTGAACGAAAAGTTTAAAAACAGAGATACGCCCTTCAGTGACTTGAGCTTACAATCCCATTGCCAGGAACGCACACACTTGCTTATAGAAACATTTTTACACATTAGCATGTACAGAAATGACTCTTCCCATCCAAGAAAAATGACTCTTAAGCAAGCAGTAGGGTTAAGAATTCAAGGAATTCAAACACCCTTCATACAATGTCACAACCCAAATAAACTTCACATAGGAAAATGTGACGTAGTTCTTGCTGACCTGCGCAAGAATCTGGTCCACTTTTTAAATCAACCACGCTTAGGGGAAGACTCGGAAGAACTCAGTAACACAAAATAGACCTTTTAAAGAATAAGTACCAATTATTCCCCCCAATGCCTAGGCAACCGCTAATCTACTTTCTGTCTCTATAGATACGACTCTTACTTCTGTGGAGGTAGAATCATACCCATATATGATCTTTCCTGACCAGTTTCTTTCACTCAGCATGTTTTCCAGGGTCATCCATGTTGCAGCCTGTGCCAGCACTCTCTTTCTCCTTATTATCCAATAATATTCTATTGTATGGACATACCGCGTTTTCTTTATCCATTCATCACTACATGGACCTTTGGGTTGCTTCTACTTTGGGGCCATTATGAGTAATGTTGCTGTGAACCTTTGAGTACAAGTTTTTGTGTGAACAAGATATTTTCATTTCTACCCAACCAGAACTGCTGGGTCTACACACACATATCGGATACACAATAAACCACATATTCAAAGTGCACAGCGTGATGACCTTTGACGTAAGTTGCACCGGTGAGCCCATCAGCACCGTTGTGATCATGAACAGATCACCCCCTGCCCCAAATTTTGTGTCCCTTTTTCTCTCTCCCTTCACTCCTACCCTATCCCCACCCATGGCCCCACGCCGACACTGATCTCATTACGGTCACATGGTGGAGCTTGTATTTTCCGTAATTTTCTATAAAGGGAACCACACAGTACACGCTCTTCTTTGGATTTTTTTCACTCAGCGTTTTGAGATTCATCTATGTTGTCGTGTATCAATAGTTCATTCCAATTTGTCTATCCATTCACCTGTTGATAGACATTTGTGTCATTTATAATTTGGGGCTATGACAGATAAAGCTGCTGTGACCACTCATGTCCAAATATTTGTATGGGCCCATGCTGTTATTCCTCCTGGGTAAATAAATACCTAGGAATTTAATGGATAGATCATATGATAAATGTTTCTTGAACGTTTTAAGAAGTTGACAAGATAGTTTCCAAAGTGGTTGTACCATTTGCATCCCTGCCTGCAGTGTGTGAATGTCCCAGTTAGTATGCTAAATCAACACCTAGCACAGTAGATCATTTTAATTTTAGACTTTCCAATTGGTAAATAGGGATAACTCGTGGTTTGACTTTCCATTTTCCTAATGACTAATGAGATAGGGCATATTATCATGTATTTTGCCATCTGTATATCTTCTTTGGTGCAACGTCTGTTCAAACATTTTGCCCACTTTCTCTGGGTTGTTTTCTTACTGAGTTTTGCGAATTTTTTTATATATATTTGGTATACAAGTCCTTTAACTGATTCATGGTTTGTAAAGATTCTCTTCCAGTCCATAGCTTGTCATTGCATTTTCTTTTCAATGGCTTACCTAAGAAATAACCCAACCTGTAGCACATAACCTCTCATGTTTTTTCTAGAACTTTTATAGATTTACATTTTACTTTAGGTCTGTGATGTGTTTTGAATTAAAGTCTGTGCAAGATGTGAATAGAAGTTCAGTTTTTTGCATGTGGATATCCAAGTGTTCCAGCACCATTTGATGCAAAGGCTATCTTTCCTTTACTCTGTTGTTTTTGAGCCTTTGTGAAAAATCAGTCGTCTGTGTATGCATGGATCTATTTCTGGACTTTCTATTCTACTCTATTAATCTCTTTAACTACCTGACTCTAATACCACAGTGTTTTGATTACTGATGCTTTATAATATTTCTTGAAATCAAATAGCATTAGCCCTTCAACTTTGTTCTTTTTCAGTGGTTTTGGCATTTTCTTGTGAATTTTAGAATCAACATATCCATTTCTACAAAAAAAAAAAAAAAGCCCGTCGGGATTATGATTAGGATTGCGCTGAACTGATCAGTTTGAGGGGAACGGACATCACTGTTGAGTTTCTGAGATCTCTCTTATTTGGCTCTTCTTTAATTTCTCTTAGAAATGTTTTTTATACTTTTCAATATATGGGCCTGATCCATCTTTGATAAAATTTATCACCAAGTAGTTCATGTTTTTTGATGTTGTAAATGGTATTTTTAAAAATCTCAATCTCTGATGATTCGTTGCTGGCTCATGGATTCACTTGTCATTTTTGAAATTCCATCAGGTTTTTTCTACATAGAAAATTTTTATTTCTTCCTGTCCAGTCTAGATGCATTTTATTTCTTTGTCTTGTCTGATGGTCCTGGCTAGAACTTTCAGTACAAGGTAGAAGAGAAGGTTTGCTAATTCCTGAGATAAACCCCATGTATTAAAATGTATTACTGTTTTTGTATGTCGTTGGGCTCCATTCGCCACAGTTTAGTTTCGGATTTGTCCATCCATTCGTTCTAGGAACGCGCTGCAGTTTGTCCATCGTGCTGTTGCTGGATACTTGAGTCGCTTCTGCTTTCGGGCTATTGTGAACAAAGCTGCTGTGGATATGCTTGCTGGACCTTTTGGTGAACATTTGCCCTCACTATTTTGAGGTATATACTTAGGAAGAGCCTATTATGAGCCATAGCTGAGTGCTCTTTATATATCCATTTTAACATTGTTGGCGCTTAATTTTTGCCCTTCTAATTGCCAGGGTGTTAGCCTTGCTGCCATTCAGCAGGGGATGCCATTCATGGCCTCCTTTTCTTCTCCCCAGGGAGCGTCCCTTCTCCTCCGAAGGCCAGCAGAAATGAGGCTCAGTGGCAGCAGGAGGGCCCCGGCACCCGATCCAGAGCTCCCTTGGAGGGTTTCGAAGGGGGCCCCGGTTGATTTCCCCCGAGTGGAGTTGGTGGTATATCAGGGGATCCTCGGAGTACGCCGCGGGGGCAAAGCAGACTCGCCTTCCTAGGGGAAAGCAGGAAAGAGGGAAGGTTTGGTTTTCTTCAGCTGAACTGGTGATGGAGGAAACCCCCAAATTGGGCAAAAGGCAAGAAACCATCGAAGTGATTGCCTTTTTTCTCTCTCTAGTGAGAGCACCTTATCAAGGTAGGTGGGGGGATTTAAGGAGCTCTGGCCTCGTGGCGATGACTGTTGTTCTATGTGAAGATACAAAACCCCCAGGCTGGGCTCACTTCGCTCTGTGCCACACCTTTATACATCCGGGCACTCGGCAGAAGATACCTCGGAATAAGGGTAGATGTCCCTGCTAGAGCCAATATCTTTCATAATAATCTTACCTTTTTATGAAAAAAAGCTGCAGACTGTTTGCCTGAAGGGCAGCAGATGTGACTGATTGACTGATTCTCCCCTTCTTGCCTGTGCGGATTCATTTTAATATATAGTTGTTTTGAACTTTAAATAATATCTGCCACAAATCTCACGGGACTCTGTGGGAAAGGGCACATTTATCCTCATTGCTGGCCCCTGCCTGTGAAGTTACCAATGGCCCCTTCTCTTTCTCCCATGAAACTCTCTGGGAGTTAGTCTGTGCGAGGTTGCTGGCTGGAAAGGTAGGGGGTGGGCTGCGAGGAGGTTTGGAAGGGATGCAGCGGGCACCCTTGGGCTTTCCTGGGGGAAGTGTGCTTTTTTTTAGAATCTCATTTTTAGGAGGCTCCAGAGGTAAGCATGATAGGGTTGTGTTGCCATCTGCGTGGAAATCGACTCACTACCAGCCTTCAGGCTGACAGCTCAGACTTGATCACTGTGTTTCGACTGTGATCCAGAAGCCAGGCCGTGGGTAAATAGCAAACAGTCCACAGAAATGCCCTGGCTCCGAGATCTTTCCTCCCAACGTGGCCCAAAGGCATAAACAACATCCTCGAGGTTGCCAGTGGGACTTGACTTACCTCAGAGTCGTGAGACAAAGCTACTGGTGGCTTAGAACATGAGATCTGAGAGAGTCCTATGTAAAGGGAATTTTTAAAAATCCAGTTTTCTCATTGGTTTATATTACGATTTCCGAGCCATCGTGACTTCATTTTTGGAAATTCTCCATTGGCAGTGATGCCCAGGACTTTGGCTGTGTGTCTCCTTCTACTCTTACTCACAACCATCCATCACAGGAAAATTGTTACATTAAGGAATCCCTGTTTTGAAAGTTCCAAGATTTGTTACAATTCATTTGTTTGTCTCAGCATTTTTAATTGATGTGTAATTAAAACAGTGTTATATTAGCTTCAGGTGTACAAACTAATGTTTCGACAATTCTATACAACACTCAGTGCTTGCCACAGTAAGTGTAGTCACCAGTAAGTCTTGCAATTTATTTTTAAATTTAAAATTTGAACAAGGCTAGAGATTGCCTAGCCTCATACCTACCTTTGTAATCAGGTCCCATAGCCCCAAAGCACTTGTGCCCCCCAAATATCTTCCCGATTCTTACACTCAGAATCCAGAATTAATAAGCAAATTTTACCCCCAAAGATCTATTAACATAAAATTATTTGGGGGGGTATTGTGATAAAGTTCATTGATCATGTGAATCCTTGTTTTAGTTGATACAACAATAATGCTGTTACTGTCTCTCCCCTCCCACCACCACTTTTATTCCTTTGGGAGCATGTCTTCCTTATAATAGTGAAGGCGTAGAGACACTAGAATCGGGAAGATAAAAGGAAATTAGAGAATCTTCAAACCAAATCACGATTTCCTGTACAACAAGCATCTTATGGCATACAGAGTCATTTAAACTCACGGAAGCTGAGAGTAGGATGGTGGTTTCCAAGGGCTAGGGAGAGCGGGAAATGGAGAGTTGCTGTTCAATGGGTATAAAGTTTCAGTTAAGCAAGACAAATAAGTTCTAGAGATATCTGTGCTACATCATGCTTACAGACAACAATACTGTGCTGTTTGCTTTTAATTCGTTAGGAGGGCCGATCTCATGTTATATGTTTTTACCACAATAAAAACAGAATGAAGATTGCTGAGAAGATTACAATTCTTAATTCAGAACAATTTCATGGACTACGGGTTGTTCTGGGACAAACAGCTAGGTTTTGGACTTCCTGTCTCTTCCTCATAAGAAGGCCCAGCACAGATCTCTGACAAGGGTCAGAGTCTCTTTTGAAATGAAATGCTATTATGTCAAAGGAACTGGGTGGATACAGAATCACATGTAATAATTTATCTCCAAGTGGACTGGCTACTCTGTGTTTACCCATTGATCATCTGTGCCCCGGTAGACAGGCATGGGTACTCCCATGATTAATCCGTGAGAAATGGTACTCATATACGGAGTTAGGGATTCTGGCTTTGCGATGTAAGCACATTCTGGTATTTTCAGCTGTCATGCACACTGGGTCTGGAAGATCGCAAGTCTTGGAAGCCTTAATACCTTCATCTACTGAATGAAAAGAATACTTACCTCCTGAAGGTACCGGCTTAGATTTCTTGCATGTTCTAATGGGCCAGCATGAGTGTCCTGTAACCAAAAGCTCAGGGTAGCCTGCCTCTTGAGCAAGAAAATAGAACTTCACACCCACCTTCTCTTAGCTCACCTCCACTTGTTCTGCTAAAGCAACTCTGGGACCACAAAGAATTTAAACCACTGGAATTTAAAGGATAGAGCGTGCGCTTGCCTGTTTCCACGATTCAGTTTTCTTTTTTAAAAAGTAAAAAATCAGAAATTCCTAATGCAGATTGAATTTGCTGAACCATATTTCTGGGAGATAGAGGGGGTGAAAGGAAGAAGTGCCCCCCCCCAAGGTATCCTCTTCTGAATGTTCAGCCACCTTCTCCCCTCCCTCAACAATCCCCTGCTATTTGCTTTATGGCTTCACAAATGCATAAGGCCATATTCTGTTTACTGCCTTCAGCGGTTTGAGCAATCCGTGTGGCTTCCTCCCCTGGAGGAATCGCACAGATAAATTATTGCATACAATTACATAAAATAAATTTAAACTGGATAGGGTGAGTAGCAGGCAGGGTAGTCTTTCTGAGTGTTGCTACTGAGTTAATCCCTGGTGAAGACAGAAAATCGCTGCATATAAATGAGATCTTGCTGCTGTCTAAACCAGCTGATAAATGATACCATCTGCTGGAAAGGAATTCTCAATGCCCTCGCCACCCCCCCCACCCACTTACAAGAATAGCCATTCTCCATTCATTACATACTGGCTTCCATATTCCAGGAGGATGTGGGGCTGGGCTGCGGTGGGAGGCTGTGTCACCCTACCCCGGTGGTAGGGGGTTCTAGCCGATTGACTTCACACGCTAGCCCTGGTTTTCCAGGGGGCCAAACGGCCCACATTTTCAGGACACTGATCATTCTCAGGTTCAGTCTGGGGCCCGTGTCAGTGTTCTCAGGCTGGGCTGCACATCGCCGTCCTCCGGGGATCTTTCACTCTCAGGTGATGCCAAAGCACGGCCAAGTTAGGGAACCAGTGGCCCAAATTAGGATTTCTCACATTTTTGTGAATATGAATCCCCTGGAGATCCTGTAAAAATGCAGATTCCGACTCCGATTTGGGGCAAGGCCAAAGGTGCTGCACGTGTAACACGCTCCCAGCGAAGCCCCCCACTGCTGATCTAGGGCCATATTTTGTGTAGCTGATTCTTCTCAGGAGCGTCACGAGGTTTTCTAACTTTAAGAAGCTTTGAAGCCCTTTCTTCAAGTCCAAGGTCACAACATGCAGAGTTGGTGTGGCCCTGCGGGGGGAGGGCCGGAGCTCGTCCACAGGCTAATCAACCCCGCGCATAGCACGGGCACGCCTCACTGATGCGCGTGCGCGCGCACTGTTACGTCTTCCGTAGGAAGTTAGCTCTTAACTCTTCTTTGCAAGGCGAGAACTTTGATTAGACAATAACTGAATTTCTGGAAGCGTCTTCAGGGTTCTTACTTGGGGGACCTTTTCAGCCTTGTGTACATAACCATAAACGGCCGGTTTCCCCACATACACACAGCGACCGGGCGCACCCTGCCCGACCCAAAGCTTCAAGTGCATCTCAGCCCACATCGAAATGAACTCAGAGGAGATGTCAGAGCTTGACTGCCCATTCTCAGAGACAAATTCAAACACAGAGCAAAAGCTGGACTGTTTAAGGCCATCAACGTCACCCACTTCCAATTTCTTTCTAAAATAGATCACTCATTTTCTTCTTTCATACATTGATCATCTGCCTGCTTCCATAAAAACGTAAGCTGCACGAGGGCAAAGGCCTGCTCTGTCTTGCCACGTGGTAGCCCCATATTCACAAGTGTGCCTGGCACATCGTAGGTGTTCAATAAATATCCATGAAATGCTTGCATAAATAAAGGCCACCAAAAATGCTCATTCCTCTTAATCCACACCAGACTGACCTGGACATTCCCTTGATTTGCTGTCCAAGTCAGCCTCACCACTACCACCACGCTGGGCTTCTACTCCTTCAGCCCTGTGGTTGTTGACAGCTGAATCATACAGATCTGTAGCTCCAAAGAGATATGCGAGCCGGCTAAGTGAAGACGGAAGTCACTTGAGCAACAGCGATGGGTAAAACTGCCCAGGAGGAGAGTGTGCAGATGGCCCAGGCTTGAGCTCTCACGAACTCAATCTTTAAAAAAGAAAATTATTGGGGCGCTCAGCCAGTTAAATGTCTGCCTTCGGCTCAGGTCATGATCTCAGGGTCCGGGGATTGAGCCCTGAGTCGGGCTCCCTGCTCAGCAGGGGAGTCTTCTTCTCCCTCTGCCTCTGTGCTCACTTGCTCTCTCTCTCTCTCTCTCTCTCTCAAATAAATAAAAAAATTATTTCCCATGCTTTTCCATACCTCCCCAACATGCCGCACTCCCCTGCACGCAAACCTGCATAACCAGGCTGTCACAAATCCCTTCAGCTCTAACATGATTTCTAGATGCTTACTATTCTGGAGAGTACTTTGGACATATTCATCTATCAGTTTATCAATGTCCTCTTAAAAATGTGATCTTCTTGCTACCAAAGAAATTACAAATAGAACCAGTATCAACCCCACTGCTCCATCCCTTCAACTGCAGCCAGCATCCTTTAAAAGGATCCTCGTGAAGGTAATGGAAGAAAGGGTTAAAAATCAAATACCAAGTCATTTACTTTTAATGTTTTCTCTTCAGGGTTAATTCGCCAAGAGGTGTGTGGCAGTACAGAAATGAGATAATTACTAGATTTTTTTTCCAAAAGATAGTAGACATGAACAAATTAGAAAATCTTCCAAGATAATGAAAAATAGTTCTAATATTTGGAAACTTGCAGCATTTGATTTTGCTGACTATCACAAATTCTAACTCCTAAAGAAAAATATTTGAGGAAGTGGTGCCAAAACGGGGGGGGGGGGGGAAGCAAGCTTTGGCTAGTGATGAAAAAATGAACGGAAAACACCAAGATCAATGACAGTGGAGTGTAAACTTATTGTACAAAAGTCCTCTTCCTCAGTTTAGTTACTGTTCTCTGTCAACTGGGTGTGTCATTCAGTATGTCCCAAAGGGAAGCAAATCTAGTTGCGGCAGGTAGCCTCTAAAGTGGCCTCTGGTGACCCTAGCCTGCTGGCATTCACACCTTCAAGTCATCCCTTCCCTTTCTGCATGGACTAGACTTATTCACTGACTTCCAACAAATAGAGTTTTAGAGAAGCGATGGCATGTCACTTCTGAGGTTAGGTTGTAAGAAAGTGGCTTCTGCCTTAAACATTCTTAGTCCCTCTCTCTTGGATCTCTCACCCTGGGGCAAGTCAGCTGCCGAGTCCGCCTATGGAGGGACAGGGCAATCCTATGGAAAGGTCCCTGTGGCGAGGGACCAAGACCTGTCAATGAGCACCTGAATGAGGCCAGAGCGGATTTCCCTCCCCCAAGCTGAGCCTTTAAAGGAGATCGCAGCCCCAACCAACAGCTTAACTGCAACTGCATGAGAGACCTTGAGAACCAGAGGCACCCAGCTGAGCCACGCCTGGATTCCTGAGCCATAGAAACTGTGATAATAAGTGTTTGTTATTTTAAATTGCTAAGTGATGGGGTAATTTTCATAAAGAAATAGGTGACTAATACATCTGTATTCATAGAAGATGTTATATTGACCTTTTCACAATCAACTGTACAGACCTAAATTATTCCAGTAAAAAGATGCGTGCACGATCTGCTATATACATGGAAATTAATCAACACTGCTTGAAGACATCTTCTTCCTCGCATGTCCCATGGCCTAAATCCAGTAAGTCTTCTATCACTCTTCTTTGAATTAAGTTCTATTACTCCCTGGAAACATCACACAATGGATCAAAAGGATCCAAGAACAGATAAAGGAATTCCTCCGGGCCCTGGCAGCTCTCTGTGGCAAACAGTACTGGGTAATAGGTCAAACTTGCTGTGCGTACACAGAGCGTTAACCTATTTATACAGCTATCTCGAAGGTTCTATTAGGAGACAGAAGCCACCACTTTTCCTCCTCTAGGAAACAAAAATCTCAGGATTCTAACTATAAGTCTAAGTAAGAATCTGTGTTGGATCATACCGGTACTACTCAAGACATGAAGAGTTATTTATATTGAGGACAGTGAGAGAAACTATGACAAATCCATGAGATAAAAATAGTAATACATTAAATGGAAAACAAGACATGAGGCAAAAATAGAATGCCATAGAATTCTAGCGATAAAATAACAAATAGGACTCAAGGAACAACTAAAATAAACGAAGAAAATATATGTACATAAGACCAGTGAAGCTCCTGGCACATAGTTTAAGGACTTAGAATTCATTCATTTGTTATTTACGAAGTAATTTGAGAACCTAAAAAGTTCTTTTTTGCCAGTCACTGTGGGGATATAAGGGCAGTACTGACATTGTCCTCACCCTCAAGAATACTGTTAAAAGATCCTAACCAACTGTGAGTGAAATTATTTACACACGAAACAATTAGAGAACAAGGAGGCAACATGCAATATATTGCAAATAATAGAATATAGGTCCTGGTAACATGAAAAACTGAAAAACAAATGAAGCCATACACACTAGGCAGAACCTCAGAGTGGATAAAAGTGTGTTTAAGAATTAATTATACATCTGGGGTGTCTGGGTGGCTCAGTCGTCAAGCGTCTGCCTTCGGCTCAGGGCGTGATTCCAGAGTCCTGGGATCGAGTCCCGCATCGGGCTCCCTGCTCCACTGGGAGCCTGCTTCTTCCTCTCCCACTCCCCCTGCTTGTGTTCCCTCTCTCACTGGCTATCTCTCTCTCTCTCTCTGTCAAATAAATAAATAATCTTTTAAAAAAAAGAATTAACTACACATCTGAAGACAAAAAGATGAACCACCAAGAGAAACAAAGAAACTTAAAGCTGGAGCAACAGGCTCATGGGCTGTGTTCTATCAGGGACCGGGGTAGAGGGTGTGGTGGGTATTGGACCTAGTAACTCTTCAATGCCTGGAGAACTGAACCCTTACAAAGGGTCAAGAGACATATTCTCGGGCCCACACTGAGAAATGATCTGTATCGCATGACCCTGCATAAATCCAGTGAAGGGGAAAGTAGGAAAAAACCTATAGAAATAACAAACATGTACAGGTGTGGAGTCTAAATTTATACTACCTATGTTGTATATGATTCCTCAAGCTGAGAAGCTAATATAAAATCTGGTTCCGGATCAACAAAACTTCTGGGTGCCTGGCTAAACAAATGCAAATCTCTCCACAGGGACAATTCTATAACCCAGATAGCATGGTACTACCACAGAAAAATCAATCCACTCTCTACATGTAACGTAATATCCTGGATTGGATCCTAGAACAACAGCAACAAAAAGACATTGGAGGAAAAACTGGTGAAATCTAAGTAAAATCTGGAGTTTAGTTAATAGTAATGTACCAGTGTTGGTTTCTTAGTTTTGACAAATGTACCAGGGGTAATAGAAGGTGTTAACATCGGGGGGACTGGCAGGAAATCACTGTATTGTCATTGCAACCTCTGCATAAATCTAAAATTCATCCCAAATAAGAAGGCATTTTTAAAAATCCTCCCTGAAGCTTACTTACAGAAACTAAAAATATAAGAGAACAATCTAGAATGAGTGACGGTCAGCAAATCCAACGTCCAAGAGGATTAGCACTCACGAACTTTAGATATCAGAATATCTGAAAGAAAGGATAAACACAGTTGAGGATTAGCAGAGACAAGATGGGAAGTCAGTGAAAGAAAAGGCCACTAAAGAAAAAGAACAGAAGATTTTGACCAAAAAAAAAAAAAAGAAAAATAAGTTACAGAATATTAAAAATAATTAGACAAAATTGAGGAAAGAACTGGAAGACATAACCTAGGAAGTGATCCAGGATGCTCTTCAAGAAATAAGGACATGGAAACAAAATGAAAGGCTCCATGCGACACAGACGACGGAAAAGTCCATCCTATGTGGAAGAGTATCACAAAGGGAGAGTCTTCCAGTGTTTCAGTGAGTTGTTTTTGCATAAAGATTAGAAAGAAGAATATTTGGCAATTAGATTCAAAGCGTTAAAACACCCAATCCAACAGCGCCGGAGTAGCATCAGTATAAGACCCGCGTTATTTTCTTCCGGGTGCTTTACGTGCAATGATGACCAAGGCTGTCTGGTACTAACCATGATTCGGCTATCCAAAGGTCAGCATGCAATTGTCTTTTTTTAGCATCTATAAAAAGAACAGGACCTAGTCCTGGGAGGTGGAGGAAATGGGGAGATGTTGGTCAAAGAGCAGAAACTTTGATTTATAAGTTCCGGGATTGTAACATACAGCATGGTGACTACAGTTAAAAATACTGTGTTATATACTTGAAAGTTGATATGAAGGGAGCCCTTTAATGTTCTCATCATGACAATAACAAAACTGGGAATTATATGAAGTGAAGGATGTGTTAACCAACCTTACTGTAGTAAACATTTCACAATGTACACGTGTCACATCATCCCACTGTACATCTTGAATTTACACAATGTTATAGGTCAATTATATCTCAATAAAACTGGGGGGAAAAGACGGTTTTAAAGGCAACTAGGGGGAATGACATTACTAGGGAGAAATGATAAATGACCCAAAAATGAACAATCAGACTTATTGTTAATAATAGCAGAAGGCCAGAACTACCTTCAACTACCAGGCTAGAATTTTAGCCCCAGTTAAACCATCATTCAAGAATGCGAATGACATGGACATTTTTCAAAGTTTGAGATGATTTAGCACATATAAACCCCTTAATGAAATAAAAAACAAAACACGCACTTCAAAAAACCCAAAACTGAACCCCAAAGGGTAAGATTCAAGAAGCAATGTTTAAAAACCCAAAATGAAACAAAAAACTCATATGCATGTAGATAAATCTAAATAAACCCTAAAACCAGTGACAGGATCCATTTCGGGAGACGGCAGGAATACCGCATCAGGGAACGGAGGCACGGTGGTTAAGCGAGACGTGCCCGGAATTAAAGCACTCCAAGGTCTTTGCGTTATTTTGGAAGAAGATGGAGATTCTGATTAACTTTCCATTTCAAGTATGCACAGTAAGAAATTAAGATTAACCACGAAAAGAATAAACATATAATGCATAAATTCAAAATAAAGAGGCAGCGAAGAAAAACAAGAAATGAAGAGTAGACAGGAAAAAAATGTGTTAGAAATAAAACCAAATATATCAGTAATAACAATATATAAATGGATTAAGCTTTTCAGTTAAGACTTTCTCAGACTGAGCTACAAAAGAAAAAAATATATAGCTATATGCTGTTTAAGAGACACGTCTAAAATATTACACAGAGAGGCTGAAAGCAGAGGGATCTGAAACAATACCCTTGGCAAATATTCACCGAAAGAAAAGTAATCATAACAACTATAATGTCAGACACAATGAACTTTAAAAGAGAAATCATAATTAGGGATAAAGAGGGTCAGCCCATAATGACAAAGGAAATAATTCATCAATGAGACATAATCTTGAATTTGCATGTCCCTAACAACATAGCTTAAAAATACATGAAGCAAGGGGCACCTGGGGGGCTCAGTCGGTGAAGTGTCTGCCTTTGGCTTGGGTCATGATCCCAAAGTCCTGGGATCGAGTCCTGTATCCTGCTGCCTGCTCAGTGGGGAGCGTGCTTCTTCCTCTGCCTGTTGCTCCCCCTGCTTGTGCTCTCCCTCTGACAAATAAATAAAAATCTTTTAAAAAAATACACGAAGCAAAAACTGACAAAATTCACAGTCCCCGTAGGGGATTTTAAGCACCATTCTCAGAACCTGATAGGTCAAACGGATAAAATATTCCTAAGAACACACAATTTGAACAATAGTCCTAAAATTTACTATTTGAATGTATTTACAACCTTGTTCTAACCCTGCACCTATAATTAGAAAATACACATACCTTTCAACACAGAACAAACAGGGGCCATATACTAGGGCACTGAGCCTCAACAAATAATAAAGAATCTTTATCTTACAAACCAAGTGTGTTTGAACAAAAAGGCAGCCTCAAACTCTACACATTTGGAAATTAAAAAAAAAATCAATTCCTATATGGTTCAGTGCATAAATCCTAAAGAAAACTGCAAAATGTCTGGAATAAAAGACAACAAAAATTGCAAACCAAAACTGAAATGCAGCTAAAGCAGCACATTTTTTAAAGCACAAATTAATGAGCTAAGAACGCAACACAGAAAGTTAGAGAAAAACCGAAGGAAACTCCAAGAAAGATCTTAATTCCCTAAAAATGTTGACCCTTTAAAGAGGAACTGTCTGTTCTACAGACAAGAGGGAGCTTTTTAGATCCACTTATTTGGGAACAGATCAATATATGCTTTCATGAGGTTTTTTTTTTTTTTTAAGGTGACTCATTAAGAAGGAAAATACAGATTGCAGATAATCTATACTGCACCTATTGCTAAAACGCTTAAATCAAGTGTAAGGATTCCGTACTTTAGTACAAACCAGGGCACGGGGACGACTTCATGGTCTGATGTCATCTGTTCTCCAGACTGAGTTTCTTCAATCCAGACAAGAAAGAAGGAAGGGAAGAATACATGCTTGTTAGAAACAAGGAAGGAAAGAATAGATGCTCGTTTCCATTTTTTTTTTTTTGTAAATGACATTCGGATTTTGAAAACTTTGCCGAATTCTTTCTGCCTCTAGCCTGAAATAATATGAAGCTTCTATTTCTGCAGCCAACAATACATCTTGTTCACGATAAATGATTCAGGTTTCTGAAATGTCCATAAAAGAGTCTGACCCTTCAGTTTTTGCACTGCCAGAAGCTAGTTTTGTGGGGTGGGAGCACGTGTGGAAGGGTGGGAGCATGCATGGAGGGGTGGGAGTGTGCGTGGAAGGGTGGGAGCGTGCGTGGATGGGTGGGAGCACGTGTGGAGGGGTGGGAGCGTGCGTGGATGGGTGGGAGCACGTGTGGAGGAGCGGGAGCATGCGTGGAAGGGTGGGAGCATGCGTGGAGGGGTGTGGTAGTGTGTAAGGTGGTCTACTCCCAATCCCCTATAGAGCAAGATGAAGTAGAAATATGTGTTTAGAAGCTTACACAATAAGCAAAGAACAAAACACAGCAATCTGTAATGATTCTATTTATTAATACATGTATCACAAATGTTCACAATATCAATGCATTCTTGTTGGCATGCTAGACAGAGGCATTGTTTCTTAAGATCTTCTAAAAATATTTTGACTTTTGTTCCCCCTTCACACTCATTTTTTAAACTGATTTGCTGAGGTCCTCGATGTCCATAATGTCAATGCAAAGAAAAAATACAGAAAGAAGTAAAATAACACAAGAGCAATTAATTAATTGGGGAAGAACAGAAGTAATATTTCCTTCACAGGAAGCAACAATACAGCTTGGTAACAGGATTATACAGGTTTCATCCGAGAGGCATGGGGCCGCTAAGCTGTCTACACATGCCCAGGCACGTAACAATAACGAGCGAGAAGGCCACCTAACGCTCAGCTGTTTCCTTCGTGCATGACGCAGGCTTTTTTCTCCTCACGGACGATTACTGAGGTCTCTCTCTCTTTACACAGCCTAGGCAGCCTGAACAAGGTAGGAAAGGGCCTTAGTAAAGGGAAAACTAAACCAAAGGAGATTAAGCCAAAAGAACATTTAGCTATCAGCTTATCTACATCAAGGGGTATGGCATTTATCAATCCCGACGAAGGGCGAGCGGGAACCTTCCACACTACATGCAGGGCCCGGCCGGGCCAGGGATGGCGTGATAACCAGTCACCTACAATGAGCTAGAGTTGGACCAAGCACGGATGGAGGCGCTGGCACGCAGGGGGCCTCAGGTGGGGTCCACTAGGACTGGATGCAGGGAACCCGGCTACACTCCGGCACGACGGGGTTTCACGAAATGGAACGCTACGCGGGATGCGGGCTGGCAGGCGGAGCGGAGGCTGCGCGGGCGGGTCGGTTGCACGCTGGCTGGGGGTTAGGGGAGCGCGGGGCGGGTGTGTTAGGTACTGTGCTCTAACATCCTCTGGAAGTCTTTCAGAGAGTGCTGTGGTTCCTTTTTAGAACAGGTGTCTGACTCCACCGCGCTTGAAAGACTGCGAGAGAAATTAAACCACGTGAGTGACTCACCGCCACGGAGGACTCAGGGTAGCAAGCTAAAAGCAGCGTTCAGACGTTCCGCACCATCCTCCCCAGCTCCACGGAAACGGGGTTTCAGCACGTGCGCAGGTGCCACCGAGGTCAAGGAGTTGAATGGCCGGGCGGCACCCTTGCCCATGTGCAGGGCGGCGTGGGCCCCAGAGGGAGAACCCCGAAATTAAACGCTCCCCACGTGCACTCACCTTCTCCTTACACCATCTCATACTGGTTGGCCGTGATGAACCGGGACAGACAGCAGGCCAGCAGCATGCCGATCAGCTGTTGCCAGAAGAGAAACGAAGACCACAATCTCAAGGCACCGCCCTGCACACTTCTTTGACCCCCCCAGATGTAATTTTTAACAACCGAGGGCTTTTGTATGCAAATGAGGAAAAGCGCACTAATGAAAAAGATCGAACGTGACTTCGCTGGTGGGGTCTAAGACTGGTGGGGTCTGACTGCTAGGGCAGGGCAACTGGAGGTTCTAGAACTGGTCATAAGGTTCCACTCTAGCGTGCTCTGGCTGCTTAAAAACAACTTTTGACAGGTTACGACAGTAGGGAAAAAATGGAAGGACCACAGAATTAGCAAGGTATGCACAAAAAGGCCAAACAGGCGCATTGGGAAGATATCTCAACATGGTGCAATCGCTCAGCCATCCTTAGCTGACAGGACAATCTCTTTGTCTCTCACCCTATAGATATTTTAAGCCTACATGTTGGTTTCCACCTCAGACGTGCGGACTGCGACGCTCTGAGGGCTGGCGCCCAGCGCTGGTGTGCCAACAGGCCTTCCGGGAGAGAGAAGCAGTTCATGCAGGCCACGCGGCAGCCCTTATCCTACAGGTGGGACACACGCAGCCACACCGGGTCCCACTATGGCTGGGGGCAACCCCTGAGCTCCGGTCCCCTGGCTTTCCACCCACCCGGTCGGGTGCCAGTCCTCCCGGCTACCTTTCTTGCTGAAATCCCTGATTCTTATCTTCCTTTTTAAAAGCAAAACTATGCTGTGAAATATAAAAACCGTAAGTTCCATCAGGTGAGGAAAAATCACCACCTTATTGGACTCCCCCTTTCTCCTACCAAGGCTCTGGCCAACCTCATTTTGTGCCACAAAATACATAGTATCCTGCCCAAACCACCAAACCACCAAAGGAACCATGGCTGTAACCTCCAGAATTCTGTGCCAAATGACACAAATTAACCCCCCCGCCATTTTCTGGGACCAATGTACACCAGAACACACTTGATACTTTTTGAGAGAGAGAGAGAGAGAGAGAGAGAGAAAGCACAGGTGGGGAGAATCTCAGGCAGGCTCCATGCCGAGCATAGAGCCCGAATTGGGGCTCAATCTCATGACCCTGATATCATGACCTGAGCCAAAATCAAGTCCGACACTTAACCGACTCAGCCACCCAGGTGCCCCTAACACACTCGATACTCTTAAAGATCAGATTTCGGCCAAAAAACAAGCAAGCATTAGAGGTATAGCATATCCAAGTGTACCACGTTATTTAACCCTCACCACATCCCTGCACAATATGACCATCCCAACCTTCCAGATAAGAAAATGGGCTCAGGGGAGGTTAAACATTTTTCCCCCAAACCACACTGGTAGCTCACAGAGGGCTTAAGGTTCCACTGTCCTTCCCCTGTCGGAGGACAGCCCCTTTCCTGGCCCCCCACCCCTACAGCTCAGCCCAGACCCTGTCCTTTCCAAAATCACTTCTCTGTTTCACGCTATCAGGGGTTCCTTCCTGCCTTGCATTGCAAACTCTGGACAGAGGGGTTTCCGTGGGTATCTCTTCGTTTCATCTCGAGTCCCTCAACTCTTTTTTCTTTGTAAAGCTGATCAGTTTCGTGTTTCGTGTTTCCCTGTTGAGCTCACGTGTGCTTGAAGCACTTAGGACAGTGACCATTCTACTCCGTGGTTTGCAACGCTCCCATAATTCAGTGCTGATAATCCTGGCCTCCATGGCAATTCGTGAGCCACACAGCCAGAAGACTCCTTAGAATGCTTAAATATTTCTTGTATCTAAAATTTCTGCTTTCAGGGAAATATAGCATGTGCTTCCACTTCTTTTTTTCCCAAAACAGGAACAGCATCATTTTTAAGCACTGGACATACTTTGTCACAGAAACAAGTATCGGTACAAATGAAAGCTACTTACTTTTAAACTTACTGTATTTTACCCTGAAACTAATAATACAGTACATGTTAACTAAATTGAATTTAAATAAAAAATTTGAAAAAAGAAAGATGCTTTCTAAAAAACAAAAAACCAAAACCAAACCAAAACAAAACAAAAAAACACCTTACTGAGTTTTATATTTCTGGGGCAGGAACATACCTCCTGTTTGCCCACAGAAGACGACAGATTTTTAAAATTATTTTCCAACATCTACTAAGGAATTTGTTTTCCTAAAAAAAAAAAAAAAAAAAGCATCCTGAACTGAGGTTCCTACAAGCTATATGAAAACAGTATTTTGTACACACTGGCTTTTATTTTATTAAATTCTAGTGCAAGAAAAACTAGGATTTGGGGTGTGGTAGGCATTTTGGATTATTCGCAGGGTTACGGATTTCAAATTTGCTATAGTGTTTTTACCATATTTGAGAGAAAACTTTGACCTCTCACCTCTCTAAGTACCAAGTTAAGGGAAAGTCAGTAGCTGGGAGAAGCACCCTATATTTCATAGCAGCCGTTACCAGGTCATTTCTGGGTACGTAACGGGAAGCCTGTTCAGGCCGTCAGGGCTCTGCCTCAGTGTGAGTCAGGACAAACGCTTGCTTGCCACTAGACCCAGTTCATCTGTAGACAGAAATGTCCATCCTTATATAGACGAAAACCTGTTCCAGGCTAACCATATGGAAAACCTCAAGGAGCAGCGGTATGCTCTGTGCCCCCGAGAAGCACGCTGCTGGGGTGTATCAAGGCTGCAGTCAGTAGGCACTGGGCCAGACTTCTGCTTTAAGCCCCGGATGGAGAGAGGAAAAGGGGGTTGGTCTCTCATGCTGGAAACCCTTCAGGACGGAGACCCCAGAGCCACCCCTTGCCGTTCCCGCGGCTGGTGAAAGGCCTGGTGCCAGACAGCCTCCGGAGTTTTAGACCAGATTACTTATATTTGGTTGACTAAGACTCTGTAATTCATCTCCATCTAGTTTTTTTGAGGTGACATTTTATTTTTACCACTGTCTGCCTTGTCAGTACTATATTCTGCTTTCTTTTGGGTCATGGAAGCCTCTGGGACATTTTGCCGCTTCGAGAACTGAGAAACCAGAGAGGGGGAGAGAGAAGAAAGGGCCTCTACTTAACAGAAGGCTGACTCCAGGCTTTCTCAAGGCCCTCCCACATAGACAGCCTGAGAGGTCCGAGCGCCACGAAGCTCGAGGGACATGGGTTGTCTCCCTGGGGCTCTGCAAATCACGGGGACCCGGCAGATGCCAAGAGGTAGGAGAGAGGGGCGCAAGAGAGGTGGGGCCCAGGCCAGCAAAGACCAGAGAGGTAAGGGGCGAGAGGCCGAGGGCGTCGTCCCTGCCATCACCATGGGAGGCAACGGTGGCCCAATTCCTGATTCCTGTCCACAGAGAGGACAGCAAAGCTGTAAAGGCAACTTTCTGAACAAGCAAGCGACAAGCAATAGGTGAAAAACTTAGATCCTTATAAAGCCTGTGGAGACTGTATGCTAATGACCGAGGTGGGAGACTAAATAAAACTTCCATGTCTTGGGCAAGTGCCAAGGAATCTGGTTTGACCTAAAACTGTATAAGTGCTATTAGGGACCATCTCAGGCCCTGAAGATACCGGGGGAGTAAGTGAACTGCTCCGTTAGCCTTCTTTGGCCGTGTCTCGTCAAGGCTATCGACAGCTTTGTCCAGCCCTCTCCATGGAAAAGGTCAACAAGTCCCAGAAAAGAGTTCCTGGTTCATAATGAATCATCCCAGCAGCCTCTGGGCCCCGGGGGAGGCCCCGCAGGGGTGAGGGTCAGGGGATGGGTGGGTAGGAGGAGGACCTGTATTTTTTGATGACTACCTTTTTCCTTTCAATTTCAGAGACTCAACTCCTTTCGTTATAAAAGCACAAAACGAGTTCCCTTTAAGTGCTGTCTGAGGCTAGAACAAGGGTGATCCTTGGCCCAAATGTTTAATACGGCAGGCTAGGTGGGGAGGTCAGAACCGTAAGCCTGGATCAGAATAGCAGCCCAACCGCAAGCAAGCCACTCAACCCTCCCCTTCTGGAAAATAGCTCTACCATCCCCACTCAGGACTATTCTGTGACGTGGAGGATTAATCCACGTCTAGTGAAGGCCTGTGTCCATTTACATTGGAAGTGTTCCCACTCCCTGCCTGCAACACACAGCAGAAGGCCAACCAAGGGGAGGGGCGCGGGCGATAGTCCCATTCTCATCCCCTCTCTCCCTGTCCCTCTCGTGCACGCACGCGGGCACACGCGCACACACTCACCCACTGCTTGTGTGTGTCTCCCTCTCCAAGCTCCCTTGAGTAAAAGAGTAGCTCCAAAGGTGCAGGGAGGAGGTCCCCTGCCAAAACACTCAACTTCCTGCTAGGAATTTACAGGGGAGCAGGACCTGCCCATTGAGTCCAGACAGATGGGTTTTCCCTTGAGAGGGCTCAGGCCATGGGAGTTTGTGAAGAGAAGCACTGAATGCCTGCCCAATCCTGCTGCCCCAAAACAGAACTCGAGGGCTTCAAATCGGCTAAACGAGCTAACCAGGGACCAAGTATTTGCACAGTCTATGGAAAGGCAAGACTCGGCTTAGTTTGCCTTCCTCCTTATACCGCCTTTAATTTCTGACATGACGGATGTGCAAGGCCAGTTTGTTCCCACAGATGATAGCATGGATGTGGGTGTCAGCAGAGCAGGTGAGGGAAAGGGCAAGGAGCAGGTGGAGGGCGGGAGAGGAAAGGGGGGAGGGAGAAGCGGGGGGGGGGAGAGAATACGTGACAGAGCTCTGTTCCTTTCTACCTACTTTGGCCTCTAGTCAGGAGAGCCTGCTTAGTATAGGATGGCCAAGACATTGGCCAACGTGACTGATTCGCCTACATCAGCCAACATCTGCTAGGTTTGACTCTGACACCAGTCTTAAAAATTTTGAATACATGTGCCTAAAGCTTGGGTTCTGGGTTATTGACCAGGACCGGTATGGCTGGTTCTTCCTGAATGGGCGTCTGGTTGGTGGCCACCGCTGTCCCGGAGAGGCCCTGGATCTACTGGCTATCTGGAAGCCAGCTTCAGCTTCCAGAAACCCTGCGGCTGCTGGCGCCATTAAAAACTGCAGCTCCTAGGACGTCACGCTAGTAAAAGGCAGCCATGGCTCTTCTTCCCCTGCCTCCCACTGAGCATGGCAGGCAGGTCTCACGTCTCGGCCTCGCTGCACCTGTCTGGTCCTATGGGTGAATGGTATTGGCTAGGCGATGCCACTGGGCTTTGTGTTTTGTTGTCTTATCCCAACAACTGTGTGGTACCTTGATGAGACCTAAAGTCTCTGCAGAGAGTTTCTGTTTGTGGGTTCCCTCAGGGATGCTGGCCCCTCCCTCTCTCACTGCCCCCAGAGGGCCACAGAGCAAACTCCACAATCCCCATGTTGGGGATTTCTTCAAGGCTAGCACAGACAGATTAATGCTCATCAGGCAATCTGTCTAAAGCAGAAATCCCCCCCACACTTCATAGGGAAGCATGAGAGAGAAGTAGAAGAGAGGTCTTAATCAGATCCTTCATGACTTGGTGCACCTCACTAATGAAAATGGGAGAATCCCCCGTGCCCCTCCTGGCCGTGCAGGAATATTCTTAGATGACATGACATTTTATCCATGAGATTCCAGGCTCTGTGAGGCTCTCTTCTCCCCATGGAGAGTATTGGCATCACGTCCCTTTATGGTTCCGGGAGAGCCATCAGGGGAGACTTCACCTATATTCCTTCCTCCGAGGGGACAGTAGTCCCCAGGCACCAAGCATGCGTCTGGCCTGTCAGGGGCATTAACCTGACCCTGCAGATACATGCACAGACAGATGTGTCAGCTCTCCAGGGCACCTTGCACGTCTGTATCGGACGCGGGTCCCGGAGCCTCAGAAACGTCCCCTGGCATTACCGACGCATCCCCGAAGTATTACTACTCAGGTAGGGTAGCAGTCGGAAGAAAGCGTGGGGCGGCAACTGTTGGGAAACGTCTCTGGAGACGGACTGGCACTGTTTGCAGTGCCATCTTGGTTTGCGTGTTGCGGGCTTAATTCCCTTCATGAGCTGCAAACAACGAAGAATCATGGTCAGAGAACGCTGAAGGCGCCACAGGAGCGCACGCACTCCCGTGGGATGAGTCCACGTGCTCTTGTGAGAGGAAAAGTCACCCAGGTTTCTGTCACTGCTGAGGAAGAAGTCTGTCAACTGACCCAGGGCGAAACCCTATCTTTGCAAAAACTACTAGGCCATGTCCTGGTCCTTGATCTAAGTGAGGGTGACACAGGTATGTTCACGTTGTGCTGATTTAGTAAGCTGTGCATTTATAATTTACATCTTTTCCGTATATGCCGCATTTCGATTAAAAAGTTAGAAGAACGAACTGGGCTAGAAGGAATGTGCATCTGCATTGCTGGGCAGGAAGGCAGGCGGTATGGGGGGCAGGGAGAAGGTAAGTATAGTCTGAGAGAGCAAATATAGCATTCAGGCAGGGGAAATTAGAGTGGTGGAAACATTACCGAGAGAATGTTAATTGGGCTTTGTTGGAAAAATGATCTGTTGGTCTGAAAACAATCTGAGTTAAACATATATCGAGTTTTCATCTGGTAAAGTATACATGCCAGTCCTCCCACGCGCGGCACTGTCGTCGCAACGTGATCGTTGGGCTGGGAGATCGGAGGCCTGTGGGTACTGCCCTGCGGGGGGCAGAGGGGCCAAACTGAAGAGTCAGCTCACTCTTGTTCTAGCCTTGAATACGTGTGGCGCACGCCGCTGGCAGAATGACTTCTCCCATTTTTTTTTTACAGAGGCTGGGTGCAGATAAAGGGCTACACAATTTAACTGACAAAAATTCCGTTTCCTCTTAAGGAACGACAGTCAAACTTAGGATGAAAGTAATGCTTGCAAGATGAAGTTCGCTAACCGTAGGCTTTCTGGGAAGGGAGACAGCTCGTGCATAATCGCCAGGAACGAAGAACAAAACAGGGACAGGTCAACCAGGGAAAAAAGCCTCCCCCGAATCCAGATCAGCCATTTGATGTTGGGAGTCGTTTATGCTCCAATTAAGCCAGCACTTTGTTCAGTTAACCTCCATTTGACCTACAGAAGAAGCAAGTTGTTTTCTGGAGCTAGTCATTAGTTGAACTGTAACCGATATTCCCTTGATGGCAAAACTTCATTTAAGTTGGAAAAGGAAAATCAATAAACAGATGACCTGAGGACTAATGAGCAAGGAGCTCTGACCCCATCTATCAGCCTCTCCTGAGGCCCAGGGGGCAGGCGGGGAATCCAGAGACTGAGGACGGAAGCCCAGGCGGGAGGCCGGGGGAGGCCAGGCCTGCCTGCGCAATGACACGGCCTACCTGGGAGAACGCGATTCCAAACGCCACTCCAGCGATGATTCCCATGTTGGTCTCCATGAAACTGGTCACCAGATCATAACAACCCTGCAGAGAGAGAGAGACAGAGCGGGAGCCTCAGAGACGCATTTCACACCCAGGCCAGGATCGGCTGTGTTACTCCCCACATACACTCTGACCCACAGTCGGCAAATACAGCTGCAACTCACCCTAGGAACTCACTAGCATTCTCTGCAAACTTAAAAAAAGGAAAATTTCAAACATACGGAAAGGTACAGAGAGTAATACTGTGACCCCCCCCCCCAAGTGACTCTCTAACCTCAGAATGAACATGTGGCCAATCTGGTTTCATTTACATCTCCCCAGCTCTCCTCCCCTGGCTGGATTAGTTTAAAGAAGTCCCAGATACGTAGCTTCATCCAGAAATGTTTCGGTGGTAGGATTAAGAGTAGCAGATCTGTCAGACCTGTGAGGCAAACCCCACAGACTGCAACCATAGGAGGCATTCCACTCCTTGCACAGAAAGACTCAGCATAATAAACAGAGTTACTAGCATTTTGACAACCAGTGATATAATCTTAGAGAAATAAAGTGAAGCCGTCAGGTTGGAGGGGGGGTGTTTGAATGCCTGCCACCTTTATGGTATTTGGGGGTTCTTCCTAAGGAGACCATTAACTTTATTTTTTAACAGGGAAAAACCTGTTTTAAAGTCATCTTTTCCATATATTTACTATGTGACCTTGAATAAATCACATCTCCTTTTTAAGATTTATTTATTTATTTTGAGAGAGAGAGAGCGGGAGTAGCAGAGGGAGAGGGAGAGAGAGAATCTCAAGCAGACTGCCTGCGCGACCCTGAGATCATGACCTGAGCCGAAACCAAGAGTGGGACGCCTAACCGACTGAGCCACCCAGGCGCCCCTCACTTCTCCTTTCTAGATGTCAATAACTTCATCCATAAAATGAAGTGAATTTCCCTTTAACATACTATGAAGTCTCCAAATGTTGTGACGAAAACCAACACCCATTTTAACCAATTTCAATGTTAGTGTAATACTGATAAAGTGAATCACCTTTCTTTAGAATTAATGATCTGGCTGGAATTCAACAATGTTGCTAA
Source organism: Ursus americanus (assembly GCF_024610735.1). NCBI lineage: Eukaryota > Metazoa > Chordata > Mammalia > Carnivora > Ursidae > Ursus > Ursus americanus. The sequence continues at coordinate 90,170,620 of NC_142164.1, forward strand.
ACAAGTTTTTTTTGCTGTTGTTATTCGGGATTCTATTTTATCAACCTAGTCCAGGTAGAAAACACCACATTTTGTGTTTCACCCATGACGCAAAGACAAAAGCCGACTCTTCCTGTTAAACGCCTGAAAGGTTGAACTCTGTGTGTGTGTGTGTGTGTGTGTCTGTGTGTGTTTATATGTATATTTATTTGAAACTGGGTCAAGTCAGCCTAGATTTCTGAACTGACTTATACAGTCTCAGAAGACGTGGTCTTTTTCCAGTTTTCTGAAAAATGGCTTCTACTTGAATATATAAAGTCTGCAGAAATCAAGACATTAATTTCATAAACAGGGTAAAAAGGATTTTTGTTTATCAAGAAAGGCACACTAAATTGCAATAATATCTGAAGACCACAAAAAACCATGTCTCCCACATTGAAATTCAAAATTTAGCAATTTAACATGTCTCATAGCTTATGAAAATTCTACCAGCACTGTACCTTCTAATAAGTGATATTTTATGCATCTGCAGTCCGTCTGCAGAGAAGTGCGTTAACTTAGCAGCAGTGCTTTGACACGTGTTTTCAATGCAATGGGCCAACTATACTCCTTGGTTAGCTGATGCAAATTTGAAGGCTGGGGGCGGGTGGGAAAGGAAATATGTTTCTGCTCATGAGGAATTTTGAAATTTGATTCTCCCTTTGTAGTAGAAGACTGCTTGCTGATTTCGTTTTTACTAGTGAAAGTATCTATCACACTACTTTTCAAAAGGTAGTGGAAGGGAGAGCAGGTTGGGTTAGGAAGAATTCAAGGTGAGAAGAGAGATGGATATCGGAATACTTTCCCAGATGGTAGCAGCTAAGACTGCGTTTTGCCCAGGTGGGTATCATGACCGTATCTTCTCCCCCCCCCACGGTGATGGTTGGGCAGAGGGATGAAGTTCAGCCCAGTGCCAGTGGTAGGTCACCTCAAGATATGGAAACCCAAACCCAACAATGAAGACCAGAGAAAAGCGAGGCAGGAGATTTTCTTACTCTGCAATATATCTTGACATAGATATTTTTCCTATGAACTTCAATTCTGCATGTAAGCAGAATATATTTTTCTGACATATGATTTCTGTTCCATTTGTAGGAGACTCGGAGCAGAGTCAATCACATTTTTGATAAGCCCACTCCAACCAGCAAGAGAAACCGGAAACAACTGTGACAAAATCGTTCTCTCTCAACCTTGCTCCTCAAAGTGGGGTTCCTCCAGGGGCAGCAGTAGCCCCTGAGAGCTTCCTAGAAATGCAGAATCAGCGGCCTCACTCCATACTTCCTCCATCAGAATCTGCCAAATCCCTGGGTTGCTCATTTTTAATGAATTTTAATAACTGTGATCACTATCTCTAGATGTTTCAGCTGCCCATTAAAGCTTGAGGAGCACTCTTCCAGAAGAAAAGTTCTCCCATGGCTTTTCATTCCAAAGAAGAAAGCAAACTAATGAATCCTATCAGTGGCAGGGTTCCTTACAAATGAAAAGATAGAAGTGATTTTGCTTCTTTGTCATTGTCTAAACAGTGTAAGACCAAGGTTGAAATCAAAGCTTTCCATCTCTGGATTCCTCTGTTACTCACCAGGCAGACCCGTGAGCCCATTCTCCAGGTCTCAGCTCAGATCTGCAGACGGCAAGACCATGATTGCGTTCCACCTCACATTCCCCACTACACCGTGATCTTATCTGCCCACAGCAATCTCTTTTCATTTCCTCAAATGAAAGCCTGGTGGTCCGGTGTGAGAGAAACCTACAGAGACCTGCTAAGTGTCCTAGGAAACATCCAGAAACAGAACAGGTCCTTTGCTGGCCCTCTCGGCATGTCAAAACCAACAGTCACCCATGGGCAACGTCTGTACACGGTGGACTAGCAATACGAGGAGTAGACAGCTAGTCCCAGTCGGGTTCTGGGAAGAGGTGTCTCGGTAGCTGCCAGCCAGAATAACTCTCTCTCTCCCTCTTGCCGTTGCTCTTAAAAAATGTCAAGAATTCCGATGGAGCAGGGGCTCAGTCAGTGCTGTCAGCCGCGTGAACTTGGAGATATTTCAACATCTTGCTGGCAAAAGCAAAACAAATCCCATCTCCCTACACAAAACAATAAACGCCCTGTTTAACTAGTCTCACCTCCCTCCCCCTCTCTCCCAGTGACTTGTACAAGGCAGGTTTCCCCGGCTGCCAGGTGAGAGCCAAGAGTCATGTTTCTGTGCTATTAAATCGTAGGGTTCAAGACACAAAAAGATCTACAGGGATTTAGGATGCATGTGTTCTAGACAACAGGATTCCATAGAACACAGGGTGGCAGCAGTTAAGCCTCCCGGGGGACGGAGTCAGGAGAGAGGGGCTAACATTCCCCTAGAATATTAGCATATTCACCCCAGCCCGAACTCCTGCCTTTTATGGGTGAGGCGTCTGAGACTCAGACCCGGGCCTTCATCTGTCTCAGAGGTCTGTGTGGGCCCCAAACGGGAACATCGCATGAGACCCAGTAGACACATTTCAGTCTTTACTCATTTTTTCTCCACAGAGAAAGCCAGGTTAGAGAAGGTAAGCCCCTTCTCCAGGTATCTGAGGGCCCCAGGAAAATGTAAATCCAGCAGGATGGGGGTGGGGGGGAGGCAGGGAGTGAGGTCAATTTGCAGGTTATCAATGAATGAAATGGAGGAAAAAAGTTACTTTCTTTCTGGAAATAATTCTAAAGACCATAGAGATGCACTATAGGCTCGGACTCTAAACTTGCTTTGGAAGACTCATGCGAGAACCTCCCTCTGAGGACCTGCTCATAGAGGACAGCGCGCTACGGCGGGAGACAAACCTCACCATCACCCCCATCACCCAGGTGCTGTTCGCACTGCAGTTGACACTGAACAGCACACTTCACAGTTCGTCAGCTACTTCATCTTCTTCAGCCCTCCGCTCAGTCCTAAGAGGCAGGAATGATCATCTCCCTTTTACAGTGGAGAAAAATAAGAAAATAAGACCAAGAAAGGTCAGCCCTTGCAGGTGGCCGAGCCGGAATTCAAACTGCCCATGCTCCCGACTTCCAGGTCGCCTTTTATAATTGGAGTGTCCGTTGGAGCTGGGTACGCACGGTGCTTCGTAAAATGGCGGCATATGGACATCTCCGGGGGCTCAGTGGGGCTGCCCATGAAGAGACCGGAAGTCACCTTACCGATGAGAGGCAAAGGAAGCCTCAACCTCTGGGTTCATAAGAAAATTCCAAGAGGAACAGATGTCTTCTTAGCTAAGACAAGAAGTGGTCAGCGCGGAACATCTTACCTCAGCTTATCAATAACAAGCAATAAGCCCAGGATGACAAAAGGAGCTTCTAGAATGGCAACAGTGCCCTGCAGCATTTATGCTACAAATACCAACATTAGATGGGTAAAATACAGAAACTGTCTCTTAACATTCTCATCTTGAGAGGATGGCTATCTTCTATGAATTATTCAGTAGCTGGCCCAGATCACATCAAGTGTTGAAGACCTTGGAAGAACAGAATTTTATCTGAGTAAGAAAAGAAAATTTACCCGATGGCTGAGTAACAGCAGGTAAAGTCAACAGCAGGGTTGGTTTTTTTCCTCCCTTCTGCTTTACCAAAACACATTTTCTATGTGGCATTTCTCTAAATGTTTAAGAATACGGACACAGCCTTCATACATGTTTTATCACGCCTTCGCCATATTCTCTGTGGAGTGGAAGACAGAATCGGTCTTCCTTCTGACGACTGAAAGTTTATTTCCCTCATTTTCACTGTGTACTACCTGTATAATTTCTTTTAGCCAGTTCTCTCTCTCTCTTACTCTCTCTCTCTCTGATTTCTTTGGGAGTCAGGATGCTGACAGTGAGTTGAAATGGAGTTGCTGATTTCTTTTCCTAGAGCAGAGAACCCCCTAAAATGAAGGCCACCCTCCTGGCAGAAGCAGATGTTGTCTGTCAACTCTCGTCCCCCTTCCTGCTAAGGACTGGCACCCAGCTGTGAACAATTCCATGTTTAGAAGGTAGCGTAAGCAGAAGAAAGACAGCCAGAAAGAAGCAAGGCCACACTCCCTGTCTGACATCAGCACCAGGTGAACAGGAACGGTTGCTCGACCTCCCTCCCCGCGCCCGGTGGCTTCTTGCTGCGTCACAGCTGCTCCTCCAGAGCGGACAGCCTCGGGTGCCCTGTCCCAGGCAGCGCAGGGCCACAGGGAAAGATTCTGCACGTTCACCTACACTGCCGTTTCTAACCCATTTGTCACAGTTTCACAGAAACACACACACCAAAAGCCTCCACCACCCCCCCAAAACCTTCACCACGGATCCCATCAGGGCTGAGAGGACGCCCACCTTCTGGTTCACTTTGGCGGCGGCCACAGTCAGATTGTGCAGGTCCTGGGGGTTGCAGTCGGTGTCGTTCATGCAGCAACTCGGGGGGATGCCGTGCTCCAGGAAGTAGGGGCTGGTGCTCCAGTTGGTGTAGTTCTGCACGCCGCAGCAGCTCAGCTGTCGCGGGGGAAAGGGAAAGAACCCAAGTGCGCGGGTCACAGACACCGTGGGCCCCCGCCTCGCCACCCTGCGCCATTCAAACGAGAAACTCGGGCCGAGGCCCTAAGTCAACAGGCACGGCTTTGGTGAGCGAAGGCGAGCTGAGGCGCCGCGAACCGTCACGCTCACTGGGGAGCCCGACTCCACTGCGAGAAGGCAGGTAGTCCTAGACTGCATGTTGTGTTGCCTTTCTTACCACGGCCACAAAGTAAAGCAGGGGTTCTCTGGCCTGGCTCCGCACCGAATTCACCTGTGTGGGCTGGCTGCTGTTAAAGGTACGGAGCGACTAAATCGGGCTGGTTGATGGGGGAGCTGAGACAGAAATGGCTTTGAAAAGCTCTTCGTAAGGCTTATAGATCACAGGATCTATGCCAATAAGTAAATGGTTTGGGGGGGGGAAGGAAGAGAAAGGAGAGAAGAGGAAGAGAGAGCTGGTGTTGGTAAACTACAGCCCACCCACTACCTGCTTTTATAAATCAAGACCCTTTCCAGAAAAGGTGTGTCAACCCCTGATGGAGAGAATGTTAAAGGAAATGGGGGCAAAAGTAGAAATGAATTACTGAATCTGGGTAAAGGATATACAGTTCCTTATGCTCTTCTTGCAACGTTTCTATTGAGATTGGAATGTTATCAAAATGCCAAAAAAATAAACATAAAAATACTACTACCAAAGTAAAAGACAAAACAAAACACGCACCCTCCCCCACCAACCAACCAAAGAGCTCCTCAGGTGATCCAGATGGGCCGTGAGGCTTGAACGCCAGCTCCTGTCCCCCTGAGCACCTCCAGGCTGGGGACCGCTACTTCCCTCACGTCCTCTGCAAAGCACCAGGCAGCCTGGGGCAGTCCCACTCCTGCCAGACCCTCAGCTTCTTCTAGGCCCACTGTCCAGCCCTGCTCCCCTGCTCAAGCCAGGAAACACAGCTCACCAGAGCTCTCCACTCAGCCTAAAGACACCACTTGCAGAATGCCAGCCTTTGGGAGCCAATGCTAAGCAGGGCTGCCATGCACTCACCGCCTCCTTTCCAAGACTTTGGATTTTAAGGGCCAAGCTAGCTTTCCTTGGGACGCTCATGATTCATCCTGATGAAAGTCAAGCCACAGGCACTGGTCCCTCTTGACGCTCATTACCTGGATAACTGGGCCCTGGACAAGTCCTGGGTGCGAACTCTTGGAAATGGAACCGGAGGACGGGAATCACAGCAAGTGCTGATGGCCCCATACGCACAGTGGCCCCCAAGTCTAAGGCCTGATGTCACTTACGCTGCGCTGCACGTGATCCACCGCCCGGCTCCTCTCGTCATTGCCGTTGTAATTCTGCATGGCATCCGTATAAGTCCTCAGGAAGGTGTCCTTGATCTGCGGAAGGCAGGAGAGATGTGGTTCCGGTCCACCGCCACCCAAATGGACTCAGACTGACTTCTACCCCAAATTGCCTCTTCTGAAAATTTCTGAATCGATGTAGGCCAGGGAGGGAATGCCCTGTTTTCTGAGACAAAAGATCTCAGAAAATATGCTGAGGGATTTATTAGCTTGGGAATTTAAAAAAAAAAAAATGGTTTCCTCATCCCCAATCCAGAGGAAGAAGCCTGCCTTGTGAAATGACCCACTGACGTGGACAGTTTCTGAAAGAGCCGTGAGAGTGAGCCCCAATCTCAGGCCTGGTTTTTCTCCTGATTTTCTTCAAATTGATTGATGGCCACCTTTCCGTCTGTAACTTCTCTTGCCCTCGCTCAGAAGAACAAAGGGCAGGCCACTGGAGGGCAGGAAGACTGACGGCGCTGTGACTAGACACGGATCCCTGTTCTAGCATACGGGAGTAGGGCCGTACCAACCTGCACTGAACCTGTCTTTATCGAGGCCAAAAAGAGAGGCAGCAGGACGTGAACTTTTCTTGTTACGAGGTAGTTCACAAACCCTTCCTCCTCCTCCGGGAGCACATTTGGCCATGGGTTCACTATCAAGCTCTGTTCCCCTGGAAACCTGCTGTGTGGGGGGGGCGTCAGGTGTGTTACCAGGCAACTCCCCACGTCTGGTGAGACTGCCCCCGACTGCCGAAACGACTCTGGAGTGGGAGGACAGCAAATGACATTAATTGCCTGGTGGGAAGCTTTGGGCTAAGTATGGTGACTCTCTTACAGAGGCATGCTCCTTGCTTGAATACCAGGCGATTTGCCCATGGAATGCTTAGTTACAAGAGCTCAACGGACACTAGTCACATGCAGCGTCTAAGCCAAGGTGGATACCACACTTGGCCGTGTCCTTTCATCTCCCTGCACCTGCACTGTCTCTGTGGGGTGGGCAGGTGCCCACGGAATAGACCCTGGGCCATTCTGACAACTTCCACTGGAGAAACAAGCCCCTTGCCGGTGGTCAAAGGGTGGCGTCTTAACCCCCACCCACCACTCCCCTCAGTGTGTCAGATGCACAGAGGTGAGCTGGATGAGGGTGTCCAGGCCCTGGGTATCCCTCTCCCCACCCCCTGGGGAGCCCAGTCATGGCAGCACGTGGGAGGAGAGTGGGCAAGGGCCTCAGCTCTGTCTGCAGTTCACAGACCCATCAGGGGCACCTCTAGGGCTGTGGGGGCCGGGTCTTCACCAGCTTTCACCTTGCCTGACAATAAGAATGGGGAATCTAATTCCAGATGCAGCATCCATATACAAAATGCGTTCTAGAAGTTGGCCTTGACACCCAAGATCGCACCTCCGGTAAGGGGAAAACCAGAGCAATGGGGAAAACGGGTGGAAAGCACCACGAGCAAGCTCACCGGGAACTGAACTTGGCCAAGCACTGAGGTGGGGTCTGGCACAGATCATGCCAGACTTTCAACAGCCTCAGTGCGTTTTCTACTTCTATCCTGTTGGGGTTTTTTTTTTTTCCTTTCTAACACAGGCGTCTCTACTTCTGGCTTTACTGCTATCTACAGGGTACACTAACAGACTGTGGGGGTGGTAGAGCCAGCACTTCACCGTAGCGCATACCCTGTCTGACCCGTCACCGCTACGCATGTCTGACAAGGGGACACCGTGGTGGCTACAGACAGCATGAGGATGTCTCGTGCCTACTCATTGTCTAAACAGAGCGGCCACAGTGACAGTACATGGGAGGAGGGCCGCACAGGATACAAAACAGCCAGCAATGTCCTTGAAACTGCAGTTACGATCACAAAACAGTATTCAGAATTCTTTTTCTCCAGCCTCTGAAGTCTAAACTATCACATGTCCATCAGAAAGAAAGCCGTGTAGGGGTTTCAGATCATGATGGCCCTTCTCTCCTTCCCCTCGCCACCACACAGAGTAGCAGCGCTCGTCACTCCTGGGCTTGGCTTCTACCCCCCATTTGGCAAGGGGCGGCCCCCAGGACTCTGGGGAGGGAAGAGGGGAGCGCAGGCTGTTTGCGGGAAATCAAGCAGTCACAGAAATCTCGTTGTATAGACACCGACTTGTGCCTTGTTGAAGCTGCCATTTTAAAAGGGGTATTTGATCAGGAACTACATCACAAAACAGAATGACGATCAACTACTAAGGTTTCGAGTTTGGTGAAATTCCTGCATTTAGATTTTTATTGGCATTTCAGTCCCTATGAAGTGACGTTTGGAAAACAGCGATACCAGCAGAGATGGCAGCTAGCCTCTGTGGGCCCCTCACACATCACAGGAAGTTCCAAAACTCCTCCTCCCAAAGACCCTCTAAGCGAGTTCTCTACTTTGTGTATACTCACCTCATGGCGGAACACGAACCCAGAAATGCCAGCTACCAGCTCAGCCAGGAACACCAGCGACAGAAACATGGCATACTGAAAATCAAGTGCAGGGGACAAAGGCAGACACATTAGGATTGGGATGAGCGCTCCTTTGGGGCAGGGGACTTCTCCATCACAGGGAATCACACAAATCCTCATATCCCCCAAAGCTGAGGAAAAATTTAAAAATACTCTTGTCCAGATTTCCCCACATGAGCCTCAATATAGAAGTGTGTCTGTCTAATATGCATAAGTGTTTCGGGCCACACATGCTGAGGAGAGCTCAGCCGGAGACTCAGCTCAACCAGGAGAAATCGGGAATCTGGAGGTAACAGTTCTGCCCTGTCGGGTGGTCCTTCATACCACCTCCTCCATAATGGTCAGCAGGCGTCTTCAGGCACCCTTCATCCGGCTTCTGCAAGCTGAGCCTAGTCCCTCCACCCACGTACCCCTAGTGGCCCATTCAGCTTCCAAACCATTCCCATTGCTGGAAAGACCTCCTTTGTCTTGGCCACAGTCTGCCTACTTGTGACTTCCACTCCCTGGTGCTAGAACGGCTTTCAGAAGATCCGAGAACAAGCCCAACCTTGCTCCTATGCAAGGGCCCTTCGTATGTGTGACCACAGCCAGGATGTGAGCCCGCTGCTTCTCTTCGCTTGGGTAAATCCCTGCAGTTTCCTTGAGCACATCTCCTAAAACGGCTTCAGACTGCCTTCCTTTGCAACTGTATCAAGCTCATGCTGACAGAAAGACCAGAATGCACACAGGTCAACGTTCTTCGTCAATATGGTGATCAGGCTTGAGGCAGCACTTAGAACAGGGGCCAGGGGGCTACTTGCCTCTCTGGTTCTGGAGTTGAGAGCCTTTAAAAAGCAAATAAGCTACAATACTGTTTTTAAGTATCTAAAAGCCTTAGTGCTCCTTATTCATTTCATGCTTCCCGTACTTTCCAAGTTGATTTTGTGTGTGTGCTTGTGTGTGCGCGTGCGCGTGCTTAGCTCAGGGATAAATTACATGGTACTTATGAGACATTAAGGGTTTCCATTTTTGTGGCTTTGAAAGGCAGATAAAAGGAAAGAGAAGGGATTCTTTTCCTATAAGGCATATGTCTTACAATCTGTTTCTTCTCATCTCAAAATGAAATACAACAGTCCTAAATGTTTGGAATGGTCCTAGGTGATGCTGTAGAATTTGGATAGACTTGACGTGGTTGCGCTGCTTACTTGTAAAGTGTACATATGTGCACAGGATCAGAAATTATTTTTCTCCGCTAGTGGCACATATGTTAAAAGGAGGAAATACTGGCTTAAAAGGCCAGTTTTGTTCGAATCTTAACCATGTCTCTACACACACTTAAAGCACAGCCTGTAAAACAGCAAACACAGTTCTGAGTAGAATGCTCCGTGTGTGTGACATCTGTCTCTCAACTTAGTACAAAATGCAATGAGAAGCACATTTGACTCCAGAGAGAGTCTCACAACAGGCCTAGAATCCACCAGAAAGTCCTGTGGGAAAGTAACCATCAGGAGGCAGGTGGGAAAAAGGACATTTGACTATGTGGTCAGAAGTCCTCCTAGGTGTGAGTCCTAGCTTTGTTGTGGGCTAACTCTTAGGAAAGAGGCCGCCACTTTGGGCCTCCATAAAGTGGAAATAGTTATTTTCAGTTGTTTTGCAATTAATGGGGTTAAATAAGGACCATAAAATTCTAGACTGACAGTTAATCAAGTGACTTCCGCTCCTGTTGGCCAGATCGGCAGTTTCCTGTCTCTGGGAAGTTCCCTGTTTCCAGGAGCTCCCAGAGAACAGCTGCTTCTCCTTCAGTAGGCCTTGGCCAAAAGCCTACCGGGGAAAGCTTGTACTAAATATAGGTGGTAGGGGTCGAGTTTTCTCCACATGAAAATCCTGTAGCGGAAAGAGTCCTGGCTTTGGAAGGAGACATCTGTGGGTTCCAATCCCAGCTCTCCCCACACTCACTGGGGGAAGCTGGACAGCTTATGTATCCAGTACAGCATCCGGCAGAGAAAAGGAACTGATGGTTTTTTTAAAGACCAAAGACAAAAACTAAACAAAACCCCCAAAACTTCTCCCCAAAGGCTCACCTGCTAATGAGCTCACAAGTGGTAGGAGAAAATGGCAGAGCGGTTTGAAACCGCCTTTGGCGGAGTCCAGTGGTATTCTTTCATACGTGGGGACAGAGGCCTCAAGAGGTGACATCCCCGCCACTAAAGACCTAAGCCAGGTCTCCTCCCTTCTTGTTTGGACAGATGGATTCTTAGCCATCTTTCTTTTCTCTGCGTCGGAAGTGAATTCTCCCCTTGCTCCTCATTGTACTAAACGGGAGGCTCTCAACCCTTGCTGTACCATCCAATCCCCTTGAGAGCTTTTGGACAATAGGATGCCAGCGTCCCGCTGCCACACATTCTGGTTCAGCTGACCGGTGGTGGGACCCCTGGCGAAGGTGTTTTTAAAAAGCTGCCCAGGTGATCTAAGCAGGCATGCAGAGTTGAGGACTAGACCAAAAGAAATCCTTGTGCTTGTAAGAAGCGCTAGACGGTGGACTCAGGGTGCCAGCCTAGAGCGGCAGGTGACAGCAGCAGAAATGCCTCTGTATGGCCTCACTATGGCTTTTCCACCAACCTGGAAGAATCCTTGCTGGCCAGGGCATCGACCTCCCGCACGGTGTGCAGGACAGAAGTGGCTGGAGCAAACACTACCTCCATGAGCTTGTCAAGAGAGAGACTGACCGGCGCCACTTTGCAAGGTGGTTCCTTTGGACTGAGTCACCCTCACCCCCCTATCTGTCACTAGAGGGTATTCAATGTCACCCTAACCTAGGGCTAAACACAGCACTGAGGGACTCTCCACTCTCCCCTTTCACAAAACGAGGCGTCTGAAAGAAATCTCTTTAAACAAAATGTTCTTTTGAGGAGAGGCCCTTGCTACCTTTTATCTATAAAATCCTTTAACGTTAATGCTCATTGATGAAGAGCATGGGCGGTGAGTGGACAATTAGGCAACGAGTCTACCAAAACATTAAGAATCATGGTAACGGCCTTGCAACAGCCTGGCCCTTACCCTTTGGGAAGCATCACGCTGTGTGCGTCCTAGTGCAGTAAAGACGCCCGGCACTGGGCCTGGTAGCCACCAGTTGGTGCGGCACCAACCCTCCGTTGAGCGGGGAGGCTCTGGCTCAGCTCCACTCCCACGGTGCTGAGTCGGGGTGCGCAGGCTGAGAGAAGAGTGTGCCCGCACAGCCAAGCACGGCCAAGTTCAAGGAGGCAGAACGTATTTCTCCAGTGGGAACTTGAAGCCGAAAGGCTGCTGATGTTCGGGATGCTGCCTTGCCCGCCAAAGCTGCACATCACATCCCTGAAGAGCCTTCTAAGAAGGAATTCGAAACTGGACCAAGGCATCTCGCCGTGAGGATATAAATGGCTTCTGGGAACCACAGGCCGCTGCTTTATCACCACCTACCTTGAGGGACCAGAAGCGGATTTGTCTGTGCCAGGCCAGGTTTGGGGTTGTTCTGCCCTCTAAGGGATTAAAGGGCGGATTGGGTAAGAGTCTGGACTCAAATTCGAGTCCGTGCATATTGGCTTGTGTGTGGCTTCAAGAAGGGCCATGTCGCTTTCATGTGATTTGTGTTTTTTCACGAAGCTGTTGAAAGAGCAGCATGATGTTGTGACAGACTCACCAGTTTCAGCATCCACGGGCTACCACGGCAGGTCGCGAAGCATCCAAACAGGCCAAAAACCACGATAGTGGTGCCAGTTCCGATGAGCACGTAGGGAGCATTTGTGGAGTTCTCGGCAATCAGGGAGATGTAGGTGCCCAGAGTGAGTTTGCCCCAGACTCCAACAGCCAGCAGGATCACCCCAGTGATCTGAAAAGGTCGGGGGGAGGGGAGAGAAGGGACTGTGAAACTGTGAAGGTGAGATCGACACCACGATGTGGCCTGGATGTGAAGACTCACGTTCCTCTGGGCAAGTGGCACTTGCTGCAGGAGCCCCCGAAGCGGCGGGAAGTGTCGGAGACCAGTCGCTCAAGCCGTCCCAGACTAAAGACACTTTGGTTTTGTACAATAAGATCTGGCCCTTACACAAAGCCATATGCGGTTTCCACATGGATTGGAAGTCTAGCCGACAACAAGGAAGCTTTTTTTAAAGTTGTTTCTGAAAAATGCACGTTCGAGCTAATACAGATCTGAGAGCCCTCCCAGGCCTGGTTGGAGAGCCGCCACCCAATGCTGAGCTGGGCATAAGGCCAATAAGAATGTCGGCCACCCTCTTCAATGGCACGTGTGGATACGGTACGTTTTAAGGACATTTTGCATGATGTTTTAAGGAGCATGATGATTTTCTTTCCGTGTTATAACAAAAATCTCTACAAAAGCAAAACATTCAAAATATTTTTGAATCTCCCTCAATACCCTGCCTTATTTACAGTGCTTTATTCAATATAAAACAACAGAAGAATCTGAATCATTCCTGGAATTAGCTATAATGCGATTTGGCAAATACCACCGATCGGCCCAAAGGAAATCGCCACAGCATGTCTAAACTGCAGAACCTTGCATCAGTCAGGCCCTTCCTTTAGGGGACAGACTTGGGGCTACATGCTATGTACTCTAGAAGCTTCAGCTGCTAAAGCCAAGGGTTGACTTTGGGTCTCTATCTCCCCAGTTGGTCTCTCTTTCAGTTTTCCAGTAGCTTAACCACTCGTTCAAACAGACAACCCTCTAACTGGCACCTCTTCTGACACCTTGTGAGGCTCGAAAGAAGCCTGGGTGTCCAAGGGAGCCCTTTCCCAAGTTCTGTCCCACCCTATCGCCCAATGCCCTATAGCAAATGCCACAGCTTCCTGTCCAGCCTGGCCATCCAAGTGAGGAGGCGTGATGAGAAACAGGAGCAAAGCAGCAGGATACGAATCAATACGCACCTTGCCAAGGTCTCCCCTGTCCATCAACACACTGTCCCAAATCCGTGCTACACGAGGAACCAAACAGCGAGGCCGGTGAAGATGCCTGGGTCTCTCTCCCGTACATTCTAAAAACCCCTGCAGTCTGGAGCCACCAAGATCCACCATCAGACTGTTTCTCCGTGTGGCGCGCTCCGCCCATTTGGCAGAAGGGATGAGCGGGAAAAGCAAGAGCTTGGTGATATCCTCCTACCCCCACCCCAGTTGCCGCTCTACTCTGTAGAACCATCACCATGAAAGACAGAATTAAAAGCTTTCAATCAGAAAAGGATGGAGGGACTAGTGCTAGTTTTATAAGGGGAAGGTGAATGAGTGTGATGCGATCTTGAAGAGAAAGCATTTGACACTGATATTTGGGAGAAGGTGGCCCAGTGGAGGTCTACCGCCTTTGAAAAGTTCCAATGGGGGGAAAGCCTCCGTGAGATCAGAAAACCAAGGATGTAGGCTGCCGAGAGTTTCAAGTGCTCTGCTGACACCTGGTGGCTGCTAGAGAAAACAGCTCCCTTGCGCAGCCTCTTCCGCCATCCGGAGCATAAACTGGAAACGTAAAATGCTTTTCATCCACCAGAAGCAAAATTTAAGATTCACCTCTCCGCTCATTAGGGGTGAGAACGCAGTGAACGTTAGGGAGACGGGAGAGTGCCTAGGCTGTCTTTTATTTTTTTTTTTAAGATTTTATTTATTTATTTGACAGAGAGAGAGCCAGCCAGCGAGAGAGAGAACACAGGCAGGGGGAGTGGGAGAGGAAGAAGCAGGCTCCCAGCGGAGGAGCCTGATGCGGGACTCGATCCCAGAACCTGGGATCACGCCCTTAGCCTAAGGAAGACGCTTAACGACTAAGCCACCTAGGAGCCCCCGGGGCTGTCTTTTATGTCTCAATGCTTAATCCAGTGCCAAACACGGCCATTTCACTTCTCTGGGTCTTGGAACCTCTGCCTCGTGAAAGAGTCCTTCAACTGTCACAAATTCACAAAACTTTTCCATCGGGTGGATATTGTGAAGGGCCTTAAAATGGAACCAGAGGAAAACCTCATCCCCTATTTCCCACTTCTACCATTATCTGCCTAATGCTATAAATGTCACGGTGCCAATGTACTGATCGAAACCAAGAATTCGGTTAAGCCAGGCGCTATTTAGGCTGAAGACACGTCTCCTCTATAGACTTGTTCTTTCATGTGACTGCCCCCCCAAGAGATTCATAACACTGCAGACATACATCGTTGGGATGCAGTGACTTTAGCGACCCAAGGGAAGAGTCTGATGGCTTAGATTTCTGTGACCAGTCACTTTATACAGTGCACTTACTACCACAACAAATATTATATGCAGTATATCAAAGTTAACCCAAATCCGGATTTTAAGGGTAACAGTATTAACATTTTGATCCCTTTTCTCCTTTTAAAAAGTAATTTCTCTGAATGCCACCATTGCTTCGTATAGGACAACACGCTCAGGTCAAGTACAAAACCTATAATATCAACTTTGTTAAAATGTTCATAAAATATAAATTACGTTAAAATTAAAGGGCTATTTTTGCAGACCTCAAGGGTGCCTCTTAAAGATTGCCAATGGAAGCAAAGAAACACAACGCTGTGGGCACCACATTGTGTGGGAGAAAAGCCATCCAGTACCTTGACCTGGATCAAGCTAGTCATCCTCTAAGGAGCTCTTCTTCCTAATGACATGGGGACTGGCATAGATGGGCCCCATCCAGCACCTGTCTGCTAGGAATCTAAGAACAGCCCAGAGAGAAAAGGCCTTCTCCAATGTTGCTCTTCTCAACACTCCGAGATCCCCGATAGCTCAACTCTGTGTTTGGAAGGCCGAACCCCACATACACACAAGGCCTTCTGCACACACTGAACCCACCTCTACAGCCTCCTCTCCCTCCCTCCTCTTTATGCATTCTATGTGGTTCCAGTAAACCCGAGCTGTTCTCTGTGTATTTCCTGCGCTTTACTGTTTCTCAACCTTGGCTCGTGATGATCCTCTTGGCAAGAATTCTTCCTGTTCCTATGACTGCCTGTCTACATCCTTAACTCGCACGGCATACTGTACCCACTCCTCCCAGTCTCCTTACAAAGAACTACCCTGTACTATGCTGCTGTCATGCAGCGCCCTATCCCCCTCCCATGTACATACAGGACTGTGACCCCCTTGAGGGCAGGAGCTGTGTGTCTGGCACATGGTCAATGTCTAGTACGTGTCTGCTGAGCAAATGAATAAAACAGCTGATGGTAGATGTGAGAAGGGACAAGAAGTCTCCTGCTAGCCATCGACCTGCTATACTTTCTGAATCTCTCTGAGGAGCCATCAGAAGTGGTACGAAGGCCAATCCAAGCAGGCATCATCATCTGGGGGAAATCCCAATGCTTAAGCACAAAGATGAGATGATGAACTGAACAAGGGAAAGAAGGTTGGGCTACAGCGTGTGGTGTGGCAAGAGAGCCACAGTGGGTGGTGGCGGTGGTGGTGGGCTTGGGGCAAGTATGGGACAAAAGTGCCAGGAAGATGAGGGAAAAAATGACCAGCCAAGGGCTGAAGAGCCATAAAACACAAACTCACGCTTTCTCTCATTTTGTCTACTGTAATAATGCTTCTCACTAAGGATAAGAAGCCTACAAAGACGAGTCAAAGTCAAAAGTCATTGTTATACACTGTGTGATTTTCTTCTTGGTTCCTGTCAATACACACGCACATGCGCACATGCACACTCCCCGCTACGTGTACCTTTATAAGCGCCCACAGGGTGAAAAGCAAGGCATGGGCTCCTTTGACACGCCTCTTCTGCTTTTGTCACCAAGAGTAAGCTCACGCTCACCAAAGCAATTTTGTGTCTGAGCTCCTCAGAGCCCTGCAATTTCTAAACCCATCAGAGTGTCATTTTCTCATGGAAGTTTTGCTTCTTTCTCAGAAGACTCCATTAGCGAGCAGCCAACAGGGTGGCTGAAGAGGGGACAGATCAGAGCCTACAAGTCAGAGCCCACATGAGTGGCCTGGGGAAGGTGCTGCCACCACCTCACACGTTCTCGTGTCAAGCACAAGCCAGGAGGGCAGGCCCGGCACCCACCAGCAGTAGCCAGGCTGAGTCTCGGGGTCTCCTCTCATTCCCAGCCTCTCATGGCGGCTCGACAGTTTCTGTGTGCTTCCGGGGCAGCTCAGAATATATGGGTAGTAGAGTACTTCCGGCTACTTCTAATTTAGGCTTGGTGAGGAGGCCAAAAGAGCTATCATGGTGGCACCAGAAAATGTAGATCAGAACTAGAAAATGTGATGGCTCACTTTACCCTACAATTGCATTGAAAGGATACTACGTGTAGGTTGGCCAATATAGCATGGGGTGTCCAAAATGCTCTGGAAGAGATCTCCTGAGGTGCATTCTCATTCAGAAGTGGATACTTGGGGAGCAATGGCAGAGATCTGTGCAGTCCTTTGCCCCCCACCAGGTCAACACAGCTAAGGCTGGGAAGTCTCCCTATTGTCCCTGCAGCCTCCTGGTCCTCAGAGAGGAGCCAGGGAGATGGTGCTTCTATCTTTCTCACATGCCCACAGGCATTTCACTGGAGCCCGCTGCTTCCCCTGCACACAAACCACAGCCATCTGACGGAGCAGCAGCAGCTCCTCTCAAGCCCACGAAAGGCTGTGCCAGGTTTGGGTCTGACGGAGCTAAGTCCATGTACTCTTTATTTCCTTAATTGCATGAGATACGAAATATGCACTTGGGTTACCATTGGCATAATGTGTATCTCTACTTGTAGGTGGGGCTCATGAACCCATGTATTATGCAATAAGAGGGGGGAAAAAAAGACCATGAAAAACTGAATTAGAGAAGCACCAGCTCTCTCGAAGACACCCCATCCTAAGAAGCCATCTGGGATAGAAAGCATAGGAACGAAAAACCAGCCTAAAGAAACAGAAGAAATCGTAGGCCGGAATCTCAGCTAGACAGCATGTTAGGCGAAAGCCACAGATTGATCTTCCCAGAGGCTTCCAAGTTAATTCTCTCCTGGCGACTCCACACAGAGACATTGTGAAATATTCCGCCCCGAGTCCAGATGATTCTCTAACTCAGAAAAACCACATGACACAGAAACTCCATCCATATCATAATTAAAATAAATACAATTAAATAATAATTAAAACAGTAATTAAAACATTAAAAGACAGGGTCCTCAGAAGTTAGATTTTAAGAAGCAGCCACGCAAACTCTGCTTTCTGCCCCCTCTTACTTGAAGTGTGTTGCTGGGGAGATCTCGGGGCAGGGCGCTTGCCCGGTGTTCCGACCTGATTTTGTACGTGGGATGATAAAGCAACAGGAAAGGCAGACAAACCAGCAGTTTCCACCATGTCGTGGTTTTCTCTTTAAACTTGCAGAAGGAACAGTGTGAATCTGTCCTATTTACAACTCAAGATTTATTACAAGTTATTTGTGAAAATACGGGGTTGGGCTAAGAGGCAGACTTGATTGGGGTTTTCCAGTGGGCTTGAGAACCCACTCCAGCTGAGGGGCAGAAGGGGAGGCAGTGTACTTATTTACAAGGCAGGTGAAGGGAAGAGCTCCGGGCTGGGAGTTAGGATCCCAGGGCTTCAGTTGCAGTTTATCTCACATTAGCTGTGTGACTTGGGGCAGATCACCTAACCTTTCTGGGCCTTGGTTCCCTCTTCTGTAAGATCAGGAGGTGGAAAAACCTGATTGCCGGCGCTCCCCTCCAGCTCTAACATTCTGAGACACCAAATCACAATCTCCAACTTGACATGCTTATTCACTTGCAAATCTAATTAGGGATGTGCCCACTGGGAAAATCAGCACCAGAAAGTTTATTAGGTCCTCCCTGTGACTGACAAACTGTCAACCGTGGGAGTACGAAAGCCGGCTCGTCTCTGGACCCAACGCCCACTGTTCTGCCAGCTTTCTGACATGACAAGTGGTTGCTGGGAAAGAGAAGGAAAGAAAAACGCCTAGGGGGGCAGGCATTGCAGTTTTACATGGACGCTCAAAAATTCGTAAGGTTACTCGCGTAACAACAAGCTTTCCTTTTTATATGAAGATGACATGTTGTCTTAAGAGCGATAAGACTTATGCTTTGAGCTGCTTCTTTCTAGGCAAGTATGTTAGCCAACTCGGCCCTTTTGCTCCCTTGCTTTTATGACTGTGGTATGTGTGGAAGAGAGGGAGATTAGTGCAATCACTAAAAGGGGATAGGGAAGTTGAGAAGAGGGAGAGAATTGAGATAATCTTAAACACTGATTTGTTAAAACTGAGTTTGAGAACCATTAGGGAACCCAGAGACTGTCTGGTTCCGGCTCTGTTTTCTGTTGGGTTTGATGTGACCAAAGGCCACCCGAGGAACGTTCTGAAGGCACTCGGGGAGGTGAGACCGAAGTTTGGGAGCGAGTCAGAGATGCAGGTGACGGCTGAGGCTGGAAGTGACAGCTGAGGGAAAGATATGTCTCAGGAGACAGAAGCAGAGGATGGTGGGAAGGACAGGGCTGAGGCTGGAGGAAGAGAGTCACTAGAAAGTTGGGATGATGCCGGAATTTGGGGGAACAGTGAGGAGACGCAGAACAGAGTGGACAAGTCTATGAAGGTGGCTGCCGATAGGAGAAGTAGGAGACATGGAAGAAAGACATTTTTATTCCCCTAAAGACTTATGGGAAACAAAAGGGCGGTGCAGTTCATGAGCTCTGGGCATGCCAGTGGCCAGACATGGCACTCTTCATTTATACACCCAGTAAAGCCCACTACAATTGTATTTTATATTTACAGATTACTTCATCCTGTAGCCAATTCACAGAATTCAAATTCCAGGAGCTAGGTCACGAGCCCAGAGTGATTTGTCAAAAACTCTAGCTTCTGTTTGGATTTTATCAGTGAGCAGCCGGGGTCTGATGTACACACTGTCGAACAGATCATACATAGATGCTTCTGAAAATATGAAAAGGGCTTTGAACAGCACTATGAAAAGTCAGGAATTCCAGCTCCTGCTGTGGGCTCACCACAGGCCTTTCTTTACGTGTGTAGTAAAGCAGCTGATCGTGTCATAGGCAACAGCTCCAGGAACGCTTTGAGTCTATCAAACAACGCTTCTGTCCTTCTCCCAGATGTCTTAAATATGCAACCACCAGCTTGCATAACATCCATAGGAGTCCTTCCAGTGCTTAAGTTTTATGTGTTTCTTTGAGTTGCCCAGGGGTCCCCAGAGAGGCCAAGATCAAGCCCAACTGTTCCCTAGGATGCAGACCACACTGGTCAATAGTGTTCCCCAAGGGCCTGTGCTGGCTGGGCAATTGATCAATACGGGGCCGAACATAGTGGAGACATCTGAAATGGACCTCTCACAGAAAGTCAGGGCTACACAGCTGCTAAAATCATAATCAAGACCACTTTACCCAAACAGCCTTTCACTACTTGAGTTACTAAACCCCTACAAATGAGGCCGGCCGGTTCCACCTTGTACTTAATTCCATTATTCAACAAAGGGTCACAGGAAATTTCCAAACATGTTATTAGGGACTCTGTATATCCTACTAGGAAATGAGACAGAATGGGCAGCCCTGAATTGCTTTTGCATTTCCTGTATATTACCCTCAAAGATTCTGGACTTTAGGTCTCCTCCCTCTTAAGAAAAAAAAAAGTCCACAAAAGAAAGGCCCCAGAAGCAAAAGAGAATTTCGCTCCATGCTTATTAGCACATTGAGAAATGTTCCATTATACTGGGGAGAAATTTTAAGCGCCGCTTATTCTGAGCTTCTCAGCATTAATTTTCATTTGTTAGTATTGCTGAGTTCTCCCTGAAAATGTTCAAAACAGGAGTTAGGTTTGTGATTTACACCACCGCAAAGTGTCTTACCCCAACTTCCAGCCTCTAAGAGCACGTAAAAGAAAGAAGTGAACAAACCAGAGGTTAAGATTGTCTGGATGTAGCTCCCACCTCTGGTCTCACTGATGACCCAGATATATAAATAGATGGCATATAGGTGAATGCCTACGAAGAACTGGGGCAGCAAAGCCACTTACGGGGAGATTTGTGTACTTAAAAATCAGGACCAGCTGTAGTGGCTAAAGTGACAGAAGCTTAATGTCTGGGGGATTCCCTCTATGTCACACCTCCTCTGCAGAACCCCCAAGTTGATCTCACTTGCATTTAAAAGCTGTTGGCAGGTGAGTGCCAGTGCCGGGAGAACCAACCGCCAGCCTTATCAGCGGCATTAGCAGGTGGCCGCCGAGCATCTGAAGGAAGTGCTGTGGGGAGAAAGCCCTTCTCTTGCTTCCCTTCCTCGGGTGACCTAGGACTGGACCAGTGCTGTGAAAAGATGGATCAAATTCCACACTAATAAGAAAAGAGATTTTAAAAGAAGATCGTGTCAGTGTAAGCTTGTAAACAAGAGCTACGACTGCGTTATTAATGCCTGTTGACAGAGAGTTTCTGCTCACTGCACATTTACCGTGTCCTGCATTGTTAATTGTGGGTGTATCAAGATTTGAAGAATCTTGTGGGAGGAAATAAGGTCCTTTACCTCCTCCGTAACCACCAAAGCCTCACCCACTCACATCCTGTGTCTGATCTTCTAAGACAATGGGTCGCTCAGACATTCTGTCCTAATGCGCATTTAATAGAATCACTGCTTGTCTGAGTGTGATTCCCAACTTTTAATTCGAAAGCCAGTCACTGTGCCCATGATGAGCACAGGTTGGGAGCTTAATAAATGCAGAGTGAATCTTAGTGGCAATCTCTCATCTTTGAATTCAGATGCTTTCCAGGGGCTGTGTCCCTGGGGGATACCTGATGAGACTGAATGTGGATAAACCAGTCCTATTGGCGAGTGCATACATGTGAACTGAAATGCCAATCCAGGACTGAAGAGCACATGTCTCTCTTGTGATTACATTGAACAGATTGAGCTTTCCAGGAGTTCCATTATTTGCAAAAGGGAAAACTTTCTTTGCAGCATTTCTATATATGATTATCATCTCCCAAATACCAAAAACAAACCCCCAGTCTTCCATGGATAGGTACACATCATACATACATGTGGAAAGTCAACAGGAAGATGCTAGAACATAGACAGTGAGGTGATCCCTGAAGGCCTGTGCTCGATCTGGCTATGTGTTGATGGGGGCTCAGGGAGTGGGGTGTCTGGGGGAGCTCATGCCTCTCTTCAGATGAACTTGGCACTGATGAGACATAATGCCAGAAGAGGGCCTATTATTAGATGAGTCAAATCTGTGGAGGAAACCCGTAAGCAGCACTGAATAACAAGATCCTTATACAAGCAGTAGGTGGTCTTCTTTCAGTGGTCCTATCTTTCTCCTGAGATGATTTAAGGAAAGAAAAAAAAAACCCTCACTTCTATTCATGATTTAATTAACTTTCCTCCCAATATTCAAATAGACATACCACACACCTATATGAGACCACCACCAAACAAGACACACAGGGACAACGCAGAGGTCTAATATGGACAGGGTATCACAGGGGGAAAAAAATTAACTTTAGGTAACACACGTTCTTGGCAAAAAAAAAAAAAATCAGTTATTTCAGAAAAGCCACGAAGAGGATACTTCACCATGTCTACCACTACCACCTGGGCCAAGCCGCCGTCCATGGCATCTCTCCCTGTCTCTCCCTTAGCTCCCACGGCTCTGTTCTCAACACTGCAGTCAGGGTGACAGTGTCCAAACGAGAGTCCAATATGACTCGTTTGCTCAAAACCCGTCTACACATCCCACCTCACAGGGCAGGAGCCAACCCTCTCACCGTCGCCTGCAAGGCCCAACCTGGCTTGAACCTGGTTGAACCTCCCTGGTTCTTCTGACCCTGACCTCCAGGGGCGCCCTCGTCGATTACTCAGCTCCAGCCCTCACGGGCCTTTTGGCTGTGCCTGGTTCCTGCTGTGGGGACTTTGCACTTGGTCTTTCCTTTGCCTGGACTTCAGAGATCCCTCCTTTCTTCAAGTCTCTGCTCCTCAGCGAGCCCTTCCCTCGTGCCTGGTTTCAAACTGGAACCCTGCCTCTCCAGCATTCCTCACTCCCTCCTTCCCTGCTTGGTTTTTCTCCTCTGCGCTTACCATCTCCGAACACGAGTGGATTTACTTGCTTCATCTGTCTCCCCAAATGAATCTCAAACTCCATGAAGTCAGGGGGATTTTGCCTGGTTTACTGATGTATCCCCAAAGCCAAGACAAAAGCCTGTCCCATAGTAGGGGCTCAGTAAATATTTGTTATGCGATTGAATACGAGAGGACAGACTGGTAGGCAAGTGTGAGCTTTGGAGGCCAGGAGATCGACGGTCACTGGCCCTGCACTAAGGAAGCCAGATAGCAGACTTGACTCTCATAGGACCAGGCAGTTGCACTGAGATTAAAAAACCTGTTCTCTGGCCAATTCGCTTCTAACCCGGCACATTGCTTCATAAATGTCTGCTTTTGACCACCAGGGGGACTACATGAGAAAGAGCGTGGGAATGGCTAGGTCTAATCCACTAATGGAAATGTAATTCGAAGCTCTAACATCCTAGAACTCCATGCGGTCAATAATTGATGGTTAGGAGTCAAGAGAATGAGCAGTGCTTACACCAGCAAGCTTTCTCTCTCAAAATATGTACAACAGTATGGGAGGGGAGCTTGAAGGGGGTGCTTACTGTGTACAGGGCACTATGCTAAGTGCTCTAATGCTCTCCCTAGCTCGGTCTCCTAATAATCCTATCACACTTGCCCGAGGTCATCAGCTCTAAGTGGCAGAACAGGCACTGAAAGGCCTGGCCCTCAACCACCGCCTGCCCTTAACGTCCTCCCAGGTAGCCTGCCCAGAAGAAGGTTCTTTGTCCCCCAACCCTCTGACCCTGTCGCCTCTGTAAGAAAAGCTCAGAAGCCAGCGTCATGCATCCTAGCAATGATGCAGGTTGATACTCAACCCTGAGAATTTGGCTGCCACAATTAAAAAAGAAAAATGGAAACCTGCGGGCATAGTCACTAACGGACTTATTTAAAAATGCTGTCCATTATCTCTCCCCTTTCAAGCAGGAAAATCTATAGAAATGGAAACATGCTCTGCTCCAAGCTACGGCTTGGTACTTTAAATGAACCGGAACGGGGATGAAATACTCTGATGTATATGTTGGGATGAGCCAGAAATGTCCAGTATTACAAACGTCCCACACAAGTGGATACGAGGACCGATCAGAAGACTCAGGAAAGCTTGGCATGCACCTGGACAACTGTAGCACGTTCTGGGAAAAGTTCAGGAAACTAAAGTACTCTGGGTCTCACCCTGAGAAAAAAACACAAGAACTCCGTGGCTGAAATACATACAAGGGGAACCCACTCTGAAGCTGTGGCTGTCAAAGCAGCTCCGACCCAAAGTGACGGGCTGAGCGGCCAGCTAGCGTAGTGGCGACACACCCACCTGCCCCACAGCCTGGCAGGGGGACATGATCCGACCTTCACAAACTAAGGGCAGAGTCCACAAACAGCTACCCATGTGCACGCCTGTGATAAATGGCTTTTATTGAGCAGTACCATGCTCCTTACACGCTTCATCACATTTACCCTTAATCTCTGTTCTGTGGATGAAAACCAGCCTTTAAATACTGCGGCTTTGCAGGGCGCCTGGGTGACTCAGCCGGTTAAGTGACTGATCCTTGGTTTCAGCTCGGGTCGTGATCTTAGGGTTGTGAGATCGAGCCCCGTGCTGGGCTCTACGCTCAGTGGGGGGGTCTGCTTGAGGGTTCTCTCTCCCTCTCCCTCTGCCCCTTCCTCTGCTCTCTCTGATAAATAAATAAATTTATTTATTTACCCAATTTGCTCCAAGTCACAAAGCTAATAAGGGGTACAGCCCAGTGTTAAATTCACTTCTGTCCAACTTGAAGGCAGCTTCCCCCCCGGCCACAATGATTGTCTGTGTCCCACAGCAGTGTGAGCGACACCAGCCAGCTCCCAGAGGCTGAGGTCCAGGAAGGGGAGAGATGCAGAGAGAAGCCTGGTTTTATGTTGCCTAGATGCTTCTTAAGGATGGGTTGTGAGGAAACCAGCATTCTGAAACAATTTCCCCAAACTTTGTAGGCACTTTGTAGTTGTCAACATGCAGGAAACGTGGGGAAGGGCAGGGGTGTGAACAGATGGACTCCACAGACTGACCCTGTGAGCACTGATCTGCCCCCTTCCCCTTTCCTGGCGAGTGTCTCCCATGTCTGCTACCAGGCATGCACCCCCTTATGAATGGGGTTGAGCCCCCGAAGATTATTTATACATTACTTGTTTGGAACTCTGAATGCATTTTCTTGTGGAAACAGTGTCAGACATGGTGCCTGTGTTTCTAGGTCAGTCCTCAAAAGTCTATATTTAAGCCAGTATTGGGGAAAGTTATAGAGAAACAGATTTCGGTCTCAATATAGGGAAGAACTTTCTAATAATAAGGCATTGCCCAAAATGGAGTGGGTTGCCTTGGGAAGTGTGACAACAGAAGGTAAACAGCTTTCCGGGCACTCCCACAGTGTCTCCAGAGGCAAGCATGGGACAGAAGTCCTGGGGATGGGAAGCCAGCAGGAAAGGCAGAATTGCCCGAAAAGTCATTCTGATCCTGACTATTGTTCTGGAAGCTTTGTACGTTTCCCAGCCAATTATCTCCCAGGATTTTCATACATGAATGAATAGGCGCGTTAGCAACACAGGAACCAGGGCAACCATTTTCCCAGACTCCGAGTTACATTTCCTTTGATCTCCAAAAGGAAGTGATAGGTCACATAATTTTGCCACATGAAGTGCAACAGAAATACCTGTTCAGCATAATGAGGTTGCGACTAAAATGGGCTGTGTTCTTTAAAAGGGGATACGGCACCTGAAGGAGCACTTGCTTTACTATTATGATACTTTTATTTTCCCGAGGCAAACACAATTTTGACCTTGTCTCACCTAGACTCACAAATCCTGGCTGATTTTAAGAATCAGTGAAGCTGGTGAAAGATAAATTTATAAAAGCTGTAGAGGCAACCTTCATACTTTTCCACGTATAGACAAAAATTCTGTCAAAAACCTAACATACGGGGCGCCTGGGTGGCACAGCGGTTAAGCGTCTGCCTTCAGCTCAGGGCGTGATCCTGGCATTGTGGGATCGAGCCCCATATCAGGCTCCTCTGCTGTGAGCCTGCTTCTTCCTCTCCCACTCCTCCTGCTTGTGTTCCCTCTCTCGCTGGCTGTTTCTATCTCTGTCGAATAAATAAATAAAATCTTTAAAAAAAAAAAAACCTAACATACGTTGGAAGTAAAAAAAAAAAAAAGTATCTAAAAAGGTGCTGTTAGGAATGGTATGTTGCACCAGAAATCTGTTCCCTGTAAAACACTTACATAGCTCCTTAGAAAAGCTATGTAATTAGCTCTTGGTCATGGTTATGGGGGCAAATACAGCTCCCCCTTTTGCCCTTGAGGTGACAGAGCTGCCACCGGTGAGCTCGTGCCTGCGTGGCACGTGCTGGTGCTACGTGCTCCGCCCCCATCCCACGGCCGCCCAGCTGGGTCCCACCTGCCCTTGCAAGCAAAACTAACAGGGCCTTTCCAGCAAGAGGCCTTTCCCGACACTCCAAGACAGGAATCATTTCATCGTCCTCTGAACATGCTTTCCATTTTCCACGTAGCTCTTATGAACAGCATTTTACCTTGCGTTCTAAGCCTTTGTGACACCCTTCTGCATCCCCATAGCCCACGCCCCACCAACAGATGAGTCCCTGGTGGGGCTGGGTTATTAACTAGGACCATCCCGGGGAACCTAGCGCTTGGTCTGGATAACTACGTGTGAGCCAAGGGAGTCCCTGCAGAGCAAATAGGTCTCATCTCGGACACATCAACGGGCACCTCCACTTTGGACCGTGAAGTTGCAGAGACGGCAACCTCAGGGACGGGAGACGCACACGGGACTGGAGACAGACCACCCTCCGAGCTTGTGCTTAGAAATGACAGGACTGCTGTGGTCTGAAGCAAACCAGCAGCTCAGAAAAGTACAGCTTGGTAATTGGGTCCCCCCAACTCAGAGGCCACAGATGGAAGCCCCCCCTTCCCTGAAAGTCGCCATCAGCAACTTATTGTAGAAAGCCAGGCTTCTCAGGGAAAAAGTCAATACACCTTCCCCACTGGGGGACAGTGTTTGCGTCAAGTGATCGGCCTGCTGACCGCTCCTTAAGGAATGTGTCAGGGGCCAGACCTGCTGAGCCCTCCCTGCCCTGCACACAAGCTAATGACCAATGACACTCTTTTCAGGCATGGGGGAAGCCACCGGATCTTGCCCCACGTTTGTACTCAAAGCCAAGAGTCGTCCGAAGTCCTGGCACATGCTGGGAGGGACGGTGGCCACGGGACTGCACGGACTCGCTAGCGGCATGGACCAGCAGGCCAGCAGGCTCCAGGGTATATTCGGGCCGCAGAAATCGATGGGCATTGTCATTTTTGCTCAACTATTCTTCCAAGTCATTTTGCCTTGGGTGGTTCGATCAGAAAGTATCATAACGGTGGGCCATGTGGTTCAGGGAAAAGCCACACAAGCCACCTGGAGCAAAAGGGAAGGTTTCCTGAGGGCTGCAGGCATCTTAAGGGACGGCACAAGCAGCTGGTAACTCTGAGGACGGGAGCCAGGAGAGTTAGCCTCTCCCACTCCCACAGCAAGGGCTCTGGGGTGTGCTTCTCTTGCACACCGACCACATCCCTCTCTTTCTGTGCAGAGTGCCAAGAGCCTCCCATCAGAGCACCTCCTGATTCACACATCCAACCAAGACTGGCAAGCAGCCCTGGAGACGGACTGCCAATTTGTGGAGGACGGAATCTGAGGGGCCGACCTCAGGTCAGGTGACCTCTCTGATGCAATCCGCGGCGATGGGGCCCAGACCATGTCCCCGTGCCCCATCTTGTCAGCAAGAGCTAGCAGAAGAGATGCTCAGAAAAAGCTGGGAACAGGGCGACCCGCCGATTACTGTGCCCACCACTGAGAGGCTCAGCCAACCCTCTCCTCCTGCAATAAGGGAGAGACTGTGAAGCCTTGGTTAAACACTCCAGTCTATGTGGCACCAGAAGGTTCTGATGGAAGACCAGGTCACTGCCTCTTGAGACAGCCCTGTCACCAGCACAACCCTTTGCCTAGGAGGGGCCTGGGGGAGACCCCCTTGAAGAGCCAGAATCAGCTTACATGAGGAAAGTCCTGGCCACATAATTGGGGTGACCTGGGAGTGGGTGCAGCACTCGGCAACCTGTGGGAGGCCAGATCCTTTCCTTGGCTCCTCCCCCAAACATGGCTCAGGTCCTTGACCACAGGTGAGGCTCCATGCCACGTGACTTCAAGTAAATGAAGACACTCTCCTCAAGCAATCTACCACTGCAGAACTCACTCTACTCTAAGGACCATTCAAAGTACTTCTCTCTTCAAATCCAACGGGGGTTGGCTGGACCCTTGGAACACCTCACGCCTACACTGAGTGTCTGCCAAATCTGGTTTAATCCCACCCCTCTTCCGACTTGCCAGCTCAGCCAATGGTGGCTTCCGGTCCTGCAGCAGGGACGCCACCAACCCAAGAATGGGGGCTTGGCTGTTGGGAGAGAAATGGGAAAACACAACAGAGGAATAGTTGTCACACTGTGTCAACCTGTCAACATATTCTTTTGGGGAGGACAAAGAGCCTGAGGTTCAAAGACACATGAAACAGACACCTTCCACAATGCTAGAGGGTAGTCATAAGAACTTTTTAAAGTAAATGGTATCGTAAATAAACAAGCGAGTCTGGGATTGCACCAGGGTCCCTCCTTACACAACAGGAAAAACAATATTGGCATGTGTTGCTTCTCAATTCACTTAAATTGCAAAACTAACCTACAGTGAAAGAAATCATGAGTGACTATCCATGGAGGGGATGAGACTGACGGGAGGGGCATGAGGGGTAACGGAGGGGACTCTCATCTTTCACCGAGGTGTGTTTTCAGGGAGGACCCCAAAACACAAGCAGAAAAGAATGAAGAAATGTAATTACATAACCATTGGAGACAACAGGAGGAAGAAAAGGGTGCCTGAATTTTATGTAACAAGGAAGATTAAAATATCATCACATCTGTAATGTGCTTTACAGTTTTTTTTTTATAAACTATTTTCATTCGTAGACTCCACTGAATACTTGTAAGAACCCCAGTAGGGCCGCAAGATCAGCATGTCCCCTTGTATGATGAAGCTGCAGATCCAGAGAAAATTAAGTGTTAACCGAAGTCCCACAGTCTCTAAGTGACCAAGACAGAACTAAAATGAAAGCCTTGACTCATAGGTCAAGTCCTTTTGACTATACTACGTCACGAACTTGTATCAGTTAGCTTTCCATGGTTTAATTAATTTTATTTTGTATATCTGACTTGGGCCTGACCAGGTACTCTAAACTGTGAAGTACCCCTGAAAGATGACTTTAGTAACATCATCCAAATGTAGAGGAATCGGAGTGGACCATCCAATCGGCCACAAACCCCAGGACTCTGTGCACGCCTAACAGCCAGGGTCTAGAGCTCTTTGGTATTCGAACCCTGAGAGTAAAGAGTGAAAATCAAAGAGTTAAAATAAAACCAAGCCACCAATACTGCTACATTTTTATCACTTTGAAGACTGTAGTTTCCATCTGTCTTACACTTTGCAGGTGTCCATCTTGTCATCTTGATAGCACACAAGCACGTGAATGAGGTTAGGAACTGAGCCGCTGTGTTTTATACCTCCAGGAGCACCCGCTATGGTGCCCGACTTTGAGGACCAACTGGAGAAATGCTTACTTGCTCAATTGATTTGGTCCCTTCTAGAAACTAAGAGTGTTAAAAATAGAATCCTGGGACACACAATTCTGTATTGCAAAAATATATTTTGTAAAATTCAGGACAAATTTACTGTGATGAGTTGATGTATTAATTGCATGCATTCTCTTCCCCTTAATCCAAGTGGGGGGGATAATTTACAGAACTTAACTAAAGGACACCAGCTAGCAAAACCGACCCGCAGCATCTTCTGTTAGAATAGAGCCGTGAGGATAATTTTTTTTAAGTGTTTGCATTGTTAGCTGGGTGTACTTAGAAGAAAATCTAGAGCCAGCCGTTTGCAAACTTTGATGTCTACCTTCCGCCCTGGAGCACCCTTAATTCTCCCCAAAGGCCAGAGAGTTTTCGGGTTATCTTCGAGATATACATCAGCGCTGTTCTTGCTAAGTGGAGCACAGGGGAGTGTAAGCACCGACCTCAGTGAAGGACCATGAAACGATCTGCTCTCCTTTGGCCACCAATCACTGGCAATCTGGAGGTACAAATATATCCCAGAAGTAAAGATAAGAGCCATGAAGTTGCTGCACTGTGCATGTGCAAAGGCAGACCTTTAACAATTGAAATGGACACCCCATTGCTTTAACACAATTTTTTTTAAATGTAGCAACATTTTGCTTCACATAAGTGCATATAATTACAGCCCAGAGATCATACACCATTATGCGCTGGAACAGTGAAGTCACTGGAGCTGTTTACTCTTCAACTTGCACCCCTTTCAGTCGGCACAGCAAAGCTCATGCCCTCCTTTAAGATCACATGGAGTTTCAAAAAATTCTTCCAAGCAATGGTGGCTGTGAACACGCTCTCTCCAGCTACACCCATCTCTCTCGTGTCTGACATCCCCCGTGGAGAACACCCGTTCGACAGGTACCCGGCCCTCCCAACGCAGCGACTCAATTCCACGGCCACTCTCAGGGGAAGAATGAAAGCAAATACCATCTCCACAGAGTCCCACAGCTAGCCGTGTGCATGTGCAGGGGCCAAATTGCCAAACACAGTTTACTATGCGAAGCTGCGGCCACAACGCCCTGGGTCCCGGATCCTGCAGCTTTCCCTTTCTTTAGCGAAGGCGTGATACAAATGCTTAGAGCAAAAGCTCTGTGGTACCATCTGTACTCTTTACAAGAAGACTTTGCCCCAAAGTTCTAATATCTTTACAGGCTCCATGAGAAAGTGCACCAACTAGGAGCGCCTGGCTGGCTCAGTCCGTTGAGAGTCTGACTCTTGATTTTGGCTCAGGTCATCATCTCGGGGTCGTGAGCTCAAGCCCCGAGTTAGGCTACCCGCTGGGCGTGGAACCTGCTTAGAATTCTCTCTCTTTTTCTCTCTCTCCTTCCCTCTGCCTCTCCCCGCAACCCTCGCTCTTGTGCTCTTAAAAAAAAAAAGTACACCAACTATTACTAGATTAAAAACCAGAGTTTTAAGTCTATTTGACCAATAAAAATCTGGAACTTGCCAGTGCTTCCCAGTAACTCATCTTGCCAGTAACTCACTGCCAAGTGATTGACAAGAATTACTCTAAGTTTCACGTAGGTTGGGCAGACAGCAAGAAAACAATTGTACACTTCCAAGTTCTTCATGCGTACCGTGGCTCTGCTCTACTCTTCACAGAGTTGATGAGTGGCTTAAATAGATAATATGTCAACATTCTCAGCAGTCATTCAGGCCTGGTAAGCAGCAAATATTAAACAAAAACTGTGGTTATCCCATTGCTATTTTATGATTAATACTGTTATTATTAAGCTCTTCCAAATATTTCCACACACATAAATGCTACCAAGCATCTGCACTGCCTAGAATCCTTTTATGTGCGGAATTGCCTCTTGGGAGTCTTTGATTCTCTTAAGCATCTAGACAGTTACGAATCCAGAGGTCTGCTCCGGCTTTTAGAAAAATAAACCACACTGTCTTGCAGCTAGAGGATAACCATCTCCCAACTTTCTGCATGGTCATTTCTGCCTTCTCCAGGAAAAGCTTGTTTTCATTCATGTCCGAATCCATAATAACAAGTCGTTTTAAATTGAACTCTTGGGGACCCCTGGGTGGCTCAGTCGTCAAGCATCTGCCTTTGGCTCAGGTCATGATCCCGGGGTCCTGGGATCAAGCCCTGCATCCGGCTCCCTGCTCAGCGGGAAGCCTGCTTCTCCCTCTCACACTCCCCCCTGCTTGTGTTCCCTCTGTCACTGTCTCTCTCTCTCTCTGTCGAATAAATAAAATCTAAAAAA
This sequence comes from Ursus americanus, assembly GCF_024610735.1. Classification (NCBI taxonomy): domain Eukaryota; kingdom Metazoa; phylum Chordata; class Mammalia; order Carnivora; family Ursidae; genus Ursus; species Ursus americanus. Next base: position 90,201,918 of record NC_142164.1, read on the forward strand.
AAATTAAAATTAAAAACAAATAATAAATAAATTGAACTCTTGGAAGAGGCATGGAGTTTCTCGGCTCCTTCATCGGCAGCTCTGCCTCAGGATGTGAGACCCAGCAGGCAGCCATGAGCTCACAGAGCAGCAGGACTAGAAGCTCCTGGGAGCCAAGGAGGGCTCCAGCGTGCACCCTCCTCACCCCCAGCCACCTCGGGAGATTGCACACATCACAGGAGTGATGAGCGGCCTGACTGGGCTCGACCTGCTATTGTCAGAGTATGAGTATAGATGAGCGGGGCGACTTGACTGGAAACACTGGGGTCCTGACATGTCCTAAACTGCCACGGGATAGCGCGTCAGAAGTCAGTCACTGTCAGCAGTGAGAGAGTGAGAGGCAGGGGTCAGTGGCGGCCACAAGCACAGGCTCAGGGGCAGAGCGCCTGGGTTAGAATACTGGTTTCTACAGCTCCTACCAGCTGGGAGGCCTATAGCAAGTTACCTGTGTGTGTGCCTTCCCTCATCTGCAAAATAGGGTCAGTGATGACGGTAACCCCCTGACAGGGCTGGTGGAGTTACTGCAGGGAATATGGATGAAGTACTCGGAAGGCTGCCTGGTGCCTCAGAAGCATCAGTCAATATTAGCTACTATCTTCATTGGCATCATTACCTACCTCCAGAACATCCTTTCTTGGAAGGGTGTGAGCTGCCAAGTCAACACCAAGGTTTACCAAGTACCACAGGGGGCACAATGCATGTCGTTCCCTCGGTCAGGTTGGTTCGCTTCGGCTTTTCACTGAGGAGGAGCTGGTTCTGAGCTTGCACCTGGGAAACACTCACTTCTTGGCCAGCTCCTTAGTCATTAACAACTGGTCAAGTTCTTGCTACCTTCTACCACCTTCGCAAGTCTCTGGAAATCCCTCCTGCCAATAGAAAGCCTTGGATCTGGCATTGGCCTTTCCACTAGACCGGCTCTGGCCTCTCTCTGCCATCCTCGGTTCTCCGGAGACCGCACTCCCTGTAGCCTAGACAACCAACCACCGCGGGCCTGCCAGCCTTCACCACAGCAAAGCGGGCTGGCTGCCTGCTGCTCATGTCGCCTTCATCTCCCAGTGTCAGACCAAATGCAGGGTCAGCAACCCACAGTGGTGGCTGTGCTCCTCTCGCCCCCGGGAGCCAAAGCAACAGAAAACAGTTAGATGCTACTGAGTCCGATTCTGAGAGCAGATCACGTCCAGACATGTCTTTCAGGTGACCTTCAACTACCTCAGGTTTGAAGGCCCTAAATGAAGCTGATTACTGCTCCTAGAGACAAACCGAGGGGGTTCAGGTAAATCTTGCTGATAACTTATAACAAACTCTAACATTTAGGTTTGCAGGGATAGGTTGGGTTTTTCTTCTGTTTTTAACCTTTCCCCCCAATTTCCCATGAGAATAGTTCCTATAAAGGAATTTCATTTTCCACTGAGTGTCTACCTTCCCAGGGCAGGTAGCCCCTGGCTTTTGTTCCCTTCCAACAATAACTTTATTATGATATTAAGACCTTTCTTTGTATAATACATTGCATCCGTGTTTTCAAATTTTCAAACGAATATTTCAACCTGGCAAAAACAATGTTATACAATTTTACACATGAGAAGACTGAGGCCCAGGAGAGCAGAATATTTGCCCGAGAGCACACAGCTGGTTAGAGGCAGAACCAGCACTAGAACCCAAGTCATTCAGTTATTCATCTACACAGACTCCTTGAAAGTGTCCCCTTGAAAGGCCTCTAAACAATTTCTATTAGAGGAGGGGGGTGTAAAAGAGTTTCTGGGGGACATGGATAGATTTATCACGATGCTTTATAGTCACAGTATGTCATTTACTCTGAAATCTGCAAATTATTAAGGAAATGCAAAAGACACACGTCAAAAGGGACACTTGTTAAATGACTGAAAAACCATGGTACGGTATTTTACTGCATAGAGATTTATTGGGGGGGGGGCGCCTGGCTGGCTCAGTCGGTAGAGCAGGCGACTCTTGATCTTGGGGTTGTAAGTTCGAGCTCCATGTTGGGTGTAGAGATGACTTAAAGAATAAAATCACCCCCCCAAAAATTTATGTGGCTATTCGTGTGCCTTCTCCCCATTTCCAATTACTGTCGTTTGGTCACACAAGGTTGCATCAGCACTTCTCAGCAAAATCGTCCCCAAGATAGGTGACTCAGAATAATTTTAGCCTATACATCACCCTCTTGAATCAAAATCTCTCTCCTGTGCGTCGTTCACTGAGGTCAGCAGAGTTCGGGAAGGATGGGAGTTTGGGCTCCGCTAATTTTATCACACTCACTGGCACCATCCATCCTACGGTGGGAGCACAATTCATACCACGGAGTCAGAGCAGCACAGAGCGTTCAGTGCCATGAACCCCAGCGAGTTCACTTATTGTTCTTTTAAGAGCAAAGATCCCAGCCTTTCTGCCTGTCCTTATCAACTTGCATTCACTACCACCAAAGCAAAACTGCTTTGTTCCCCGGTTTCCCTCAATCTCTGATTTGCTTTGCCTTCTTATCACTGTTTTCTTTCCTCTCCGGCCCAGCTCGAATCCCGACATTTTTGCTTTCCTTAGTAAAATTGGGGAAACTCCAGTTTATTAAAGGCTAACTCTCGATTCCATAGTTTCAGTATTAGGCCCTGTCTTCCAGGTCTGAGCCACATTGCTGAAAATGTCCCCCTTGTGAATTTTTTTTTTAAAGATTTTATTTATTTATTTGACAGAGATAGAGACAGCCAGCGAGAGAGGGAACACAAGCAGGGGGAGTGGGAGAGGAAGAAGCAGGCTCATAGTAGAGGAGCCTGATGTGGGGCTCGATCCCATAATGCCGGGATGACGCCCTGAGCCGAAGGCAGACGCTTAACCGCTGTGCCACCCAGGCGCCCCCCCCCCCCCCGTGACCTTTTTTGCATACTCTTTTATATTTGTCTGAACAAACAGCCTTATCTCTGTACCTCTGCTCAGACAATTCTCTCCGACCCGAAAAGCATTCCTTCAGCGCCTACCCGGGGTCTATCCATCCCTTACTGCCCAACTCGGGTCATCTTTTCCCCCAGGACTGCAATCCCCTACACCCAGATCTGCTGTTGCTACGTCACCGATGCAGCTGTAGCTCCCTATAGCCCGTCAGGCCATTTTGCACCTTTACTCATCATCCGCCTGGACATGTCGTGGACATCTGCAAGACCCTGTTGGTGAGGACCTATCGTACAACTCGAGCTGACCTCCGCCCTGTCCTCTTCCAGCAAAGGTTTCTTCCGCACGGCTTACAGGGCATCGCCGGTCTATCGGAACTCGTGTGTATGTGGGCGTGAACTCGGTTCATCCTTAGAGCAATCTTACCTCCCATGAGGTAGACACTGCCACTACTCCCCACTTTGCAGATAAGGAAATGGAGGTACACAGTGGTGCGATAAGCTGCCCAAGGTCACAGCATCAGTAAGTGGCAGAGCCAAGATCTGAGCGCAAGCAGTACGCTGCAGTCTATGCTTTTAACCGCTGCCCTCCAGCTGCCCGCTCTGGTATCTGTTTCTATTATGTGATTTCACTCTATTTCCAGCACTTAGGTGTGCACCTTCCCTGTAGAGAGAGGCCTCCTCACATCACACGTGGTATCTTCTTGAACCCATTTTCCTCTCAATATTGCCCCACTGAAGCCAATTTCCCTGAGCACCCTACCTTACAAAGGCCACTCTGCCCTCACAGGGACATGCTTACTCCTTCCTTATTTGTTTCACGTTTTAGGTCTTAGCTCTCCAAGAGACCAGAGCTGGAAGGTAGAGGAGACCTCCCAGTCTTTTCTGGGTCCGCCAGAGTCCTCAGCACAGCGACGAGCACAGCGAAGGGTCATAGGCACGTCCACTAGAAGGTGGGGTGGCTCGTTCCGCCACGATGGTTACTGTCCACTTGCCCTGCCTTATTCCACATCACTTTGCTGACTTCTTCTATCAGTCGTGGTCGCCCTGAACCCTCAGTTTAGTCCTGAGACGGCCAGCCACAGCCGTCCAATTTAATGGTCCCCTTAACCTGGAGATGGGTTTCCTTTAAGCCCTAGGAATCCCTGCAGGCAGGGTTGAAGACCAGTTACAAAGTCACTCCAGCGAAACACATGCACACACCACAGCATGCCCGAGACGGAACAAAAGAAATGGCTCAGGGTTTTCAGGCGAAAAAAAAAGGAGGGACAACTATCTACTCTCTTCAGACCTAATGGAAACCAGTATTTTCCACTTTGTGAGGAAAACTGAGTGGCAGCAGCAGCAATAGATGGTGGCCAGTGGGGCCGGACCTTACGAATCCCAGGATAAACTGGGAAGAGGGCTTTCCAAAAGACCAGGAGATGATCTAGGGAAAAAGCATTTCTTTTTTGTCTCTCCCCTTTTTAGCCCCTCCTTTTACAACCTCCCTCTGCCACTTTTGGTCTGAGCCTCAACCTCGGAGCTGCAAAATGGAAGATGGTGTCTGGGCCATGGGGACAAAATGGCAAACACTCCGGAACTAAGTGGGCTGTTGCCTCCCTCAGAGAGGGGTTTTGGCTTCCTTTTCCCGTCGCTAACTGCCAGCATCACCCTGAAGATAAAAATTAGCCAGGACATGGGTTCGGCGAGTTGAGAAGGAAGCGCGTGCTTTCACAATACGCAAACATATTTGGGTCCTCTCTCCGGGAGGTTGTGCCTGGTCTCCGAGACCAAGAATTCACACATGAATCCTCTAGAACAAAGACCGATACACAGAACCCAGCTCCCTGGCCTACCTCACCTTGGCTGTGTGACCTTGGGCAAAGCCTCCCTTGTCTCATGTGTCAAATGAGGACATCATACTTCCCTCGTGGAGGTATAGTCAGGATTAGATGAAACATCATTAAGGTGCTTAGTTTTAGTGCGTCAAACTTGGAAAGTGATTGGAGAAGCATGAGGTGTGATCTGGCTGCCATCTTTCCTTCCCATATAAATGTCAGAGTCCCTGAAATTTCACTTTAAAGGCATATTTTATAGTTAAATTTTAACACTTTAAGAGAGAAAAATGCCCTTAACAGGCAATAAAATAGCAATTCATCTCCAAGTGTAAGTGATTTAATCAAGGCAAAACGAGGGGAGAGCTTGTTCATGAGACACTAATTGAAAGAGTAGTTCTCTTACCCCACCTAGAAAGTTCCAGGGCTTCTCCTTGAACAACAAGTGCTGCGGACAAGAGCTTTGGGGCACGGTGGGCCTGGGTTCCGGTTCAAGCTCTAGCAGCCAGGGAGTGTTGTAACTTTGAGCACCACTTCCCTGAGCCTGTTTCCCTATCCGTAATAATGGCGATGAGCCACAATCTTGGGAATTGCCCATTTCTTCCCATCTCTTGCCATCATGCTATTTATGAGTTTTCAAAGGGGTTGGGGAGGAAGCCCTCTCCCCGCAGAAGGGGCTCAAGAAATAGTAATTTCCTTCCCCTCCAAGGAAGGCTCCCTAGACATCCAACCCTGGTAAAACCAAGTGTTGATTACCTTCAGACTTGTAAAATGCAATAAAAACCCAATTTTGAAACCAGCATATTTTAAACCTACTTCTATTCCTCCTGGCTTCCTCTCTGTCCCCTTTCAAACTCATGAAGGCGTGTAACAGCAAAAAATGGAACAGATCTTTTTGTAAAATAAAAGCTGTCATTTTTCCTTGTGTACATATTTTCAAAAAAGCCTATCCTGTTCGTGGCTGAAAGTTCCGAAAGAATCACACTGGCAAATATGGTCACAATCAGAAAATATCCTGATCCTCATTTAGGATTACTTCCCAGTGATTACTACAAGGGTGAAGGGAAATATTCTCGTCCCTCAAGGACAAGATTCATTGCTCAGAGAGGAAGGAAAGGTTGAGCCTGAACTTGAAATTGCCAAAGTAGACCCCACCGATGAAGACAGCAGGTACCCCCTCAGCAAAACCAAAGAGGAAGCAAAAGAGGGGTGCTTGGGTGGCTCAGTCAGTTGAGGGTCTGACTCTTGGTTTTGGCTCAGGTCGTGATCTCAGGGTCATGAGACTGAGCCCCGCGCTGAGCTCCATGCTTAGCGTGGAGTCTGCTTGATATTCCTTCTCTCCATCTGGCCTTCCCCCAGGCTCATGCGCATGCGTGCTCTCGCTTTCAAAAATAAACATATAAACAAATCTAAAAAAAAAGAGTAGTAAGAGAACCATCCATTGAGAAGTACAGTGCACGAACAACAATATCTGACAACAATAAACCACTATGCAGCAGAATGTGACATGCCCACAGAGGGCCAACCATGTGCCACATGGGTACAGAGAACAGGAAATCACTTCTCACCAGGAGAAGCAAAAAGGGCTTCCAGAAAGTCAACATTCAGATTAGGGCCTGCCAGATGGAATAGATTCTGATGGCTCAGAAGGGGCAGGAGAGAACACTCCAGGCAGGAGGGAATATACAGTCCCCAAACGAAAGACCGTGGCAGGTGAGCACTGGGCTCATGGTTTGGCTTCGTCAGTATCCCTTCACTGCCGCTTCGGTATGTGACCTTGGCTAAGTTACTTCACTTCCTTAACACCCAGTTTTCTTCTCTGTAAAAGGGGGATGACGAAAGCCACCTGAGAGTGGAAGCAGCTGGGAGGAGATAAAGTAAGCTCTAATCTGCTAGGCCCATGCCTTAGAATCAGTGCCCAGTAAACGGGAGCTGTGACCATTCTCTGCTCATTCCTCTTCTAAAGACTAAATAAATATGCCTTTAAGGAGACTTTGTAGCTGTGGCTCGGAAGAGCTTGCTAGAACAATTCCTTCCCCATGCCATAGGTCAGGGGCAAATGGTGTGGTGTAGAGAGCTAAGTGCATTCTCCACGCATGTCAGGAGCCCCCACCTGTTAGAGCATGAAAATACCAGCTGCCAAAGCCTGCCCTTTCCCCGGAGAAGGCCTCTGCTTGCTGTCCACTCTGAACTCCTGGATCTAGGGAGAAGCATCGACGAACCAAAATGCTTACCAAGTATCCTGCTGGGGTTCAGTGAGTTTTCTTATTAACTGAGAATTAATACAAAACCCATCTGTTTTAACTCATAAGGAAATCTTAAGTCCACGAGTATATCTTTTGCTTCAGAAAGTGCAGTGTGGTCATAATTTAATCCATCTTTGATGATTAAAGACCTAGCAGAGGCCCAGGTCCACCATATAATTAAGGAGGGTTCCCCACAACTGAGGTTCTGCAGAGCAGGAGCTGGGCCAACGGCAAAAGCAAGCTGAGGGGAGTTGGAGGCAATGTGAGACTAAGACAGAAGGCCGGACCCCCTGAGTCAGGGGCTTCAGACTTGAACACGATCCATCTACCTAAGAAATAAGGTTTATATTGAAACCGCATAGACACAACTGAAATGACAGCTTCCCAAAGCCCACCCTCAATACGAGCACACAGCCTGGTATTTTCTCCTCTAGGGAAAACCCTTTTTATAGGTAGCACTTAGATTGCACGGAGAGAGCCTGCTTTGGGTTTTCGGAGCGCACCACACACGGAGAGAAGGAGAGAAGTCAATATAAGTTCAATTTAAAAAAAATGGACAGTGCTCATCACACCATGTGCCCTCCTTAAAAATAAGAGTAAAAAATAAAAAATAAAATCAAAAGAAAAAAAATGGATGGGATGTTAAAGGCATTTTGCCAGAATTGGGGAGGGAGGTATAGCTCTCTGAGGTGCGGCTCTAGGGAGTTGCCTTCCCCCCCCCCCATCTCACAGAGTTAGCCAGGGCCCCAGGGCATGCCCAATAGAGTCAGGGCACACAGTGGGGAATCCTTAACACTTCCCCTCAACAAGGCAGTCAAGGGTGAGTGGCTCTAAGGGACTCTGCAGGCTCCAGACCTCATGTTAACAGGCAGCCAGCCCTTCCGGGGCTGAGGCAATCCGTGACCTCTTGAGGGGCCTACAGTATACCCTGACATTGACACACCCTATGCTTCACAATGAGCCAACAATCGATGCAACGTGAAATTTTTTTTTTTTTTGCATCACTCAAACGCCACAAATGTCTATGGGAACCCCAAGTACACCAGAGGTGCCTCTCCACAAAGAAGCTTCTCTCGATGAGGAGCCTACTATGTCGCAGGCCACCTGGGTGGCACAGCAGTGTCACCCAGGGAAAATAAACTCCTTGCAACTAGAGAAAACCATTGGCAGCCGTCCATGCTGGCAAATTGCTGCGTGCGTGCGCACACGGAAAGATTTCCTATCAGCAGGGGCTTGCTCTCCTGTGAGGAGAGATGGCTGCATTTCAAGAGGTACCGGGAAGGAAAAACTGAGTTCAGCACCCCCAAGAATAACTAAGCAGCACAGGAGGAAAACAAGCTCTGCTAAACCAGGCCACTCAAGGGACCTAGTGTGGAACGAAGCAGTGACTGCCATGACACGTCTACGTCTAGGATCAAAGACACAAGATTCTCTCTTAGATATGTACATGACCTTGAATGTGTAAAACGAAGTCAAATGGGGAAGGATTCTTACAGGAAGGAAATGATGGGCCATGGTACACAAGGCTAAAGCAACATCAGAATAACTGTATTCACAGGAATTCATGGGTCATATGAATTAAAAACAGCGCTTTTGGAATTTTACAGGAAGGAAATCTGCTCGTGGGAATACCCAGAGGCCAATTTGCAGGACACCAAAAGCAGAAGTAAGCTGAAATTCTACGAGGACACGGGAACTTCCAGGGTAGCCAGCGAAGGCAAAACCTCCCAGAAAGTCAGGATGCAACGATAAACCTGGACTACGAAGGGGTCATTTCTTATGGCCCCATGCTTTGTGACACTTGGCAATTTGCCCTGTGATGTCACTTCAATAGGACAATAGTTTTATTAGAGAAAGTACCGGGGGAAAAAAATCCCTGCCCAGTCCTCATACTGACTGCTCATCACAAGGGCCAAAGGCCTACGGTTCGCTGGCTTGGCCCATCCCCCCAGGTGCCTCCGAACTGTCTTCTGTCATGGGTGTCTATCATCTTTCACTTCTGCTCAACAGGATGGCACTGGGGCCGAGATCCCGCTTTTTCCCCTATCTACTCTTTGTGCTGATTCTCCTCCAAAAACTACCTTGGGAACTTGCCTCGTGCCTCGCTGCTCCAGAGTGCAAGAAATTTGATTGTAAACAGGGACAACTGTTTGGAACAGAGGGTAATGTGCAATTTTAAATGTTTCTCTAGGAGAAAAGAACGAATAAGGGTCATTTACCCGAAGTCAGGATGATAGTTAAGAAGCAATTTGAGCAAAGGAAAAGGAAAATAATAAAAGAAACCACTGCTAAGTGGTTTTTTCTCACTTAAGAGTGGAGAGGGTAAGGATACTTAGCTATTCTAATCATAAATATCAAGAGGTTTTTGCACTCTTTGGCTCAAATGTGGCCTGTCTTGAAGCTGGGGTACAGCCCATTTAAGTTTTGCAAAAATATTTTCCCCTAATTAGCAAGTGCATATGAATGAGTGGGGCTGCCAGTAAGGAATTTCAAAAGTTTGGTCTAAAAAGGAGTAACTGAATCCTCTGCCAGAAATAGGAAGTCTGCAATGAACTTCATAGGGTACTATTCATAACCCAAGCCCTGCCTGGCACCCCCTAGAGTTTGTAATGGGGTGGCCACACTGACTGACCCACAGCCCACCTCCTCTGGAAGGGACCACGCAGCTAGGGTAAGTTTTAGAAAATGGGCTAGAGTTCCACTCTGTGATTTCCTGACATGGGACTTGGGGCAACTTACTTTGCCTCTGCCTCAGTTTCCTTATCTGTTAAATGAAGATAATGTTACTACCTTTTTCACAAGACTGTACTAAGGACTAAAGGAAATAACACACAGTATGGGGCATACAGTAAGCGTTCGATAAACATTTAAGTATCAGCAGCAGTATTTTAGATTATTCCAAAGCTTGCTTTCTTTTTCTTCTCTTGCTGGCAAGGACATGTCTAGAAATGAAATGAAATACCATTAGACTTCGTCAGGAGAGAATGGGAAATGGTGTCTCTTTCATAAGAAGTTTAACCCAATGCCTATATCATCTTCCGCAGGAAATGGAAATAGTGTAGAAGACCCTTTTAGGACATCGCCTCTGCCCCTAAAAGTCTTGGCAAATCGTTACGTAAGAGTCATCCCATAACATTTTTCTCCCTTCAGAGGCCTCTGAGCCTCTACTAGAAAACCCCTCCACCCACTTAAAGTAGAAAATTCAAACTAGGTCTTAGGGTGTGTTTCCTTTAAAATTAATTTAAAATTGATTTCATTGACTGGATTGAGTAGCGCTTTTCTCTTCCAACCTTCAGGGTTCCAGGCAAAGATGTCATGGATATTCACAGAAGGAAGTCATGAGTTCCAGAAGCACCCCCAGATGCACGTCCGTGTCAGGCTGCCAGCAAACAAGGAGAGGAAGGAGAATCGGCAATGGCAGTAGTGAGAGTGCGCACAGAGTCCAGTCAGCAGATACTGAAGTTCCAGGAGGAGGCAGGGGTCAGGGCCTGGAAGCTGACCATAGAGTCAGAACCAGGGCTTACCACCCTGCCTGGTGGGCCACATGCTGCTTCGCTTGCGGCCTTTGTCCTAGATAAGTGTCCTCACATCTGTTCATGGGGGAAGGGCTCGTTTCCTGGATCCCTCCTGACCATGGCTGCTTATCAGCTTCTGCGCACAGGCAGCAGACAGGTTTGGCAACACTGGACAGCTGAGGTTCAAGTGCTAGTTCTGGCACCTCTGCCTCTCAATTCTCTCATGTCCCTGGCCTTCTAGAAAGAAGTTTTATGAGGACCCTTTGGATGTCTTGAAGAGCTGTGTCAATAAACGTTGAGGGCCCTCATGAGGGAAAGGGGGAAGGCAGGGAAAGAAGTCTGGATGCTGAGAATAAAGTCTTGAAGAAGGTAGAGGAATTGGTAACGCCGCTACCATGGCAGCTCTCTCTTGCCCACTTCTAGAACTCGGCTGCTCTCAGAGAGAGATGGAATAGAGCCTGGGGCTATGTCAGATGGCCTGGATGGGGATCTGCTGGGTGAAACGCAGAAACAGAGGAGTCACAGCCCTAACTGGGGAACGAGGTGAGTCCAAGTCCCAAAAACATCGGTTCTGTCTTAAATCACCTACCAAACAGATCTTCGAAATGATATGGACAAATCATTTCCAAACTCCTACAATGATTCACATATGCACATGAGTTGTGGAATGATAGAAGAGTGCTCTCATGGTGGTTATTTTCTAAAGCCTTGTACAAGCCTGTTGGACCTTTTGGATTCTAAGGGCATGTGCTAATTTACCTTATCCTCACCCCCAACTCTTCCCAAACCCCAGGAGCCTTTGCTATCAGCTACCTGGTTTCAAGGAGTTTTCTGTCAGTTACTTCTTTGCATTAGGAACATCTGTATACATATTTAATAGGCAAATCATTTCGAATTAAAAGTGAGAAGACTGATCCTAAAGATCTTCATTTGTATACTTTCAAGTATTAATGAGCAGGAACTAGGTTAACAGTGTTACCTTACATCGATTTCTCACTAATACGAAGGAGCTAGTTCTGACATAGGCATCTCTCAACCACAATATAAGAAAACTTGAAGGCAGGACTTAGTTAACAAAATGTTCAAGAAAATTAAATTAGCAAATTGGTGGATATCATCTACGAACCCAATATAAAAGATCATTCAAGTGATAAGCGTTTTTAAAACAAAACAGCAATACAATCTATAGGTATTAAAAATATTAGGCCCTCTATGATCTACTTTACTCGAATTGAGAAAGCATTTAGAAATGTAAACAGAAAAGGTGCCCGGGTGGCGCAGTCTGTTAAGCGTCTGACTCTTGGTTTTCGCTCAGGTCTGATCTCAGGATCCTGAGATCAATCCCTGCATCGAGTTCCACGCTCAGCATGGAGTCTGCTTAAGATTCTCTCTCTCCCTCTCCCTCTGCCTCCCCACTCTCTCTAAAATAAATCTTTAAAAGAAATGTAAAAGGAAAATAAAAATTAAGAGACAAAATGATGGGGCGCCTGGGTGGGTCAGTCATTAAGCGTCTGCCTTTGGCTCAGGGCATGATCCCAGAGTCCTGGGATCGAGCCCCTCATCGGGCTCCTCTGCTGGGAGCCCGCTTCTTCCTCTCCCACTCCCCCTGCTTGTGTTCCCTCTCTCGCTGGCTGGCTGGCTGTCAAATAAATAAATAAAATCTAAAAAAAAGAAAAAAGAAAAAATGGCATTAACCCATAAATAGGAAATGTTTGATTAACCCGATAAGTAGTTTACATTGATACGACCAAAATGTTAACACTTCAAATTTTATAACAAATGGATAAAAAGTCAGAGAGAGTGCTTTCTCTGTGAATGTGTATGTTGAAGAAAATTCTCATGATTAAGTTATCCAGTTAGATTTACCTGGAAATTAGCTATAGCTCTACCTCAGTCAACACTGTAAATATTTCTGATATAATGATTACTTGGCTGAAAAAGTTAACTAGAGGGGAGGTACCTTTAAAAATTAAATTTATTACCATCTGTAAGTGTACTGGCTTTGTGGTCCACTTTGTAACTATCAATTCTGTACATAGCTTCTATTACTGGACTACTTCTCTCTTTTTTTTTATGGGAAGGAGGGGCGGAGGGAGAGGGAGAGAGAGAATCTCAAGCAGGCTCCACGCCCCGCACAAAGCCCGACATGGGGCTTGATCTCACAACCCTGACATCATGACCTGAGCCAAAATCAAGAGTTGGATGCTTAACCAACTGAGCCACTCAGGCACCCCTGGACTACTCTTAAGGCCAAATTCAGGCATTACCTAAATTTATAAGGCCTTATTCAAAGTCTACACTCAATAACTATGTGATGGTTGAATGACTAAGGAGGACCAGCTTCTTACTAAAAACAAAACAAAACAAAACAAACAAAAAACTAGAATCTTCTCCTTGACTAATGGCTTAAATCAAGTTGACTTTAACATCAGGAAAACATGATAAATGCCTTTAAAAATCTTAAGGGTTATCATGTGCAAGTATAAGTAGACTTATTCTGCTTTTTCTTCAAAGCAAAACCATGACCAAAAGGATATGTTTTAAGAAGGCATATTTAAGGGGCGCCTGGGTGGCTCAGTCAAACATCTGCCTTCAGCTCAGGCTATGAGCCTAAGGTCTGGGATCGAGCCCCACATTGGGCTCCCTGCTCAGCGGGGAGTCTGCTTTCCCTCTCCCTCTGCCTGCCGCTCTCCCTGCTTATGCACTTGTGTGCTTTTTCTCTCTGACAAATAAACTCTTGAAAAAAAAGAAAGCATATTTAAGAAAACTGTACATAAATCTATACTGCATTTCCTTAGACTACTTGGTGGGCTCCTCCATGACCCATTTCTAGAGGATGAATACTCTTTGGTCCAGGGAATGGCAACAGAGACTTCTGCAGTCAACAAAAAACCAAAAACCGGACCAAATGACCTCTAGTCTTCTTTCCCTATATAGCTGCATACCCCTCCCAAGGTTTACCGTCTTACAGATCATCTTTCTTCCTCTTTATCAGTTAATGTTCTGGTTTATATTCCTGACTACTAGAAGAAAAAATTTTTCTCATTAACAGTGCTGACAACAATGAAATCAGCACTCAATATTCAAGCCTTAAAGTGTTCCTCTATGATAAAAGCCATTTTGTAGATAGTCACATGTGTAACACTTGGAAGAGATACCTTCCTGACAGTATAATGCTGATAAATGATAGTCAATGAATATTACAGCATTAAGTCATGAAATCAAACTGGACTTCAACTTCTTCCGAGATTAATTAAATGCCAGAAGGCCAACCATTTCAAACCTTCATTTCCATCTGTCTGCTGGCAGCCAGAAAAGAACTCTTGATGGTACGGTAGCTCGACAGAATTAGAAGCTGAAATTAACTGTGGTTCCACTTATTAACACAATTCTCTTTGCCCCCAGCTTAAACTTAATATTTTAATGATTCTACTTTTTAGAGTATCTTTGTTCAGAAATGAAATTTTCTGAAGAAGGTTAATAGCCACTGATTTTGGAGGTGGACCTAAGAGAGTTTTATGCAAACCGAACAAATAAATACTAACTTGGAATCCTACAATTCTGTACAGTAGAATTTTACCAATTAGTGTCATCATTGCTACAGATACAATATGAAGACCAATTGTCTGGGGCAATTTCAGAATGCCACACTGTTGAAACCTTGATGGCATTAGTGCAGTTAGAAGGTGAGCAGTTTATACCAATTAAGGCAAGTGTAATTTTAGAACCAATCCACTAGAGAATGTCCTCTAAATGATGTGTCTTCTCTGGAGTTTAACACAGTCACGCGACGTACAAATATAATTGCAGAAGATATATCAAAGATTTACCAGACTCAAAAAAGCCTTTGCAGTTTTTATACCTGTTGAAAGTACTGTCTGGGAGAAGTAAGGTCACAGCATGAAAGCTGAGAATTTAAGTAAGTACCTTCAATTTTATGCTGCATAATGGATTATGGAGCCAAGAAGCAAAATCAGGAGTGCAGTAGCAGTTACTCCATTTTTAAACCTGGGATTCTGGAAACACATCAAAACAGAGTGAGACAATGCTTATTCAAATGGCCTCTGTGCAAATAGGTGGGGAACAGAAATTCCCAAAAGGACTATGGCCATTCAAAGCCACGTCCATGCCACCAGTTTGTCCTCTGTACTTACGAGCTGTTTTTGTTCATCTGTTTTGTTTTTTGGATTCCACATATAAGTGAAATCATATGGTATTTGTCTTTCTTGACTTATTTCACTTAGCATAATACCCTCTAGGTCCATCCATGTTGTCCCAAATGTCAAGATCGCATCCTTTTTTATGGCTTAGTAATATTCGTGTGTGTGTGTGTGTGTGTACACATACATACATGCATACATACATACACCACAGGGTTCTGGGATGGGCAAAATAGGTGAAGGAAATTAAGAGGTGCAAACTTCTAGCTATAAAATAAAGAAGTCATGGGGATGTAAGGTATGACATAAGGAATATAGCAATAATACTGTAATAACTTTGTATGCTGACAGATGGTAACTATTGTGGGGAACACTGCATAATGTATAAAATTGTTGAATCACTATGTAGTGTACCTAAAACTACCATAACATTGTATGTTAACTACACTTCAATACAAAAACACACATCCATGCCAATCATCGCCCGTTCTCCTTTAAGTTGCTCCCAAACTCCCTGCCATAAAATGCACTCACACCATCACCATTAGGCTGCCAGGATGAAAAGATAATTCATAACTGATGTTTAAGGAATTGGATGGAAAATATTTACTTTTAAGCCTGGTGGATTAAAAAAATTAAGGAAATAAAAGCAGTTCACGTTCCAAAGCTTAGTACACCTATGAATAGCGAAGCATTCTAGCAAACCAGTCATTTGTTATCCAGCTTAAAGGGGAAAAAAACTACCTGCTGCCCCACTTTGTCCCCAGAGAAATGTGTAAATGGGCAACACAGGTTAAAGGACTAGAATTCAAGATTTAGCCAGTTCTTGGTACTGGATTTCTGCTCTTGCATTGTGCAGATGTGAACGTGAGCGATGCTCACTTGCCTTCATAGATGGGGCATTTCTGCACAACTATGGTGCTGTGTTGCAGGAGTCTTCTCAAGGTCACTTGAGAGTAAAAACAGCATCTAGAATCTATCTGAGACCACACCAAAAAGACAGCTGTAGAAGTTGAAAGAAGAAACAAGACAGATTAAAAAAGAAAGATATGGGGGTGCCTGGCTGGCTCAGTTGGTTAAGCGTCTGCCTTCGGCTCAAGTCATGATCCCAGGGTCCTGGGATGGAGCCCCGCATCGGACTCCCTGCTAAGTGGGGAGCCTGCTTCTCCCCCTTCCCCTGCCCCTCTCTCTCCCCGACTTGTGCTGTTGCATGTGCACTTCCCCTCTCAAATAAATAAATAAAATCTTTTTTTTTTTAAAAGAAAGCTATGCTGGTCCCCCCCCACAAAAGTATAGTGTACACATAGCATATCATTACATCAGAAGAGGAGAGATAGACACAAAAACTGCCCTGCGTATGTTTGGTCCCCATTTGTAAACCTGCTTGGATTTTAAATCATATCATATGGAGGCTATTGTTATATCCATCAACAGTCTTTACCTGGCCATACCAGGGTGGCATGGTCCTCACCATTAGGCCCGACTTTGAGTCCAAATGGAGGTAAATCTGGTCCTATCATGGGAAATAGAAACTAAAAACAAACCAACCAAACAAAAAAACCCAAAACCAAACCCATTTAAAATAATATTTATTGGGAGAGGCACGTGCATTGACCATTCTTGAAACTCATGGCTTAGTTTCAAAAATCATTAACATAAAGACAGCTACAGACCAGAGAGGCATACTCATCACATATTTTCTCCTCGAAATGAGTACACATTTGGCAATATATCAAAATCATAAATAAAATAGTGCATAACAACACTTTTGAGACTACATGAAGGACACAACCATCTCCTAAACTGACTTGGGCATTTTGGATTGTAAATAGGCATAAAATAACTACACCAGAATGGGTACATTAAAATGATCCTTTGGGTGTTCTTTTCTTCTTTTTGTAACGTTCTGAATTTTGAAAGTGCCCCATTCTTCTTCTCCGGCATGACCACAAGAATCCCAAACCTTCCATCGTACAATACTGTGAGAGGGAAAGCAAACTCATTCTGGCCGCAACTATACAATCAGGCCAATTCCAGAGTCACTCCTCCCCCTTCCTGTGCAAAAAAAAACCCCAAAACAGCAAAACAACCAATGCCATTTAGAGGAGAATGGCCTGATTTCTAGAGTTTGTAGACAAGGCAGTAAAAGCACTCGATCATTGTAGAACAACAAATGCTAAATTGAGTAAGGACCTAAAGATGAAGTAAGTCTAGGGGAAACAAGATGGTGAGAAGGCCACATTCCTGAAAGTCTTACAAACATGTGCCACACTAGCCACACTTCAGGGCACTGGAGGCCCTCAGGTCAGACAGCATTAAGCAGCAACCAAGCTCTAAGGCTCTTAGAGATTTGAGCTCTGAGTATCACACTTCCTGTCCTTTTCTAGGAGGAGGAGAGGGGAGAGGTGATTCTTGAATTATGTATATGCAGCCACATGGACACTGTCCTACATCGCAGTTGGGCTGAATATTTCTGCTCAGCTGTGCTATTCCCAGGTTCCTCTGGAAACAGCAGTGGTTATCCACAAGTTCTCTTCCGGTGCTATTCAAAACACAAGGTGCCGAAGGGTGATCTAGTGAACGATGTGATCATTGTGGATGCAATTTAAGCCCTTCAAGTATATTGCCCCAAATTTAATCAGAATGCTGCTGTATGGGGTGCCTGGGTGGCTCAGTAGGTTAAGTGTTTGACTTTGGCTCAGGTCATGACCTTGGGGTCCTGGGATCAAGCCCTGCATCAGGCTCTGCGCTCAGTGGGGAGTCTGCTTCTCCCTCTCCCTCTGCCCCGTCGACTTGTGTGCACGTGCTCTCTCTCTCTCAAATAAAAAAATAATCTTTAAAAATTTTTTCAAAAGAATGCTGCTGTTAACAACAACATCAATTCAGGAACTGTAGTAGAAGATTCTCCACACCGTAACACATCACCTCCTTAATGCTGTAGGTCTGTGCTCTCCATTATGGTAACCACTAGCCACAGTGGCCACTGAACACTTGAACTTGGCTGCTGCAAATTGAGCTGTGCTGTAAGTGTAAAGCGCACACTGGGTTTCAAGGACTTGGCGTGAAACATAAAGAAGTGGAAAATATCTCATTCATTTCACCTCTTTTTACTTTTTAATGTGGGCACTAGAAAATTAAAATGACCTATCAGGCTCACATTATATTTCTATTGAACAAAACTGTTGCAGACTTTCTTTAAAAAGAAAAGAGAAATATTAAAGGGAAAAGCATTTGAAACACGTGACCTAGTTCTTCACTACAGCTATGCTACTCTAGCCCAAACCCAAAGACTATCTAAGCCCTAAAACCTATTGGCCATTAAAAATAGCTGTAAAAATCAAAGCATCCTGCATTGCACTAATTTCCTTAGGTCAGAGGTTCTTGCCTTTACTTGCAAACTGCGGGAGGTGGTCTTGAGATCTCTCTCAATCTAACTCCCCTCTCCTGCTGCTAGCCTCACATCCCAAGAAAGCCACTGGGCAGGTGGTCTAGAAAGGCAAAGGCAGCAGTGGGGTACAGATCGAGGAAGGGGAAGAAACACTGGGCCTAAGTCAGAACTAGTCTTCTCAGCGCAGAATGCTGGCTGAGGGAAAGAGAGGGCCCGACTCCCCATTTCGAGCTCTGAAAGAGCCCCAACCAGAGGAGCGAGGGACAACGCTTCAGTGTCTCACTAGAGCTGTGATCATTGTTCCCAACCCCCTGGGACACTGGAATGACAGTCCCCACCCTGATTCTGATAAATCCTGCTCCAGGCACCAAAGCTCAGTGGCAGAAGCATTTCCTTAAACAAATAGGCAAAGAACCCGCTGGTTATACTCTTTGAGCTTCTGAAACTGCCAAGTTTCTGTAATATATCTGTGTTCATGCAAATCTGTAAACAAGTTGGCCTCTGGTCAAAATTTAAAACCACACAGTAGGAATCTACGTTGTCAAGGTTGGGCCAGTACTAAGCTACATTACAGATTTCTAAAATAAATGAGCAGTAATTTATCACTAAAGATCCCAGGTTTTTGACATTTCCCATATGTCAGTTTTACAAAACAAACTGAAATATACCCTCATGAAGGGAGCTATCCTAATGATGGTGCCATCGAATACAAAAAAAGGGGGGGGGCAAAATGAAAATCAAATACTCAATAAATGTAAAGTGAGAATCAAGTCAATACATTGACAAACATAAATGCTGGAAATAACCCAGCTTTCCAAATCCACCAAGGAATGGTCAAGAGGGCAGAGGCGTTAAAAACAGTGAGAACAGTTAGCTGACAGCTGAATTTAAAATGAGAAACTTTGACGTTCAGTTCTTTTTTTTTTTTTTTGTTAAAGATTTTATTTATTTATTCGACAGGATAGAGACAGCCAGCGAGAGAGGGAACACAAGCAGGGGGAGTGGGAGAGGAAGAAGCAGGCTCATAGCGGAGGAGCCTGATGTGGGGCTCGATCCCGTAACGCCAGGATCACGCCCTGAGCCGAAGGCAGACGCCCAACCGCTGTGCCACCCAGGCGCCCCTGACGTTCAGTTCTAATACTGACCTGAGCTGAAACACAGAGCGATACAGCAGATAATAAAATCTTGTATGCCAAGATTTTTATTGTGCTACTGAAGTCAAGATGCAGAACATTCATCTGGAAGCCTCCCCAGATGGGCACAATGTACCTGGGCCACACCATGCACAGGTAAGGGCTATTTCTCTGTTCAGTAAAAGACTACAGATTTTTTTTTAACAGAATTGCCACTGCAAGTGCTCCCAGGATGAAAATATCATGTTTGGTGCAGTCCCCCTGGATGGATCCTTATAGATGTGACCAGGATCACACCAGAGTCATCGACATACCTGGCTTGGGACCCACAGGACACTTACCAACACAGTCCCCCTGACCCACGGTAGGCCCTGGGGAGGAGCATGGGAAGAAGAGAACTTGGGATTAATGCCTATGGACCCCTGTTTCCGGACACTGACCAGGAGGAGGCAGTTAGGGTCTAGACCCCTACATCTGAGAACACTTCCCTCACCAGCAGGGATGTGCACCTTTAGTCAAGGGAGAGCCAGCCTAGAGCAAGCCCCTCCGGGAGTTAGGCAGGCTTGTTTGCCCAGATTCCAGCCCAGAGGGCTCTGAGCAGATTCTCTGAAAGAGTTAGAGACTCCTACTGTGACCTCTAAGGATGTAGCAGGGGCTGGGTGGAGGGCACCCAAATTACCTGAATTCTTCTGTGCCACCTGGTATCAGTCACCCATGCCATCCATCCCAAGGTTACTCAGTTTGATAGTCTCCTAATGATAAAGGAAAAATACTTTTTTTTTTTTTTAGCAGACCTATGGTTGGAGTCACTGAAATGTTGGTGGGGGTTTGAGACATCTATATAGAGTTACGTGATAATCTGGTCTGGACATTTCTCCATGGCTTAGATGATCTTGGCTGGGCTTATGCACAGGCTGGGGGTGAACTAGCTGTCAGATGATCTATGCACACCTACCCCCCCATCTTAAGTTCGTCATTTACAAAATGTTTTCAAATGTATTGCCTCATTCTAATCTTAATTTGAAAAATGTTAACATCCCCATTTATAGAGGGGGAAACCAAGGCTAAGAGGGTAAGTGGATCATGCTCTTCCTGAAAGAGCTCATATTTCCCACCTCAATCCATCAGAGATCTACTGGAACCAATGCTTCTACTAGCCATACACCATACCAGCTTTACGTACAAGTCATCCCTGCTCACCCCTGGATGTAAACCCTTCTCGTCAGTCTCTTCAATTCCTCTCTCTATCCACTTTCCAAAAGTGTGACAGATTGCAAAAACTGCCCTGTTTTTTTTTTTAATCTCTCTTCAAATCCTTACCCTTTGCCATATGACTTTATGACTTACTCTGAGCTTTTAGTCTATGACTTGCTTGGACCAATAAGACGTTAGCAAATATGACCCAAGCAGAGACCTGAAAAACACTTGAACAATTGAGCTTGCTCGTGTTCTTGTCTGCTCTCATCACTATGATCAAGCTACGCCCAGGGTAGTCTATCGGTCCCAGGAAGCTGATGAGAAATACACAGAACACAGTCAAGTTACCCCAGCATAGGTCGGCTGATAGCTAGCTAACCCCCAGACTTACGAGAAAGCCCAGCCAAGACCATTAGAGTCACCTCGGTGATCTCCATCTGACTCTAGAAACATGCGCAGTAAATACTTCTCATTCATGGCTACGAAGCTTGTTAGCACTTTTCTCATGACCCAATCCCATTTCGTACAGAGGGTCATCTCTTCTCCCCTGCTGCTCGGACTATCTGGCTATACCATATACTGCACTCTACCTCTTCCTGGTAAAGCACCGACCCCTTTGTAGTCTTGAAGACTGACAGCTGGCTGACAGTTTTACTCTACACCATGCCCTACCGTCCAGAGTGACTTCCTGCCTTTAGCATCTCAGTCTTGAGGTCCCCCCCAATGTCAATGAGCTTCACCTCCATTCCACGGCTGCCACCTACTGCCCTGGCCACCACATAAAATTTGTCAGCACCAGCAAACACTCTACCTCCAGAAAAGTAAATTAAAAATCCCACTCTCTGCCCACACCCTCTCATTTTTCCAGCTCTCTCTTATTTAGTGTCATTGTATTTATTCTTCGATTATTTATTTAAAACCTGCCATGTCCCAGGCACAATGCTGAACATTGAAGAAATGGCAGTGAACGAGAAACATTGTGTTTGCAGTGACAAATTCACATGATTTCCATCTTTACTGAATTCTTTTTTCTTTTTAAAGATTTTATTTATTTATTCGACAGAGATAGAGACAGCCAGCGAGAGAGGGAACACAAGCAGGGGGAGTGGGAGAGGAAGAAGCAGGCTCATAGTGGAGGAGCCTGATGTGGGGCTCGATCCCAGAACGCCGGGATCACGCCCTGAGCCAAAGGCAGACGCTTAACCGCTGTGCCACCCAGGCGCCCCATCCTTACTGAATTCTTGACGCTAACTGCTACTACCTCTCTCGTATCTCTTTCCCACTCTCCACAGGACTTTTTCAAACATTATCTCCTCGAACCACCTACCCTACCTCATGAAGTTCCCATAGATGAGTTATCTCTTAAACATCACAAAGAAAATTGAAGCCATCAAAAAAAAATCACCTTAGTTTCCCGCCATACCTCGAAATGCACCTGCCCCCACACTTGCTTCTTCCTCTTTCCGAAATGTCAACATCAAAGATGTGTCCTTTCACTTGTTCAAGACTAACGCTCCCACTTGTGCTCAGGATCCCACATCCCGGGATCTCTACTCCATTATTTACTCCCCTCTCCATTTACTCTTCAGCCTTTCCCTTTCTACTGAGTCATGAATGCACGGTAGTTATCTTCGGGTAGGACTGACTAGCTGCTCAAACACATAAACACCAGATCTCTCCCTTAACGCCATTTTTCTTGTTCATGTAGAATGATACTGTGGCTATGTGGCAGGTGGCCATCCAAAGGTCCTCACTCATGGCCAGAAAATGGGGAAAAAATGGAGGATGATCTGGGGAGGCCAGGCATCGAGGTGACTTATGTTACTTCTGCTCTCATTGCATGGACTAGAACCCAGTCATGTGGCCACACTTAACTTTGAGGGAAGCCAAGAAAGGTAGTCTAGCTGTGTGCCTTGCAAGAGGATGAAATGGGTTTTGGTGGATTCTAATAAGCTTTGCCCATTCTCCTTAAACAAAGGAATTTGGGGGTCAGAAAGATCAGGGTTCAAATCTCAGGCCTGCAACTTACTGGCTAGGCGATGGCAAGCTAGTCTCAGGGTTTAGACACATTGAGAGAGACACAAATGAGTCTCGTACAGTGAACAGGGTATGAAATGTATCTGCTCCATGCCCTGTTGACTAGCTACGTGTAGCTAGTGCTGCCGATTCTGGAAAAATATAATGTTTAAAGGCGAAGGGGAACTGTTGTTCATTTTCATGTCTTCCACAAATAAGTAAAAGATAGGGAAAATTCCAAGAAGTTTCCTGTTTCTTCCAGAAAACAAAAAAATTAGGACAGATGTCTGCAAAGTATTTAAGTCCCTACTTTAAGAATTCTCAATCCTTGGTTGTACATTAGAATCATCTGGGGAGCTTTGCAAACTCCTGATGCCTGGGCCACACCCAGAACCAATTAAATTAGAATCTCTGGGGGTGGGACCAGGCATCAGTGTTCTTTAAGTACCCCAGGTGATACCAATGTGCAGCCAAGGTTGAGAACCACGACCTTAGAAGAATGGGCACTCAATATTCTATTTTTTCTTTTTAATTTGAGTAAGAAACAGAAATATTAAATACACTACTTATAGTCAAGCAAGATAATTCTGCCTTGATAATTTGTTTCTTCTTGCCTTAATCTTTTAGGCTCTGGGAACTACTTCTAAGCAACGTTTCTTAATATAAAGAACAACTAAAACTGAAACCAATTTCGAAGGACCGGGGAGCTTACTATGCCCTATTAAGACCCTACTAAGTCAACATTTATTAGTCAAAAAGCAGAGAAGTTACTCCACTACTAGCATAAATAATTTAATAACCTAAAAATAAATACAATAATTTGCCCTTCCATGACACCTTTCATCATGAATCTGGCTTTAAGGGTCTCAAGAGATGTGCATGGTCAGAGCCAATCTGGCAGCAACATTTCCTCTAGCTGGTAGGCTTCATACAGCTTTATGACTCAACGTTTCTAATAACAGCACTCTTGAAGGCTGACTATTGTGGCTTCCTGGGTAGAAACCAGAAATGCTGAATGGAAAATTATGGCTAATATATTATTTGGTCATACCTCTAGCCTAGAGCCAGCCTGGGCTATCCCATCTTTATAAAGAACTACGCTGCAGGGCTCTCAAACAAATAAAACCAAAAGAAATAAAAACAAAACAAAACACACCCCAAAGCTCATAGAGATGTTTGTCAAGAGAACAAGAATCTTTGAAACCGGGCTGTTGACACCTTGAATTGGTTCTTTGTTTTCTCTGAGAGGAGGAGATCAGTTTAGATTGGGGAGACAAGATTGGAGATATCCAAGCAGACAAAACTGTGGGACAGGAGTTTGGATATCAGGAGAGAGTCTGGGAGTTTTCGGGATTTTGGGGGTATTTAAAAAGTCATGAGATGGGATGAGGTCGCCAAGAGAGTGAGTACAGAGAAAGAGGAAGAACTAGTAAAGGGAGCTGAGAAAACCAGTGAGTTGTAAGGAAAACCAAGAGAATGGGGTGCTCTGGAAGCCGAATCAAGAAAAATTCCTAGAACGTATGGTGAGCTTCAAAATCCTCAGCAACTGAAATTCAATCCTCTTCTTGCTTAACCAGAGAATGGAAGCTGAGCTCCAGAAAGGTCTTTGATCTTACTTTCCCACATGGCATTAGCTTCAGTAGCTTGTCTCCTCACTCTGGGGAAAGCCAAGTTTCTCAGAAATCATAGGGTCTGCCAGTAACGCTTATGAGCGGGAGTAAATAAGATTGACAATGATCACACCTCCCTGTTCACCAAGTGCTGCCTCATACACAGGGTCTTCTTCCATAGAACCCTACAGCCTCCCTGTGACGGAGGAGGGGGCGGCCTCAACAGTGAGGATTAAAAAACCCTACAACTCAACTGAGACTTGCTCCGAGCCAGCCATCGAAGGTTGTAGAGGAGCTAGGTGAGGATTTGGCTCTTCGGACCTCAAATCTTTGCTTCTGTCTTCCACACCCTATCGCTTGTTATGGTGAATGAGGAGAAAACCAGCTTCTTACCATCAGCAGACAAGGCTGTCCTAAACAGAGAAATATGTGCACGACTAAGATCCGCACAGCACTTTGGGGATCACACCTTTACACACTCTTCATTGGGGAAAGAAAGAAAAGAACCCAGTCTGAACTGAACGAGTTACGGACACCCAGATCACAGGCCGGTGAAATGGGCTTTTCTTTGCCTCACCACTGTCCTGCCTTACACCCCACTGAAGGTGAACTTGCCAACATGGGTCTTGATCCCTCCACCTTTCCAAGGAGCACTGGGACCTGATCTAATGCAAGATACCACATACCAGTCAGAGTCTTAAGCAAAGTTATAGCTTTTCTTTTAGAACCAAGGAAATTCAGTGACTTGGAGTCTTTCGGCCCCAGGCAAATCAAACGAAGCTTAGATCCTGGACCTAAGCGTGAAAAATTTCGGATCGTTTAAAGAACAAACCTTAAGATCAATAATCAATATGCTGAGGTCTTGCCAAGGTTGGGCAACCTGAAAATTTTCAGACTTGCTTCAGGAATCCAAAAGCAGGGTACTATGATTAAATTAAAATTTTTTGCCTTTATAAATTACAAACATGTGGGCTATTGGCTATACAAAGCCCTAGGGTAGACTGTAAACGCAGAGGTTACTTATCTCGACAGCATAGCCTGGATTAAAATTCTGTAGCTGCATCTGTTCGTGAAGTCAGCCTGGTTGGAAAGTAATTATGTCAGCAAAACCGAGTGGGATGGGCCAGCACAGCCACCACCAGAGCTTGGCTGCTAGGTTTCTAAAAGTCAAATGACACAGCAATTATTCCTTTTTTCTCATCAGGAAGTTGCTGTGTTTTGTTTTTAACTAGTTAATTTCTAAAAGATCATAAATGAATGTCATACAAAATTTAAAGGACACAAAAGGATTCTATGGTGAAGAGAATCTGCCTTTTACCCGGAACCCACCCCTAAGCTCTTTGCTCCCTTTCCTGGAGCCACGCACCATTACTAGTTTGCACTCAGGGGAACTGTTTGAAGTATATATATTTTAAAGATTTTATTTATTTATTTATTTGAGAGAGAGAGAGAGTGCACGAGCAGAGGGAGGGGCAGAGGGAGAGGGAGAAACAGTCTCCCTTCTAAGCCGGACACCGGACTCAATCCTAGGACCCTGAGATCATGACCTGAGCTGAAGGCAGACGCTTAACTGACTGAGCCACCCAGCGCCCGCCCCTGTTTGAAATATTTTGATGAGAATTCCTCTGGCCTTCTACTCTTTTCCTTATAGTCTTAGATCTTATTACTTTAATCTTTCTGTTCTTCCTCTAGCTGCATTTCTATTGCATTGTTCCTTTAAGATACATTCCAAAAAATCCACGTGAAAAGCTCGGGTCTACCAATTCATCCCATATAGCTGTAATGGAAGACAATATCTTATT
Organism: Ursus americanus; assembly: GCF_024610735.1. Classification (NCBI taxonomy): domain Eukaryota; kingdom Metazoa; phylum Chordata; class Mammalia; order Carnivora; family Ursidae; genus Ursus; species Ursus americanus. The sequence goes on from NC_142164.1 coordinate 90,227,735, forward strand.
CAGAGGCTCAGGTTTGGTTTACTGGGATCACTTCCTAAAACTTAAAAAGACCACCAATGATAGAATAACCAGGTTTATCTGCCCAGGATTTTTAAAACTACTGCGTCAAATGAAGGTTGAAAGAAAAGTGTTATCTTTAAAAATGAACAGTAAAATTCTATAGGATGGGTTGATCTTGCTTTAAAACCAGTGAAGTAGTCTGTTTTCAGGGTAAATTAAAATGTCAAAATGTCTTTAGAAACCTATGCAGTCCTTGCTAATAGCCAATCCTTTTACCTTAAGCCTCCTGGCATCAATCAGACTTGACTGTTGCTTAGAATATAGCTGAAAATGTTTTGGTGATAAACTGCCACAGAATCCAACACCCCTGGTTGCCCATATCATGCCTCCAAGATGGAGAGGCTGTTCCAATCTATCCAGAAAGAAAGCCTCCCTAACTCTGGCAGGCTCTAGGTACCTATCTACTGGGCTTCTATGTGTCAGGCATCATGCTAAGTGTCGGGAAGAGAGTGATGAAAAGCACCTGCCCTGCCCTCTGTGAGTCAGCGCTTTCGGGACACCACGGGGCAGAGGTCAGTCACAAGTTTTCCCACACTCTTCAGTCCTCACCAAATGTCATGGCAACACATACTCAGACCCACCTGCCCCCTGTCTAGTGCTCTGCCTGATGGTGGGTTTCTTCTGCCCTGAGAGCTTACGGATTCCAGACTTGGGGTGGCTCCTTGGAAGGCTGACAAAGGACAGCAGAGGAACTGCCCACACCTCAGAGCCAAGTCTCTACAGGCCACTGCGAGAGCTGGGGAGGAAGACTTCCGATCCTTTTCATCACTTCTCTGTAGACACACACTGTAGGTCCACGGGGACAACTTCCTTGCTTACTGGGGACAGAGGATTGAGAAAAATCTGGTTGTCAAGGCCAAACAAAAAAGACAAGCAATTTCTAAGCCGAGGACTCCAAGAGGGCAGATTCAGGGCCTAGCTCCCAGGAAAGGACTCAAAGACTGAAGCAGGGCCTTGCCTGGCAGCAAAAGGCAAGAGCTAGGTCTGGACGTCCGCATGTGTTTCCATGGAAAGAGTTGTTTACTTGGTGGTGGTCAGGGTAGTGTGACCCAGCAAGAGGGTTTTCCTGACGGCCTGCCACCACTGATGGGCTTGAGTTGCAACCCAAGGGTACAGAGAATGTCAGAACTGTGTACTTGCCATGGCTGTCCTACCTGCCTTTCCCCCACGTCCCATTGTTTCTCTCCTAAAACACGACTTCCACAACGCTGCACAGGCGGACAGGTCCATCCACCCCTGCCCTGGCCCTCGGGAACTTCCAAATGGGTCTGCATAACAGTAAATACATCACGCTCATTCCTGTAGCCCAGAAGATAACAACGGTCTCCGAGAAAAGAACGGGAAAATAGAGTATCTTTAAATCAGGGAAGTCTGAATGGCTTCATGTTTGCTTTGGAGAGCTCACTGCTTTAGAGATTTTTCTTTTTCGTGTCCTCTCCCAATGTAGCTTTTTAAAACTTCTGTATTTATGACTATCTACAACCCCTCCCCCAAATAAAATTATGTATACAATGCAGGCGCATTTGAAACAATCCTAAAATTCCATTCTTAAATTGTACCGACTACAAAATAGAGCGTGTCGATACTGTGGAAGTCACAGCGCTGCTCAGATTTCCAGTCTAAATTAGGAACTCCGGCTTAGGAATCTAAAATGACAATATGCTCTGCCTGAAAACAGGCTCCTGCCTGTCACCCAAGCTATCAGCCAGCCCCCTGAAGGCTGCTGGGGGTAACGCTAAAAAACACGGGGCAAAGGGTCATTTTGGAAACAATACGAAGACCTCTTTAGGTAGCTTTCTCAGACGGACTCTGGCCTGAGGCTTGGCCTTAGCTCATTAACATGGGTGACCTTTCCCAAGGCAGGTGCCCTTGAGAGTGTAATCGAGATGAGGGCAGGAAGAGTATCTCCTACAAGAAGGGCACGCTGTTGCTGGATTCTTTGGGGAGGCATCAAGCACTCCGAGCGGAGGGAACACGGCAGGGGCTGGGCAGCCATGTGAGGTTCATGTTCGCCCGGGGAAGCACCAAGTTCCAGCAGGGCAGACTCCGGTGTTACATTCCTCGTGCTGGTGGGACCCCAACGGCTGCCACGGCGGCTGCCCCCTCTGCCTCCGGCTCAAGCAGGATGCCCGGGAGACCTCGGGGCAGCAGTGGCTGCCACCTGGGCCTTTTTACCATTTCAGGCTCTTGACCCTGGCAGAAAACTGCATTTCTGGGCTGGCTAAGATTTCAGAATAAGTGGTAACTTGACTGTGCTGGCCAAACAGGCAAGTTCTGGGATAAGATCTTGGAGCAAAGACAAGATGGGGATGGAATCTTCAGGAAGACACAGATGTTAAAGGAGCATGATATGTTCAAGGCCAGCGTTTCAACGCCAGGAGGCGAAGCCACCCAGCTCCCAGTATAATACAACTAACTGGTGGAGTCTGTGCCACCGGGCATGCCTGCCCACCTACCACCGTGCACAGAGAGACGACGGGCTACCCACTCCCAATTCCACACAGCCAGGATCTGTGTCCCCTGTCTCTCAAAGCCCCCGGACCTCGCACAGCATCTTGTGGGGAATTATGTGATGGAAACATGTCTTCCCTTTAAACGGCAGAACTCGCTGAGCAGGGGAATTCGCAGGAAGTGACAGGGCTTTCTCCCAGTAGCATGAAATAGTACTATTTTCAAGGCAGCTCTGTGACTAGGGGTAGAGTCTGAAAAGCTGGAACTGTTTGAGTGAAAGGCTCGGGGGGACTGAACCCTCCTTACGTTCCCACCCTCTCTCTCAGACACAAAGGGACAGCTCCCACTGGACAGCGAATCAGAGGGAAATTATGTCCCAACTGCCCTGACTTGATGGTAATTTCCAGAAACCTTGTATCAAGGACACCCAGCCATCCGTCCCCTTTATTTTTTCATAGACAGAAAACCTAGTAAAAAGGAAGTCAAGTGGCTGACAGTCTGGGGCTTTTCTGAACTTTCCCATCCTCGGGAAATGCACAAGGCGGGTTTGCTGTTCTGTCAGGGGAGGAACAGCAGTTGATGGAGCAGAACAGTTGTTGGCAGTTAAAGATCTGCAGAAAAGTAAATGTCTAATGGATTGCCGACTTAATGAGTTCTGACTTTCCTAACGTGCTTACTGAGGTCTCCGCGCTCCTGATTGTTTGTCGGGTTTCCTGCTTTCCCAGTCTGTGCCCACCTGACTGTCCCTCCAGGGCTGGCAAGATTCTCCTGGTCTCCCTTCCTCCCTGCTTCCTGGGACTGCACTGAGAGCTTTCAAAGTTTATCCTTTATCCTCTGTGGCAGACACCCTTTCCTTAGTCCACGTAAACTACTTTTATGCTCAATTTGGGGAAAGTCTCCCCCACCATCCTTTTGGTCCTTCTCCCTGACATGAGCAAACCAATGGCAAAAATAAAAGATGCAGATGAGTTTTTCCCAATAGCCAATCTCTCCCTGTCCCCACACCACTCCCTACAACAGAGAGACGACTTGTTGCCCAGCTGGTGAAATGGATGGGGGAACCTCACGAGGCGAGGGTTGGTGTCTCTAAATCGGGAGAGGAGGGCTGAGCAGAAAGAAGAATCCTGGGAAAAAGAGGAGGAGCACACAGACTAACAGACTTTTTCTGTGTGGCATGAAGCTTCGGAGAGCTGTTCAAAATACCGATTTCTGAGTGTAACATCAGACCTACGGAACCAGTCTCTCGGGGGCATATAGAATACATGTTCTGGAAGAAAATTCTGTGTTGTCTACATATTGCACATCCCTCCAGATTATCAGCCTCCTGGTTTTCACTGCCTTGGAGCTATTTTGCCACTCTCAGAGTTGTAGGTGACTGAGTGACATAAAAACTCTGTCACTGTCCAGTTTTGATGGATTTCCCTTCTCCCTGCAGAATAAAACCAGGTTGGCCCCAATTTGCAATTCAATTCCTTTACTCAAGATAAATTTATACTTTCTGCCTTTTCCCCCTTTGAACTGCTTTATAGCATCTGCCGGGTTCCCTCATAGGAGTAAAATAAAATCGTTAACACGTGTTCATTTTTATCTGCGCATGAAAGACTTTAACTTTTTCTGAATATTATCATTTAACAGTGGTAGGGCCCAGGATCTTTATTTAAAAAGGTATACCCTAGGTTATTCTTCAGCACGACAAAGTGGGAAAACCAGCGATCTTGTGGCAGAGGTGACAAAAGACAGCGCTCAGGCCCAATGTAGCTGGCCAGCTTCTTTTTGTAAATAAAGTTTTCTTGGATCCCAGCCGCACCCATCCATTTATTTATTGTCTGGGGCTGCTTCCGAGCTACAGTGAAGAAGTTGTGACAGAAGCCCTATGGCCTGCAAAGTCTAAAATATTTACTATCTGGCCCTTTTACAGAAACACTGCACCGACTCCTGCTCTAGGGGAATCGCTTGTGAAGATCTGTATTCAGCAAGCACATTTTTCAGAGTTGTTTTGGGGCTGTTAGGGCCAGGCTGGCCGTGGAGGTCAGCCATGCTGTGGAAATCTCAGTCGAAACACTGACAGAGGGTCTGGCGCCGGTACCCCAAGGTCCGAGGAGGTGCTCAGGGAGACGGAATAGGCTGGCTCTGAAGAACATGTTTCGTGCATCAAGAGTGGCCCACCTCAGTCAGTTTGGGAAATTTCTTCATCACTCATTCAGCAAACACTTAGGGAACGCCTACCACTACCTATGGCATGCGATGGGTGCCAGAGGGATGAACGAGAGAGCAACTGCCCGACAGACAACGACGATCCAACATATTCTCAGCCAGCACCGTGTGGCACTAGAGACGGAGGCTCTGGAGTCAGACGGTATGGGTTTAAAGCCTGACTCCACCACTTAGCAGCTGTATACCTCAGAGCACATTAAAACTCTCCATGCCTCAGTTTTCCCATCTGTAAGACGGGGATATTAATATAGTGCCTACCTTAGAAGGTTGTTAAGAGTTAATACGCATAAAACCCTGAGAGGCGAGCAGGTAGTAAATGCTGTTAATTCGGCTCTATCATAACTAGGGCCTACCGCCTCAGGTGCACTCTTTCTAAACCTTACAAAAATGATGGAAGTTGGGGTTTTTCCCCATTTTACTGAAGCAGAAACAAGCCCAGAGAGGTCAAATGGCTTTTCCAAGAATGCAAGGTGTGCACAGAATTGAAACCTACATCCAACACCGAAGTCCAGGCTTTCTCCAGTACTGGCCCCCCCTCGCAAGGTCTAAAGGGATGATGGCCTCAGGACTGCAGGTCTGTGTTGACAAGGTTTTCTGAACTTATCTTCGGACTCAAAATCTGGCTTTGGTATAGCAGGTTTTTCTGATACGAGACACCTAAATATTTTCCCTTCGGTAGTAAGAATGGAAGACATGATATTCCCATGACGAAGACAGTTAAAAATAAAATATAAGGTAAGGCCCTTTATTTCTCTCAAATTAAATACTCAAGGCATATGTTACCCATCTTTTTCTCTCCTTTGTAAAGGTCTGATTAAATATGAAAGCCAATACTGTAAGCAGTTTACCAAGTGTCCTTAGCATAGTCTTTTCTTTAGAACTTAAGGACCAGAAAAAGGCCCGGAATGTGCATTTTAAAGCAGCTGAAATAGCTCCAGCACTCTTTAAATCCCTTTAAACGAAACGTGTTCTCTCTGGAGAGACTAAAAATAATTTGTCTCAAAACACTGTATTCAAATGGAAGCCTAGCTAATTTCAAGGGTTCATAGGCAGAGGTAGGTTGATACTACTTTGCACTTTTAGAAATCTTATTTTCAGTTATTCGTAAGTGGTTTATATTACATTTTTCTAAGCAAAGGACGAGGCACAGCCATGGGCAAGAATATAAACAGAACCTTATTCTTAACAAGCCGGCAGCCATGCTTAGAAAGCTCAGTGAAGCTGAAACCTATTAAAGAATGATAACACTCTCAACATTCAGGAAAAAAGGTCTCATTGTTTACCAATATTTCCAATCCTCAAATATTCAAATCTACTTAGTACATACTTAAAGCTATAGGCAACTTTTTAGGTTTGAAGCACAGTTTTTTTTTTTAGATACGTAATACAGTCTGAAAAAGGTTTGCAAAAAATCTCATCATCGTAATTAAATCTGTCAAGACTCTAAAGCTCCCATTTACGGCTGTATTTATTTTGCAAATCAATGGCTTCACACGATTGCAGCAAAAGGCAAAACCGTCAATAGGGAAATGAAATGCTGCTCATGATAGTGAATGGGCAATGAGTTACCTAGCTTTGTGGCCATACAGAAAATAAGTCCTTCATTACAGCACCATCTCACCAGTAGGACACACATTCTACTGGGTGGGCTAGAGAACCATGCATGCTTTGTTCTATGGACAGCCGCAACGGCGGCTATGAATGACCTTCAGCCACACACCAAGCTAGCAGGGAGGCGGGAGACGCTGCAGCTGGGGAAAGCAGGTGCTTCTCACGCTTTGTGGGTGCCCCATTCACTTTTCAAAAGCCCAGGCAAGGTTACTCAACCCAATACATGCCAGAATATTTTTTTCTCCTTCAAAGTCCAATTAACTCAGAGATCCTCATAGAATTCAGAGGCATTAGTTCAAATCAGCTCCTGGTCTAAAGGAAAGCACTGGGTGTGTTAAAAACTTTCACAGGGTTTCAAAACCCAGATCTTGGACTGGATTCAGATGCCAGCACTGTCACTTTTGAGCAGTGACCTTGGGTGCACTGCTTAATCTGAGTGTCAGTTTTGTCTTTTGTAAAACTAAGGATAACATCCATTCCTGCTTGGTTGTCTGTACAGGCAAAGGGCTTACCAGAACCTGGCACAAAGGTGTTCAATAAATGGCCAGAAAATTTTGATGTGGGGAACAAAGACAAAAGAAACGTAGATAAAATTAACTGTCCTTAAAACCCGCAGCCCATTGACAAATACTTGAGGCAGGCAGAGTAGAACATTCCTTCAGGAACTTTCAATCTTAATGTTAATGCCTTACTAGAGGGGAAAAAAATTAAAAAAACAAAGACAAAAACAAAAAAAAACAAAACCCTTAGCTCAACAATAGCAAGGCCTCCAGCATCCCCGGAGTCTTTTTTAGCATATGAAAGTCCTTTTGGAAACTTCCCACGTCTTTATCTCCCCCAACTCCTCAGTATATAATCAGTTGCTCCTCACAATCCCAGGGCAGCAGCTCTTTCTGCCCACGGGTCCTGTTCCTGTGCTTTAATAAAAATACCTTTTTGCACCGAAGACATCTCAAGCATTCTTTTCTTGGCCGTCGGCTCTGAACACCAACATTTCCACATCACCTTGTTACAGGACTTGGCCTTTGGCTTCATAGAGTCAAAAATGTACTGGATCCAAATAACGTATTTAAAAAAAAAAAGGAAAGAAATTCCAGCTTCTAGGTTAAGCTGGCAGACGAGACGCGCGCATCTCATTCCACTGTCTTGTGACCCACGAAGACCACAGAAAGGGGTTGGTTTTTTAAAAGACAAACCCAGGTGAAAAGGAGAGAGGGTAACAGCGAGGAAGATTTAGAAGCTGCAAAACAGATGAGAGTGGTAATGAACTCAGCAGGCGGCAGGTGAGGTGGGGAAAACCTGATCTCAAACCAGCAGGGAGGAAAGCAGACAACGGGCCTCGGGCTCCTCTGCAAGGCGGAGTTGGGGGTGGGGGGGCAGATAAAGAGAATGGTGGAAAGAAAGCAGTCTTAGAAGCTGCTCCTACTAGCTCCTTGCTTCATTCCACCGTCCGTTCCCCATTCAGGCCACCATTCAGAGGATCAGTTCCTGAAGATGGGAAAACAGGGCATGTGGCTTGGGAGGCATAGTTGGGCCATGCGTTCTCTGGGGCGAGCAGGGGCATTAAGTGACCGGATAAAGGGGAGCTGAGCCCTGAATGCCGAGACAGCCCCACCCCAGTGCTCTTCCCCTAGGCGCTGCCAGGCTGAACAGCAGACCCACCCCTTCCAGCAGGAGACGGGAAGGCTTCTCAGGGGCATCTAAGCAACTCAAGGGGAAAGACTTCAAGGTATCAGACATTGGGGTCTTCCTGAAAATGCCCAACCCAGATCTCTACCCACCTAATCAGAACTCCCCAACACCTTCCTAGTACCCCACGCAACCCAGGATTACCAGACATCTATGCAAACCTCTACCAAAGGTGAGAGATGAAAACAAGCCAGTATAACTTGGTGGGAACACAGACTACCGCGTTCACAGAAAACTTAGGCAAATATACATCAGTGATATCCTTGGAGAGGTAACATACTATATCCAGGAAATAAGGTAAAAAAAAAACCCTCCCCCATGAAGAAACCAAAACGACATTCTCAGAATCCAAAAAATATTCAGGAGACATTAAAAACAATAGAAGTGTTTGGAGGTATCGCCCACAAATGCAAGCTGTGGGAGGAGAAGGGGGAAATGGGGAAACGGAAGGAATATTCAAAAAACACTTCCCGAACGGAAGGAGTTGAGGTGTCAGGGCGAAATGGCACGTGACGTACCGTGCTCCACCTGGCACAGGGGATCAAAACAAGTCCATGTCCCGGCCCGTTAGTGACACATTTCAGATCCTTGGGGACAAAAAAAGACTTTATAAGCTTCCAGAGAGAAAAAAAAAATCAGGTCACAAGCAGCCTATCAGGAATCGCAATGGCTTCACACTTCTCGATAGCAAGAGTAGAAATTGAGGACAAGGGAGCAACGTGTTAACTCAGAACTTTGATTTTGAACTTGGAATTCTCTGCCCCAACTGCCAATCGAGCGTAACGGAAAAATAGACATTTTCCAGCAGGCAAGGCCTTGAACACTTCACTTCCCATGTAGCCTTTCCCACAAAGTTGCTGGAGGACTGGCATCACCAAAACAGGCCAAGAGGAAGACACAGGAGAGAGGTTAAGGAACAGCCTGGATGAGGCTGCAAGGACAGCCCCGGGATGAGGGCTGGGCACCCAAAGAAGAGAGCAGCCAATCCAGGCTGGAGCGAAGGGACTCTGCAGAAATGGTCATGCTGAGAACTGTCATCACTGACCTGGCAGACAGAAGGACCAGACCAGCAGGGCCCAGGTCCTTCCCGGGTTGCTTTTCCTGACCGTGGATCACTGGCGGTTCTCCCTACCATGCCCTGCTACCTACGTTGGCAGAGGCAGAGGACTCTCATTTCACTCCACAGTGGCATTCAGCCTTGACCTCTTTCTGAGAGCTAGAGGTAGGCCCCCAGGGAACTGAGAAGCAGGAAATGCAGAGTTGCCCTTGCCCGCCCCCCCCCCATCTTCCTGCTGGGCCTCTAGTACCTGGCACCACCTTACAACACCCTCCCATGCCCTGATAGTGGAGAGCCTCGTTTTCCTGTGGACTCACTCTGCCTTTGCCCACCGACTTCCCCAGAACACTCTCATGGGACCGGAAGCCACACTTCTCCCAGAGACTGGGCTTAGATTACCTTCTCTTGGGACCTTCATTGTACAGAAGCCATGCTCCCCTTCCTTACGCAGCTAGGTCTGTGCTTACAGCTAGGTTGTTTGGAAAGCGATATACTGTTTAGGGATACACACGGACATGAGGGCACTAAAAAGAAGAGAAAATGGGCAACAGAAGGTAGAGTAGTGGTTATCCCTGCGGGGGAAGGACTTTCATGCAAATGGAGGAAGGGGCAGGGGAAAAGGTCGTTCTGGAGCTATTGTCCTATTTCTTAAACTGGAGGGTGGACACATAGGTGTTTGTTTTAATATTCTTCATGCTGTCTTATAGCTAAGAAACATTCTTCTGTATTTCGGGTACATTTTGCAATGAAAAAAATTATTTGGGTCACAGATTACATCACACATTCCATAGAATCTGTACCATTTGTCTCTGTTGTCCCCCAAAACAGCAGTAGACAGATTATTCCAGTTATCACATTCCTTTTATGTGACCCAAGACAGCAGTCACAGAAATGCAATTCTACAAGACACTTTACAACAGGAACAAGCAGAAATGGGACCCTCTATAATTAGCTTTTGTGTATAGCCATAATGAGAAAAACCCTAGCGCTCCTCTACCAGAGGGATTCCCACCACTGGCAGGCTTCTGAGACAAACTAAGTGTCTCATCAGAAGAAATTGTGTTCGCCATCTCCCCGACATGTTTTAGTCTTCTTCAGACAGACTGGCAATTTCCAAATAAACACCCCCAACAACCTATTCACTTTCCCAGCATGATGCAGAAGAAACAGGAGAAATGTTTACCATTAACTACTGACCCATGTTTGGTAGATTTCCTTAAATGCTATGTAGGCTGTGCTCAGGGCGCCATGGTTACAAATTGTTTTTCTTGAAAGGAGTTTTGTTGTTCAATTTCACAAAGCTGCTCTAACAGAAAAAGTCTTTCCAAATTCTCCTGTGCTCCATGTTCCCCTTCTCTGTGCAGTCAAAGAAAGAAAGAAAAAGAGCTCTACAGGAAAATAAAAAAAAAAAGAGTTCTACAGCTCTCGCATAAGACTCAGGACACCACAGCCCAAGCCTCTGGCCGCTGCTCAGTCATCTAGCTGAGACACAGCCTCCATTCCCTATTGCCAGTGATTTTCTGTCACCTCTTTTGGGGGGTTCACCTGGAGGGGCAGGTGTACAGGATCAAAGCACCTGCCCTCTGACTTGAGTGAAGGTATCTATTCCACTCATCCAAGCAATAAAGTGAAACAGCTGGTGAACTGATATTAACACAAACCCCCGACTTTTTTTTTAATGATTTTTTATTATATTATGTTAGTCACCATACAGTACATCCCCGGTTTCCGATGTAAGGCTCGATGATTCATTAGTTGTGCATAACACCCAGTGCATCATGCAATACGTGCCCTCCTTACTACCCATCACCGGCCTATCCCATTCCCCCACCCCCCTTCCCTCTGAGGCCCTCAGTTTGTTTCTCAGAGTCCATAGTCTCTCATGTTTCATTCCCCCTTCTGATTACCCCCCCTTTCTTTATCCCTTTCTTCCCCTACCGATCATCCTAGTTCTTATGTTCCATAGATGAGAGAAATCATATGATAGTTATCTTTCTCTGCTTGACTTATTTCACTTAGCATTATCTCCTCCAGTGCCGTCCATGTTGTAGCAAATGTTGAGAACTCGTTCTTTCTGGTAGCTGAGTAATATTCCATTGTATATATGGACCACAACTTCTTAATCCAGTCATCTGTTGAAGGGCATCTCGGCTCCTTCCACGATTTAGCTATTGTGGACATTGCTGCTATGAACATTGGGGTGCATATGGCCCTTCTCTTCACTACGTCTGTATCTTTGGGGTAAACACCCAGTAGTGCAATGGCTGGGTCATAGGGTAGCTCAATTTTTAACTTTTTAAGGGACCTCCACACTGTTTTCCAGAGTGGCTGTACCAACTTGCATTCCCACCAACAATGTAGGAGGGATCCCCTTTCTCCACACCCTCTCCAACAATTGTTGTTTCTTGCCTTAACCCCCGACTTTTCTAAAACATTGTCAGAACCAGAATCTTCAGAAGGAATCGTTTTTTCCCCCACTTAAACTGCCTCCACTTGAGACAAGAGTGCTCCTTTGTAAGTTCACCTCTTAGAAGACTCAATGAAGGGAATCAAGATGTGGTCACAGTGCTCTTTTTCCTCAATGTTTCTGATCGAGTCATGGCTATCGGTAATGCACCTCTCCTAGACCAGAGCTTCTCAACCTTGGCTGCACACTGGAATCACCGGCGCAGCTTTCAAAACTGCTGATGCCTGCGGCTCACTGATTTACTGGGCCAGGGGCTACGGAAGCTTGAAGAGCTTCCCAAGCGTCAAGATTCCTGATGTGCAGCCAAGGGTGAGAACGATGGTCTACGAGAGAATAATGGTGACCAGTTCCTTTCTGTCAAAAATATAACATTTCCTAAAACCCATCACTGCTCTAACGAAGTGTGTATGCTAAGTGATTAAGAGCATAGATTCTTGAGACAGGCTGCCTGAGTTTGACTACCGGCTTTGTCACTCGTTGGCTGAATAGTGGGCAATTTTATATAACTGACCTGTGCCCCAGTTTGCTCATTTGCAAAATGGGCTCATATTAGTACCCATACCGTACAGGGTGGTAGGCATTAAATCAGTTGATATTTATAGAGGCTTACCACAATGGCTATGACATAGAACATGCCTCAGAAATGTTAAATAAAACATTGAACCAGTTTCTATAAAAGCTCCAAAGAGACACTAAAAAAGAAATTGGCAATTGTATGAACTAAAATAATTCAGATTCAGATAAAACTTTCTTCAGGATGCCAGTTGCATATTTTTGGGGACACACATCCCTCAAATCTTCTGCACTGCCTCTTATTTTTATAATGGGACTTTATCCAATTCTGGCCAAAAGGGCATTTTTGAGGTCCAAGAGGGAAATTTAACATAACATAGCAACATTCTTCTTGCTGTGTCCACCCTTCTTTCCATCATTTCAGACATCCGTGTCTTTGTTAATAACCTGGTGTGAAATCTGAGGGCTGATTTTGCAGGAATTGGCAAGAATGGTTTTAGAATTCCAAGTTTTTCCTTTCCAAGGAACACGTCCCTGCCTCCACTCAGAGGATAAAGGAGTATTTTTCCAAGGGTTCTCTGTTCCATTGTAGGAGACAGAGGTCCCTGAATTTTTTCTAACTTTACTTAAAAAAACAAAAAAAAAAAGCCATATGCCAAGCACCATGCACAGAAATCCATTAATTCTAAAAGATGTTTATAACAGGAGATCAAAACTGAATATAGTCTTGAAATGTATGTGTGAACAGATATTTGGCTGTATGAGCTTTTCAAGTGCAAGAATAAACATCAAATAGTATTTGAGGGAAGATATTTTCATACGTGCAATTCCTAAATACAGTTGTGTCAAGAGAGCTCTAAAGAATATTCACCAACAACACTTCAAATATGTTCAGCTTGCTAATGCTTTCATTCAAAAACCCACACTTAAATTCTCTAATGCCATGAAGTAGCCTCTTAAAAAGAATAAAAACTCATTTTGAAACATGCAGATGACTAATCACACACTGCTGAGAGAGTATGTAAACAGGCCCAACATTTCTCCATGGGTATCAAAAGCATTCAGGGTGTATACCCACTGACCCAGGATTCTGCCTCTAAGGATTTATTCTTGGAAATTAACTGGTCACACAGGCAAAAACGTGCGCACAAGAAAGGTCTTCACATTGTTTAAAGGCAAAAAAGGGAACGAAAGTATCATGGAGTGCTGGTTACCTAGAGGATGGTATATTCACGCGATGGAGTCCTATGGCATGTATTGAGTGAAATGGAAAAGTCTCTGCAATAAAGTTAGTGAAAAAAAAGGTGGTTAAATTATTTGGGTAGCAGGACTCCATCTGTGTAGAAAATAAGGATACTAATAGAAAAATGCATGGATGGCTATATTAAGTTAAAGGAAGTTGTCTCTGATAAATGGGATTGTGGGGATTTTTCTCTGGGGGAGTAATTTCTAATTAATTATGTATGGCTGGTACAATTAAATGAATGAATAAAATATGAAAAAATTCAAAACTAAAAGGCAATAAAGACATAATAAAATAGATATAATAAAAAAGAGAGTAGACCTCTTTTTAACTTTTCCCCTGTTCCTTGAGAGCTGTATATAACAAGCTTCAGGAGTAACACCTAGGAAAGGAAACTATCACACAGCTCTTTATCCACTAAGACATGGCCAGAAAACAAGAGCAATAGGACTGAACATTTTAAAACCAAATACTGTCTTCTCAGGTGAGGGTTGCCCACACTGGATCCTGCTGTCACCATGGCTGGCAGTCAAGTTATTTTGCAACGGTAGATTCTTGAGACCCTACTTTGTTCTCTCTGAATGGCATCTCTAGAACTTTCCTAGAAGTGTGAATTGCCTATAAGGAACAAATGTTTAAATGAACTAAGAGCTTAGCGTCCCCAATTTACTTTGACTTTTTTCTTACAACCCTCTGGCCCTTCATCTTTCCTAACTTTGCTTTATTCCTCCAGTTCTCCTGAATTTCCTAAAGGCTGGGATCCTTCCCCACCAGGGACAGGCAGGCTAAGTCAGTGAAGATCAGGGGATGCCAGAGGTTGGTGATACTTAGAGAGCAAAAAGATCGAGCTTTGAAGCCATTCGAGACTCACTTGGTAATCTTAGTTCCAATTCAGAACTGGCTTCTCTTCCCCACCTTTTTCTCTCAAAACTAAAATTAGAGCAAAAACCAGTCCTTTTGTAGACACTAAACATGGCTCTGGTCCGGTTTCTGCAGGGAGGGTCAGGAATAAAGTAAGTCCCTACAGACTTGCAATTCAAGGATCAGTGCTCACTTCTGGTTGCAAGCATATGCCTCAGATGTAAGAACATGAAATCACAGAATTGCAAAATACTAGAGTTGAAAGTGGCTTTCTAAGTTTTAAAGATGAATGCTACTAACAGTGTGGTTGCTCAGCGGCATTGCATGGGTGCTTGCTAGAAATGCAAATTCTCTGGCCCCAGCATGCATGTACTGACCCAGAAGCTCTAGGGGTGGGGTCCAGGTATCTGCAGTTTTATAAGCTCTCCAGACACATAAAGCAAACAATCTAAGTGAAAACTACTATTACAGGATAAGAAACTGAAGTGCGCGAGAGTCTAATTGTTTGTCTTCACAAAACTAGAGGGAAAAAGCAGTTATTCTAAGTGAGACATTGAAATAAAGCGACCTTGTTTTCTCCCTGTTTCGAGATCTGCAATATTGTACCTTCAGGTCTCTGGATTATCTTTCATTCCTAGCTGTCTTTTCCTTTTTACATTGCTACACTTGGAGAAACTGTGGCAACCAATACAGAACAGCCCAAAACAGTCTCTGGAGCATGAAGAAGGGTTTAATTCAGACTCTTTGTACAAATCACTGGATTAATGAAATTCATCATACACCAGAGACCTGGGATGTCGACTGCATGCAAATCACATTTAACAAGCTAAAGTGCAGACTTCGACCTTAGCTCCCAGAACATTGGAACAGCAAACACTAGAATAGGAATTTGACTATGCATGAATCTACAAGAAGAGCTGGAGCTCCTTATCTTATTTTCTCAGGCTGTTCTTACCTATATCCACACCAACACTCAGGGAGGAGCTCTGAATTGTAGGTAGTTCTATCTCACAAAAAAAGCTGGCTTCCCAAAGATCACTTCTAAATCATTTATTTGAAACCTGGACACATTTCCTCACACAATGTTATAAATGGTCTTAGATGTCTAATCACAATAGATTTACAATAAAACTGATAGTATGAAAAAATTTAAAATTTTCATTCATATGTGGAATTTAAGAAACAAAACAGATGAACATAGGGGAAGTGAAGGAAAAATTAAGATAAAATCAGAGAGGGAGGCAAACCATAAGAGACTCTTAACTCTAGGGAACAAACTGAGGGTTGCTGGAGGGGAGGTGGGTAGAGAAAAGGGGTAACTGGGTGACGGGCATGAAGGAGGGCACTTGAGGGAATGAGCACTGGGTGTTGTATGCAACTAAGGAATCACTAAATTCTATCCCTGAAACTAATAATACACTACGTTAACTAAACTGAATTTCAATAAAAAATAAAAAAATGCTTCCACTAGGCAAAAAACATTGCAATTTAGGTGCATCTTTACAAAGGGGTCTTCTCTTGTGACAGAGAAATGTTGGGAGCAGATGTCTTTTTCTACATTCATCATTTCTAGGTTGTAGACTACCAATATCATGGACTTTGGATTCAAGATTCCTGGTCCAAAAGATCTACCTAAAAACTCCAAACTGATATCTTGCAGAAGGCTGTAGCTCTGGCTCTTATAGGTACCAAGACCAAAGTCAACTAATGCTTTATCTTGCACATTTTCCGACTACTCACACTTCCTCAGCTGAGCTAGGTGCTGCCTCTTCGGAATTCTATTCTCTATTTATCACTGATTTTTCTAAAACATTCCTATTTATATTTCCTTTTTAAAAAGATTCATTAAATGCATAATAAGATATATTTTTAAAGCAACATTAAAGAAACTCCACACCCCTTAGCTGTTGCTCCCAAATCTCCCCATCCTCCCAACTCTAGGCAAACAGTAATCTACATTCTGTCTCCATAGATTTGCCTATTTTGGACATTTTATATAAATGGAATCATACAATATATGGTCTTTTACAACTGGCTTTCTTCACTTAGCATAATGTTTTTAAGGTTCACCTGTGTTGTACCATGAATCAGTACTTCATTCCTTTTAATTGCCAAATAATATTCCATTGCCTGCATATATCACATATTATTTATCCTTCCATCAGTTGATAAACATTGGGGTTGTTTCCACTATTTGGCTATTATGAATACTGCTGCTGTGAATGTTCTTGCAAAGTTTTTGTGTGGAAGTACGTTTTCTTTTTTTAAAAGATTTATTTATTTTTAGAGAGAGACAGTGAGAGAGGAGGGAGCGTGAGCAGGGGAAGGGGCAGAGGGAGAGAAACTTTCAAGCAGACTCCCCACTGAGTGAGGAGCCCCACACAGAGCTTGATCCCACAACCCATGAGATCATGACCTCAGCCGAAACCAAGAGTCAGACATTTAACCAACTGAGGCACTCAGGTGCCCCAGAAGTACATTCTCATTTCTCTTGGGTATATGTATATGAGTAGAATTGCCTGATCACATGGTAACTCCATGTTTAAGTGTTGAAGGAACTGCCAGACTGTTTTCCACAGTGGCTGCACCATTTTACATTTTTACCACCAATATAGGAGGATTCCAATTTCTCTACATCCTTGCCAACACTTGGTATTTCTGTCTTTTTTATTATAGACATTCTAGTGGGTGGGAAGTGGTATCTCAGTGTTACTTTGATTTGCATTTTCCTAATGGCTAATGATATCAAGCCTTTTTCATGTACCTACTGACCTTTTGGGTATCTGCTTTGGAGGAATGTGTATTCAGAACCTTTGCCCATTTTTTCATTGTATTATTTGCCTTTTTACTATTGATTTCTAAGAGCTGTTCATATACTCCTGATATAAGTCCCTTTTCAGATACACGATTTGCAAAAATTTCTCCCATTTTGTAGGCTCTGACATTCGTTTTTTTAAATTTATCACACAATGTGTCTGATTACGTCACTATATATAGAGATATCTGTGTATCTATATATGTATATCAACATATTCTCTACTACTCCCCCGCTCAGGTAGCTGCAGCCATACACTAGCTGGCTTTCCCACTGCTTCTTCCACCTCAGGACCTCACCATCACTCTTACCTCAGCGTGGAATGCTTCTAGAACATGTGGCCCGTGCCCTCACTTCATTTTGGGCCTCTGCTCCACTGGCACCACCCCAGAGAGGCCCTCTCTAGAACTGCAACTCCCTCTACCTGTCTCTGCATTCCCTTACCCTTCTCTTCTAGACGTGCTATGAAAATATAGCAGCAGTTGACATTTGTCAGAAATTTATATTTGTTTGCCTTTCTTTGATTACAGGATAAAACGAATGCTTTCTTAAATGTTTATTGGCAGCCATGTGGATATTGATATTTCTTCTTTTGTAAATATCCTCTTTATGACCTTTGCTGATTTTCCCATTGGCGTATTTGTCTTGGTTAATTTTAGGAGTATTTCCCCTTTGTGTATTATCAATAACTTCCCCAGCTGTGTTTTCCTTGTTCATTCACAGTGTTTGCCAGATAAGAGTTCTTCATTTGTATGTAGACTGATCTATTAGTCTTTACATTTATTCACTGCCTTTGGTGCCTTCTCTTCTCAAGGATTCACAAAAGTGAATGGGCTTTAATACTAAAGACACTTTTCATAAAAATCCCTTTGCCAGCCTGTCTTACAATTTCTCAATCAGAAAGCCCATTCATCGCACCACTACAGAAACTGGGTTTTCCTCCACCCTCAGCTCTCCTCCTTCATCCCAGCAACAGCAGCTCTGCTTCCATTTTACTGAAAGCATCTGGCAACTCAAAAGTCCACTGTGGGAGACTATTACAGTAACAGCCCCAATAAAGTCACACCTCCTACCCAAGCCCTTGGGTCGTATCCTGTCTCACAACGACTCTGGGCTTGGTGATGTGACTGCTTTTGACTAGTGGGACTCTGGCCAACATCCTGTAGACAGGGGCACGAGGCATGCACGTGCGCAGCTTCTGGGAACTCTACTGCTAAGATGTGAAAAACGCAGGCTGTCCTGGGAGATGGGTGACAATGTGGACATAATACCTATCGCTATTAGAAAGCACACAAAGCATAATTAGCTTTCCTGCTAATTGGGCAAAAAGGATATCACTTTCAGCTCGAAATCCCCCAAATTCATTCACGTAATAAGTCTCTGACACTTGCTAGCTGCAGAGACAAAAGGAACAGGGCTGGGGAAACACACAAACATGGTTAAATTACTCTCAGGCCTCCTATTTATAGGTCATCAAACAGTAAGATGCCATTCTTGGTGGGGTTGGATAGACGTGACAGAAACAGCGTCGTATCTCTGGAAGTGACAAACAACTGGCAGAGCTTAAGAGCTTCCCTTGCAGATGGAAGAAACAGAACAAAGGGCCACAGAAGAGAAGGGGGGGCCTTGAGCCTTAAGTGAGGTGCTTTTCACAAGAGGGCCTTCCATTTCTCTGCTTTACAAAACAAGAAAGTAGGGGGTTAGGGGAAAAATGAGATCAAGGGAAGTTTAAGAGCCTTTGTGTACTTAAGCTTTCCAGCTGGGTACACAGCTCACCCAAATATCTATCCTCTCCTGCTGTTACTAGAAATACATAGAATAGCTCTTCCAGGAGGGAAATGGTCACATATCACCAAGGAGACCACGAGACCCTCATGATAGAGGTTTTTTGTTTTTGTTTTTTAATGACTTAGGAATCCAAGCAACCCTCGACTCCTTTCTCTGGACTCCACCAAGAGGGTAACTAAAGCTCCTGCCAAAAGAGGGAATTCACATAGAATTTTGTCTGTTCACATCTGATACTGGGAATCAGCTGAAATCTAAAGTGCCTTAAAACTAGCTCATTGTGAAGGCAGACATTCTGGCATGAAAACTAGAAAAGGCTGCCACCAAAATAAATGCACATTGTCTTGCACCAACTGCTACTAGAAAGGGATTTCAAGGATTCTAGCAGAAAAGGGAAGGCGCAATTGACAAGAAATTGAGCACGAGAGTGAGTGCTCTTGGGAGAAATGTAAAACAAAATCATTTTCCAACAGAGGGTATTTCTCATAAAACTGGAAGACAAGGGTCTTTTTCTGTGGTGTGCAACAGGGAAGAGATAGGATGCATATTTTTCTCACGGGCCTCACAGAGTTGCTTTTCTTTCAATAGTGCCCTGTGCTTTCTTCCTGCTGCCAAGAAAATGTAGGACAAGCTAATACAAGCACCACAAAATGGGGGACTCCATTAAAGCTGATTGCAATTCATCTCCGCATCTCCAGTACTCGACTGACTCAAACAAGATGGGCCATTTGTGCATTGTTCCCATTATTTTCTCATTTTCATAATGCCTACTGTCTTTGAATTTACCATTAATATTACATTTTATGTTTGGTCATTTTATTCACTTTCTTCCCCATAAGTAACACTTAAGAATTCTTATATATGTGCTTGGTTCACTTCAAGAGAGGATAAAGGGGTGGGGGCTCCCCTAACATTTCCAAATAGAGATTTTTTTTAAAAGTGTGGAGCTCAGGTAAAGAGAATTGGGTAAGTCATATTAATCAAAATCTTTGGTTCATGACCATTCTTCACAACCTTGTTTGTAGTTATTTTATAAACACACACACACACACACCCTAACATAGAGACTAGAATATGAACAATCTCTTTATGTGATTAATGTGTTTATCCCCATCCCTTTCCCCTACCTCCCTCCTCCCAAGGTAACCACTATCTGGAACCTTGCATTGAATGTCAATATATACCTATCATGAGGGACCTGCTTTCATTTGTTATATTAATAAGATTCACCCACAGTGTTCTTCATTGCAGTAGTTCATTTATTTTGACTGCTATATATTACTCACTGTATGAATCAAGAAAAGGAGGAATTAAAATCTAGGGTATCAATATTTTATTGCATGAATTCATTCTATGTTCTTTATCTCTTAACAAACAAATGCCACACTAAGCATCGCTCACTCGTTTTAAAACAACTAACCACATGAAACAAGTTGCTATTGTACTTCATAGCTAATCTCCTCACCCTCAATTTTTTTTTGTATTTTCTAGAATTAAACGTTCATTATATATTCTACCCTGGATTTTCCTGAAGATTAGTGATATCAGAACTGGTACAGATCAGGGCTATTGATACAAAACCAGTCTATTATGACACTAATCAGATCAGACTCACCCCTAAATTCTCATTTACTCAATACTTCCAATGACCTGTTGGCCACACATTCCTATAAAAGGCACTAGTCACACTGAACTGAACAAAATTATTCCTTTCCATCAAGGTTATCACTGCTTAATGGAGGGAGAAAAAAAATTTTTTAATCTACCATCTCAATACAGAAGGTAATTTTCAGCATCTTAAACCTAGAGGTGACTGCTTGGTAGATGAAGAAGAAAGGGAAGCAGAAGGACTGATCATTCAAAGGCACAGGGGTGGGAGAACTTCAAGAGGTAGGGATCTTCAAGCACAGTGGCAAGGAAGTCAGAGGTCATATCTCAGAGTATTGGGAACTTTATCTCAAGGCAACTAGGGGCCACTTAGCAATTTCACACAGTGGAGGGATAGAATCAGATTTGCTATAGTAGAAAGTGGGCTGTACTGGAGGGTGGGGTGGAGGTAAGAGCAGTTGGGACATTAGTCTAGGATCCAGGAAATACAGGTTGTGGACCTGGACTGACACAGCCACAAGGATCATGGATCCAGGAGGGCAAGACACAGATTTCAATAATATTTATGCAGCAAAGTTAACTGAAAAAGAAGACACAGAGCCAAAAGAAAATGAGCTTAACACACAAATTGGTGCTCTAAAAGCAACTGGAGTACAACTGTTTCACATGCCGTGCCTAAAATAATGCAACCTTACCCAGAGGAAGAGAAAAGCCTCCCTATCATATTGTTTCAATTCCAAGAAAGCCTCCAAATATTGGTAAAGTACATTTTGTGTACATTACCAGGTATCTTTATTTGAATTTGTGCTCATAGAGTACAACTCAATTTTTTAAAAAGATTTATTTATCTGAGAGAGAGAGGGAGAGAGAGAGAGAGAGAGAGAGAGAGAGCTCCAGGGGGAGAGGGAGAGAAAGTCTTAAGCAGACTCCATGCTGAGCACGGAGTCAGAGGCAGGGCTGGATCTCACGATCCTGAGATCATCACCTGAGCCAAAACCAAGAGAAGGAAGCTTAAGCAACTTCACCGCCCAGGGACCCCACAACTAAATTTCTCATAACTCATCTCCCCATCATCCATAAAGAAGACAATGATGCCCAGTTGGGATGCTAGTCTAATTGTTTTTTAAACATACAGTTGAGGGGTGCCTGGGTGGCTCAGTTGGTTAAGCGTCTGACTCTTGGTTTGGGCTCAAGTCATGATCTCACAGTCATGGGATCAAGCCCTGCATTGGGCTCCACACTCAGTGGGGAGTTTGCTTCAGATTCTCTCTCCCTCTTCCTCCGCTCTCCCCCTGCCCCCCATGCCAGCTTACTCACAGGCTGTCTCTAAAATAAATAAATAAAATCTTTAACAACAAAAAAATCCCCATATGGTTGATTCTCATTATTCACAGCTCTTATGTTCTATAAAAGCACCACAAACACTGAATCAGCACAGACCTATTGCTCCTAGTGGAAATACAGAGTTAGATTCCTGAGAACTCCGGGTTACACAATTTTGTCAACCAGTAAACATGAAACCTTTGTTTATGTGTGTTTCTGTTGAGAGACACCTATTTAATATATATTGTTGGTTCACTAACACAAACTCATGGCCAAAATCACTATAACTCATCCTTAAATTAAGTTTATCTTACATATGTATTTTCTCCATAAGGCACATCACACACAGCCTTCTTACCCTTGGCAGCACTAGCCAGCCCTTGAGCACTGCATTTGGTGGCCATTTTAAATAATATAATCACCAACCAAAAGCACAAAAATGGGAAAAATGTGACATTAAATAGACCATAGAAAGGACACTTGTTTGCAGTATAAGTGTTTAAAAAAGAAGGCAGAACATTGCCATGTTCAACCTTAACTGGGAATGTATCAGGTGACTCAAATTTTTTACAACTCTGTGCATGACTGCAAAGAAAGTACTGATTTGGGGGTTACAAATGGATTTTAGCCAGTAGGCAAATTTACAAATACAGAATCCATGAATAATGAGGATTGACTATATCACTAAGAGATCCTTCCTTGCCTGAAGTTATCAAAAGGTACTTTAGTAGGTAGGCAGAGTGAGTCACTAACAATGCCAAATCTTTGTAGTTATGTGCTTTTCCCTGAGGAATTCAAAAGTGTCTCTTCAGACATTATATCTAAATGACCCCTCTGCTCATCTCCTGTGAACCTGGAAAAACCCAGTTATAAATAAGTTTTTAAATGTGAGAAAATCAAAGTTTTGGAGAATTAAGAACAATGTTCCTGTTTCAAAAAAAAAATGCAAAGGACCAGTATTAAATTCTAGGTGTCCTGATTCCTAAACAAATTGCCCATCTTCTAGGTTAGTGATTCTCAAACTTTACCGTGCTCATGAATCCCTAGGGATCTTGTGAACAATAGAAATTGATTCAAGAGGTCTGGGGTCAGACCTGAGGAGTTTTCATTTCCAGCTAATCCCAGATGATACCAATGCTACACAGGCTTTGAGGAGCAAAGCTACTCAAGAAATTCATCAGCCCCAACACTGACCTACCCCCAATAGACAAGAGTTACGTTGATTAAAAAAACAAGCACTTCAGTTTAAGATTATGTGACAGATATTAAAAAGTAATTAAGCTTTCCAAATACCAATAGTTCCACATGTAAAATAATCTAGAGTAAGCAGTGCCATTCATTTTTTCTACCTAAGTCTACTGGTGTTGTAAAGAAATTAAAACAAAGTATGTTAGGATCTCAATATTATTTTCCAAATAACACCTCAGAGTTAAGATTATTTTTCTCCTCTCCCAGTGGACCATTCGCAATATTAAGGAAGTAAAGGGACAAGCATCCAAAAGGTACAGACTACTTCATTTGCAGGCAGCTGCCACAAGTGGCCAAAGTACCACTTGTCCATTTGAACATGCAGATAAAGGCTAGGATTATTCGGAAGCTGTTATCTGCAGATAGCGGCATTGGCTTCTCATTGCCTCTGTACTCTTACCCCCAGATACACACTATAAATCAAAGAGGACTTTGGGAAATAAAGAGCAGTAGAAGTGCATATCCGGCGATCTGCCATTTTGGAAGGAAATCTGGCACCCAAGAGCCTGTGGGAAGAGCAATTTGATGTAAAGGCCTCAACGGAAATTTAACGTCCAAGATATAAACCAGAGGGACATTGGTCTCTCACAAAGATGTGCAGAACTATGAAAATAACAACAGAGCAGATAAAAAAGAAGACTGTGTTCACTGGTGCCTCAGCGGGGCAGACATTTGTGGAAGGCAGAGAGTAAGAAAGGCCTTTGGGATTCTCAAGACTGATCCTTCCAGGCCACTGAGTCCAACTTGATAGTTTGTGTTTAACAATTTAAAAAGTCAAAGTTGCACCTGAGACCATAGGGTTCTCCACTACTTCAGCAAGTTTGATTTTCCATGCAACTCAAAAACTATCCACAGTTATCTTCTTTCTTTAAGCCAAGTTTCTTTGGCACACATGGTACCAAATGCAGGTAAGAAAAAATAACTGTCCTCAATTGACTATGTATCATTAATGTAACACCAGTTTTGTTGTATTTTTAAACTCGACAAGATAAAGATAAAATGCAGATAATTACACTTCAGTGAGCAAATCTCAGCTCAAGCTACAAATTAAGGACATGTCAGAACATATGGAAGAGTGTTTTATGAAAAGAGATATTTAAAGAAAGAGGAGGGAATGACTGTAGGAACCTAATGCTCACGGGAAGGTGAGGTTAGATATTAGAAAAAGTGTACTTGGAGTACCAGACACATTGGGAAAAGTCCTTGCCTACACTCCTTTACAAATTTATTTTTGCTTCGCTCAAAACCATGGGAGGAAGGAAATGCAAAGAAAAGCTTCTATTTTCTGATACAAATCAGAAATTCTTTAAGTGAACAGAGGGACAAAAACGGCTATTTGTCCCAGGAATCCCACTTCTAGGAATCTACACTAAGGAAATATCTCTAATGCAAAAATACTTACTCACAAGATCATTCATTGCAAAAGTGTTAGCAATGACAAAATAATTGAAAAAGACCTAAATGCCAATCTATAGGAGAGTGGCTAAATAAACTACGGTACAGCCACACACTGGAGTGCTATGCCACTGTTAAAAAAGAACAAGGAAGATCTCTATGAACTGATATGGCTATGGAATGATTTGTAGGATAAGTTGTTAAGCGAAAAAGGCAAAGTGCAAAAAATGTATCTATGGTATGCTAATCTTCATTTAAGAAAAATGGGAATATAAGAAAACATAACATGTATCTTTTCATTTGTGCAAAAGAAATACAGTGAGGGTAAACTAGAAGCTAAAAATTTGAACCAGAAACTAAAGGAATTGGTTATCTAAGGGGGTGGATGGGAAGGAATGGAACACAATGGAAAGGGATAGTAGGAATGAGGAGGGAGTGACGCTTGCAAGTATATCTTTTCTCAGAGCCCTGACTCTGAGAACCAGAACAATGCTTCACATATGAACAATATAGTTACAATCAACCAAGATGTGTATGCTTTAAGGAAGACAGCAAAATGAAATACAAACACTAACAACCCAATTGTATCACCAGTGAATAAGTAACCACACTGAATGGAATGGGGAAGAAAAGAAC
Source organism: Ursus americanus (assembly GCF_024610735.1). Classification (NCBI taxonomy): domain Eukaryota; kingdom Metazoa; phylum Chordata; class Mammalia; order Carnivora; family Ursidae; genus Ursus; species Ursus americanus. The sequence goes on from NC_142164.1 coordinate 90,252,711, forward strand.
TAGTCTTAGTAATCATGGAAAACAATATCTTGATTTAAGACAACAAAAGGACTGGGGTGCCTGGGTGGCTCAGTCAGTTAAGTGTCTGCCTTTGGCTTAGGTCATGAACCCAGCAACCTGGAATCGACCCCCACATCAGGCTCCCTGCTCAGTGGGAAGTCTTGCTTCTCCCTCTGCCCCCACCCCCACTTATTTTCTCTCTCTCTCTCAAATAAATAAATACAATCTTAAAAAAAAAAGACAAAAAAAAAAAGTAACTGTATCAAGAACTGTACTCTAGCCCGAAAATGTGTTTCTCACAAGGGTTTGGGATAGCAATTCTGATTCTACTTTAGTGTATACTAGGACTAAAGAAGATAATATATTTACATATATTATAGATAATGAGAACCAGATTTCTCACCATTAGAGAAAGAAGACTGGAATGAACCATGTGGTGTTGGATTAGAATCAGAGGTTCAGTATGAGCTCATGAATTGATAGATAAATAGATGGCAGATAGATAGGAAGGAAGAAAAAAAGACAGAAAGATGAAAGAAAGAAAAAAGACAATATAATGATATATGTGTTTCCATAGTTAGTATATGTTTACATGTATGTCCTAACCACTGGGAAGGCCTAGAAACAATGACATCCCAGTACCAAATGAGCACCCGTAGGGCACAGGCTCTAATTTCTAAATGCCATTCTGAAATAAAAAAAAAAAGAAAGGTTGGGACAGAAAAAAGAATTGTGGAAATATTAGCTTGAATTTCCCAAATTTTGTGCAATCATTAAGCATACATATTCAAGAAGCTCAACAAACCCCAAACAAAACATGAAGAAAAGTACACCAAAGCATATCATAATCAAATTGCTCAAAACTAATGATGAAAAAAATCTTAAAAGCTGCCAGAGAAAACAGAAATATTGCATATAGAGGAATAAAGATAAGGATGATATATTTCTCATTAGAAACAATAGAAGCAAGAAGACAAAAGAGCAACATCTTGAAAATACAGAAATTTTAAAACTATCAACCTAGAATTCTATAGCAGCAAAGATATCTTTCAAAAAAAAAGGTGAAATAATTTTTCAGACACACGAAAGCAGGAAGAATTCATCACCAGCAAAATTATACCAAGAAAAATGTTGAAATAAGTACTTTAGAAAGAAATAAAATGGTACCAGATGGAAATATGGATCTGCATAAAGGAATGAAGTGTACTAGAAATAAATACTGGATAAATATAAGATTTCCTCTTATTTTTCAAATGTATTTAAAATAGGACTGTTTAAACAAAAAGCAACAACGTAGTGTAGTGTTCAGAGCATACAAAAAATAAAATGTATAAAAGAAAAGAAGAAAGGCTAGAAATGGAGAAATGGAAGTACTGTATACTATTATAAGATTCTTATAATTGAGGTGGTATACTATCCTGGCAGACCTTGAAATAAGTTAAAAATGTATACTATTAACCCTAAAGCAACCAATAAAATCACAAAACAAAGAATTATAGCTAATAGGCCAACATAAAAATCATTAAAAAAATAAAAAATAAGGCACAAAAAAGGAATAAAGGAGAGGTGGGACAATTAGAAAGCACTGCAAAATAATAGATTTAAACCTAACCATATGAATAGTCACATTAAATGTAAGTGGTCTAGGGGCACCTGGGTGGCTCAGTTGGTTAAGTGTCTGCCTTTGGCTCAGGTTATGATCCTGGGATCCTGGGACTGAGCCCCATGTGGGGCTTCCTGCTCAGCGGGGAGTCTGCTTCTTCCTCTGCCCCTTCCTCTCCACCTGCTAGTGCATTCTCTCTCTCTCTAATAAATAAATAAAATCTTAAAAAAAATAAATGTAAGTGGTCTAAACACCTCAGTTAAAAGGCAGAGATTGTCAAATTGGAAAAAATAAAGCAGGACCCACCTTTATTCTGAATATAAGCAACATACTTTACATATAAAGACACAAATAGGTTAAAAGTAAAAAGATAGAAAAAAAATATAACATACTAACACTAGTCAAAAGAAAACTGGAGTAGCTATATTAACATTAAACAAAGTAAGTACATTTCAGAGCATAGAATATTACTAGGGATAAAGAAGTTCATTTCAGAATGAAAAAGGCTCAATTTATCACAAGGGCATTTAAGAACAGAGCTTCAAAATACATGAAACAAAACTGATAGAACTTCAAGGAGAATTTGACAAGTCTAGAACTCTAGCTGGAGATTTCAAAAAGACTCTTTCAATTGATAAAATAAGTATTGATAAAATTAGTTAAGTATATAGAAATTTTGAACATTATCAGTGTTGAAATACATAGAACATTCTACCCAACAAGGGCAAAATATATATTCTTTTTCTAGCACACATGGAAAACTTTTAGCACACAAGACCACATTCTGGACTATAAAATTTCAATAAAAGGGATTCATGTCATATAAAGTATGTTCTTCCCACAAAGAAATTAATTTACAAATCAATAAGATGAAGATATCTAGAAAATCCCCCAACTATTTGGAAATAAAATAACACACTTCTAAATTACCCATGGGTTAAAGAAAAAAAATCAAAAGAGAAGTTAGAATTTTGAACTGAATGAAAATGAGAAGACAACATAGTAAAAATTTGGAAAGGCAGCTAAAACATTTAGGGGATAATGTATAGCATTGAATGCTTATATTAGGAAAGAAGAAAGGTCTCAAATCCATGACTTCAGTTTCTTGTTTAAGAAGCTGGAAAAGCAAGAGAAAATTGAACCCAAAGTCAGTAGGAGAAAGGAAATAAGATCAGAGCCAAATTCACTAAGACCAAAAAAAAAAAAAAAAAAAAAAAACCCCAAAAACAAAAAAACCCCAAAAAACCAACCCCCCCAAAAAACAAAAAAACACCCCACAAAAAAAAAATCAATGAAACCAAAAACTTGTTCTTTGAGAAGATCAATAAAATTGATGAACCTCTAGCTGGACTGAGCTGGAAAAACAGAGAGAAAACACAAATTACAACAAGAAGTTCGGGGGAAAAAATCACTACAGATTCTACAAATATTGAAAGCATCATCAAGGAATATTACTAAAAACTTTATGCCAATAAATTTGATAACCTAGAGGAAATGGACTAACTCCTTGAAAGATACATACTACCATAGCTCACTCAAAAAATGGAAAAGCTGAGATATGTATCTATTAAAGAAACTAAATTTATTGTCAAAAACATTTTCATAAATAAAACTCCAGACCCAGATGGCTTCACTGGTGAAATCTACTAAATATTCAAGGAAGAATTAATGCTAATTCTATAAGTCACTTCCAGGAAATGGAATCAAAAGGAAGAACAAAGTTGGAGAACTAACACTGCTTGATTTCAAGAATTCTTCTAAAACTTCTGCAATGAAGGCAGTGTGGTACTAAAGTACTGACAAATAGATGGACCAAAACAGAGATTGTAGACATAGACTCAAACATAGGCAGCTGATTTTCAACAAGGGTGCAAAGGCAATTCAGCAGAAAAGTCTTTTTAACAAATGGTGCTGGAACAACTGGATGTCCATATGCCCAAAAAATCAACTTTGATCCACATTTTGTACTGTACACAAAAATCAAATGAAAATGGATTATAGGCCTGAATGTTGAACATAAAAGCATAAAACTTTGAGAAGAAGACGTAGGAGAAAACGTTTGTGACCTTCAGTTAGGCAAAGATGTCTTAGGTATGAAACCACAAGCATGATCCTTAGAGAAGAAACTGATAAATTGGACTTGATCAAGATTAAAAACATTAGCTCTTTTAAAGACACTATTAAGAGAATGAAAAGCAAGACACAGACTAGAAGAACATATTTGTAATTCATATATCTAATAAAGGACTTGTATCCAAAAAATATAAAGACCTCTCAACACAAAATTATAAGAAAATAACCATCCAAAAACTAATGGGCAAAAGATTTGAACAGACACTTCACCAAAGAACATATGCAGATGCAAATAAGCACATGAAAAAATGTGATATATACATACAATGGAATGTTTTCCAGCCTTAAAAAAGAAGGAAATTCTGACAAATGCTACAACATGGATGAACCTTGAGAACACTGTGCTAAGTGAAATAAGACGATAGGACAAATACTGGGTGAGTCTACTTATATGAGGTCCCTAGAGTAGTCCAATTCATGGAGAAAAAGTAAAATGGTGGTTGACAGTGTTGGGGAAGGGAGGAACAGGGAGTTATTGGTTAATGGGTAGAGAGTTTCCATTCTGCAAAATGGAAAGAGCTCTATAGATAGATGGTAGTGGTGATTACGTGACAATGTGAATGTACTTAATGTCACTAAAATAATCCCTTGAAAATTATTAAAATGGTAAATTTTATATGATATATATTTTACCACAATAAAATAGTAATGGATAAGAACAAAAATGCCCAACATCATTAATCATCGAGAAAATACAAATTAAAACTGCAACAAGATACTTCTGCACATCTATGAAAATAAATAAAATTTCAAAAACTTACCATGCCAAGTGTTGGTGAGGCTACAGAGAAACTGGAACTGTAGATGTGAATGTAAAACAGTACAACCATTTTGAAGACCAGTTTGGCAGTTTCCAGAAAAGTTAAACAGATACCTACCATATGATTCAGTCATTGCTGGCCTAGGTATTTACCCAAGAGAAATGAAAGCATATGTCCATAGAAACATTTGTATGTAAATATATATAACAGCTTTATTGCTAATTGCCAGAAATTGGAAAAAAACACAAATCTCTGTCCACCAACAAATCAATGGGTAAACATACTGAGATACATCCATTTAATGAAAAACTACTCAGGAATTTCATTTGAAATGAAAAAAGGAAGTGAAATAAATATACATTACAACATGGATGAATCTCAAAATAATGGTGCTGAGTGAAAAAAGCCAGACAAAAGAGTACATACTGTATGATTGCATGTCTGTAAAATTCTGGAAAGTCCAAACTGTAGAGATGGAAAGCAGATCAGTAGTTGCCTGGGAATGGGAAATGGGAAGTGGCACGATGGTAGATTACCAAGGGCACAGGAAGCTTTTGGCAGGATGGATATGCTCACTTACTTAATTATGGTGATAGCTTCGCAGGTACATACATATGCCAAAATTTCAATTGTACACTTTAAATAGGTTTGGTTTACGGTATGTCATTTATACCTCAATAAAGTTGTTAAAAAAATCACCAAGCAAGCAAACAAATATGCGTGGCAAAATTCTACCTTTTCTTTGCACGTTCACTACATGCTCCCCACCATTGGAGTATAAACTCCTCGAGAGCAACAACTATCTGAAGCATTTGTGGCCAGGCTAACAGACGTGAGCCATTCCCAATAAACATATCTGTGACATCGCACAACTGAGAAAACTTCTTAGAAATTAAAAGACAGTATTAGGAAACTTTGATCAAGGTCGTAAGTAGCAAAGACTAACAACTTCCTGCAATTAGGAGTGATAACATTAGTACAATAAAGTAACACACCAACCTGGCTCATGAAGTGTGAGGCAATTAAGAAAAAAGGGGCAAAGGGGTCATAAAAGTGCTAGAGAAAAGCTGAATCCAGATCAGATCATGAATTCTCAGCCACAATGCCTTTAGGGTTATGCCCAGTCAGGTCCTTGTAGAGAAGTAAAGAAGCATTAATACCAACCTTTTCTATAGCGTTACAGCTATATATAAGTTTACTTTTTATTTTATCAAATTCATAATTTAAACAGCTCTTACCTCATAAATTACAAGAGGAATGACAATATTAGGTAATGTGCAACACACAAAATAATGGATAGACAGCTTTAATGTATAAACCCTCTTACAAAACAATAAAACACCACTAATAGAAAAATGGCCAGAGTAAAAGAAAAGACAAGTCATAAAATACAGATTTTTATATTAATTTAATATTTTATTTATTTATTTGACAGAGAGAGAGAGAGATAGCCAGAGAGTGAGCACAAGCAGGGGAAGTGGGAGAGGGAGAAGCAGGCCTCCCGCCGAGCAGGCAACCTGATGTGGGGCTCGATCTCAGGACCCTGAGATAATGACCGGAGCCAAAGGCAGACGCTTAACCGACTGAGCCACTTACACGCCCCCATAAAATACAGATTTTTAAAGTTTCATCTTATAATTAAACACACACACACATATATATAATTTACTCATTTTTTAAAACTAAATTCTAAAATGTTTTTAAATCTTTGTCAATGGCATGAGTGTGCTGTAATTAACATTTTCTTAGGCAATTAGCAGGAGGATATTGGCAAACATCCTTGCTGAAAGCTTTTTTCTGGCAAAAATTTTCAATATCTAAAAACATTCATAGTTAATCCTTCCATAAGGAAGTTAGCTTAAGCAAATAATGAAATGCAAAGCCAAAGATTTAAGTTCAAAGCTACTAATCACAATCTGATATTAGTGAAAAACTAGAAACAACCTGTGTGTGGTAGAGCAGAAAAACGGCTAACAAATGAACCTCAGGATAGAAAAATACATGACCATTTAATGCTATTTTTAAAGAATTTTTAAAGACATGGGAAAACTCTTGTTGAATGAAAAACATCAGGGCACAATCTGTTTAGTAGAGCAGGATTCCAAATCTGTTGCGCTCCTCCAGACTTTAAAAGTTTTACAGTGCTCTTTAAGCACTTTCACCAAATCATTATCTCTTAGTGGCTCAGTGCCAATCATGTGGCTAACCAACTAAAAGGCCTGAGCAGCATCAAACAGAAATTCTCAACTCAGAAAATCCAATCCACCCTTCTAACGCTAACCTAGCCTCGGCCTGAGGGTTAAATAACCACATATCCATTAGCAAAACACCCTTCTTGTCAAGAGGGCCAGTGAAAGTAGGTGGTGGAGAAGGGTAAGTAAGCAGTGAAGAGAAGCAGGGACAAATGGGGAATTTAAATGCCTGAGATTTTTGTCCATGTTCTAGCCCATTATCAAAAATAAACTGGGATTGTTCTATTAATGCCTTCTTTCAAAACAAAGACAAAGCCACTCCAAAATATCACTTCTTCTGGACAAGACACTCACTCCTGGAACTCGATTGCCAGTGAGTAAGATGGCATCCCAGGCTCAGAGGCCATGGAAGAAAGCACTGAGGACAAACATCCATGCAGAAACCTTTTCTTAGCATTTGAAATGTTGTTCGAAAAGAGTCCTGATTTTCTCAAGTTGGAAGACTCTTTTCATCATGAGTGTTCCGAAATACTCAGGTTACCATGAGGGGTGACACAAATCATCCCAAGATTACATGGTGGAATTGGCAGAAGGGTTCAACATGACTTCTTTCTCCAGCAATTCTTGATTGGCACACAAGGCCAAGAGAGGAAAACCAGCAAACACAGCATTTTAAATTTGTGGGTAATTTTTTTTTTCCTTTTCACAGAGTATCATTTCGGTACTGTTGATAGTTTGCCTGAACTAAATCCACAAATAAAACCAGCAAGATTCCTGTGGTTATTCTGAGCCATAACCTATAGTATTAAAATGTACTTAAATGCCTCTAAATGTTGCAATGCTCCAAACCTTACCTCATTTTTTGCTATTATGTAAGAATTGTTATATTCTTATTACGGTATAGTAATATGAACACAACTGCTGACCACCTTCCCACCTAACTTTTCTGTGTTTCTCGAGACACACTAATAAACTGCCTATAAAACCCAGAATATGAATACCACCTTGACTGGAAAGGGAATCAAAGGGGAAAAGAGAAAGCACCTGCCAAGCACTCCGACTCACATATAACTTCAATTCTCCTCTCAAATCATCTCCCAAGCTCCAATCACAGCAGTTAGTGGTCAAGGCAAAGCTCCCCCTCTAAGAATGTGGTTCAGCAATGTAAGCAAGGGTTTCCATTCACTTTACCGCAGACAACTGCTACTGCTTACCGAGGTTAAATTTAACCACCAAAGTAGCCAACATTCTGGAAATTATCTTTTAGGACAGTAGTATATATTCTGGGTTTGCTTTCAAACACCCAGTTTTATTTTAACCTGAATGAACAACAACAACAAAAAAACCCTAGAAAATGCAAAAGAATCCAGAAATTTGTGGACCTAAAACTTCATACTTTGTGATAGAGGCTAAGACAAGTCTCCACTAAGCCAATCATTCAGAGAACTAAACATGACCCTCCAAGTAAAATGAAGCACCCACCAGATTCGTATTAAAATGGGGTAAAACTCAGGACTCAGCTCAATGGCATCGTCCTTCATGGATTACCGTATGTTCTACCTATGAATCATAAACTACCCGACAGTCCCTGAATTACTTTAAGTTTCCTTCTGCCCCGTAATACAGTATTATTTAACGAATACATATTTGAAGCTACAGAATTAAAATTTAAACATATTAAACATGAGTACAATGGCGGTTGCACAACAGTATGCTTTTGTCAAAATTCATCAAATCACACACTTAAAATTAGCATATTGCATTGCACATAAATGCAACACGACTGGGAACAGATAATTCACTCATAAAACATGGAACCAACGGTGACTGGGGAGGAAACCGAGGGAAAGAAACTTGCTTAGCCTAGAGCGGGGTTTCTCAGCCTCACCTTCTCCTTTTAGTTGTGACAACCAAAAATGTTTATAGACACTGCCAAATGTTCCCCTGAGGGCAAACCTCCCCCCCTCCCGCTGAGAATCTCCGCATTACATCCTTATAACAAGGATCTATTAAGTAAGGATTTATTACGAAAATCTGGCCAAAGCTAGTGTCTTCATTTTCTTTGGGTAAATACCCAGTAGGAGAATTAATGGATCATATGGTAGTTCTATTTTTAATTTTTGGAGAAACTTCCATACTGTTTTCCACAGTGGCTGCACCAATTTGCATTCCCATCAACACTGCAGGAAGGTTCCTTTTTCTCTGCATTCTCACCAGAGGGGAGGGGGGTGGTGTATGGTGTCAGAAGGTAGCCACACTTGTGGTGAGCATAGTATAACATATAAAGAAGGTGAATCCCTATGTTGTACACCTGAGAGTAACATAACACTGTGTGCCAACTATACTAAAAAATTTTAAATCTTTCACATCATAAGAGTTAGGGAAAAAATAAGATGTCTTTTCATGGGACAATGAAATATAGCCCCCAAAGTGATTATAAGAATGGGCAACAAATATATGAAAATATATACTTTCTTGTTATTAGCCAGAGGAACACAAATTAAAAGCACCATAATACTATTAAACATCCACCGAATTGGAAAAACATTGAGATGTTTAACAAGATGAAGTGCTGGAGAAGATGTGAAACAACTAGAATTCTCACCAATCCATAATCACTAGAAAAAGGAGTTTAGCAGCATCTTTTAAACTAAAGATGCATCTACATTTTCACAGATGTTCAACAGTAAACAAAAGAATATTCATAGCAGCATTATTCATAAAAGCAAACTGAGGACCACCCAAATGTCCAAAAACAGAATGAGTAATCTGTGGTACAGTCATATACTGAAATATTATAAAGCAATGAGAAAGAATAAACCTAGCCCCAGGTAACAACATGGCTGGATCTTTTACGTTAAGTCAAAGAAGTCACAGAACACATGGAGTATTCTCAACGTACATATATTCAAAGACAGACAAAAACAAAAGAGAAGTACTAGGCTATTTAAGGGTACATCCATATGTGGTAGAACTCCCAAAAGCAAGGGGATGGATGATAAATCAGTCTGTATAGTTTTCCTACAGAGGAAAATATGAGAGAGAGGGTCACTCGGGAGGCTATGGAGGGGCCCTGACAATGTTCCAGTTCTTAACCTTGGAGGTGAGCTGGATGAGTAGTAGCTTTTTAATTCTTTATTTAAGCTGTATGTGTTTTCTGACACTTCTTTATGGCTTTCCCATACCATAAAGACTTAATTTTTCAAACACAATGTAATACAACCATTTCAACACATGCCGATGCAGTCCACATGTGAACCACATTAACTGGAAAGAGCAGAACTGTGCATTTAGGGTTATTACAATTGCACAGATGTGAAAATACAATGACAAAGCCCACAGGCTAATTGGAAGCGATATGATCAAATCATGTTCATCAGGGGCTTTTCCTGGTGGCGTGCTCAGGTTCATAATTTCTTTTTTTATTATTATTAATTATTTATTTATTTGTCAGAGGGCGAGCGAGCACAAGCAGGGGGAATGGCAGGCAGAGGGAGAAGCAGGCTCCCTGCTGAGCAAGAAGCTCAGACACCTGGCTTGAGGCCAGGATCCTGGGATCATGACCCGAGCGGAAGGCAGATGCTTAACCAACTGAGCCACCCAGGTGTCCCCCCCAAAATTTTTTTAATTTAAATGTTACTGAGATAGAATGAGCACCTTGGTCCTATCTAAGTCTTTTTTTTTTTAATGTTACGTTAGTTACCATACAGTACTTCATTAGTTTCTGATTCAGAGGAAAGGGGGGTGGTGGGAGGGGTTAGCATGGTAATGGGTATTAAGGGGGCACATATTGCAATGAGCACTGGGTGTTATACGCAAACAATGAAGCATGGAAAACTACATCAGTTTCATAATTTCAAAACTATTTGATTGCTGTCACACAATAGATTAAGTTTAGAGCTGGTGGTGTCAAAAAATCAATATGCAGGGGCACCTGGGTGGCACAGCGGTTAAGCGTCTGCCTTCAGCTCAGGGCGTGATCCCGGCGTTCTGGGATCGAGCCCCACATCAGGCTCCTCTGCTGTGAGCCTGCTTCTTCCTCTCCCACTCCCCCTGCTTGTGTTCCCTCTCTCGCTGGCTGTCTCTATCTCTGTCGAATAAATAAATAAAATCTTTAAAAAAAATCAATATGCAAAGAGAAGTCCAATTGACAATGAGTTTAGAAAAACCACAAGTCCCTCAATTGATGTTCGATAGGCATCTTCAGAAGGCAAACATACAAGGCAGATTTGAAAGACTTAAAGACTGTGTACCCAAGTCTACACATCAGCTGATTGTACAACTGATATTCATCGGCCATGGAAAATTTTTGGTTGACAATTATGTTTCATGGCAAAAAGTTTTTATTGTCATTATAAAGCAGGGTAGTGTTGTTTTCTTGCCATTCATTAGGGGCATAAACAACTGGTCAGATTATTGCTTGAAAGCAAGTTCAAGGGAGGAAGCAAGTTCAAGGGAGGAAGCAAGTTCACTGTAGCTGACAAACTTTGACTTGGCAATTGTGCCAATGAGCTTAACCTGTGGATTAGGTAACTGTTTAAGCTAGTGTCAGCTCCACAGGAAAATGCCTGAGGATTCCTCTGCTTTCAGCTTTGTTTCTTTAAAGCAAAGAAAAAACTGCATCTCCAGCAGCTTTTCATGACTTGGCTTCTGTCTTGTTCAATGTGGTTGGGAGCTTATAGCCATGAGAGACAAGCTGACATTCTTACCATCTTTCACAGCAGCGAGACAAATAATACCCATGCAGTTTGGGACAGTAATTTAGTCTTGTAGGCATGTTTGTTTGTTTGTTTAATGAGAGTAGCAAGACTATCCCCATGAAGGTTTTCAGGATCTCTTATGTCTTGCCCACCCTGGCCATAAACTGAAGAGGGACAAAGACATTTAGAGATTCAGACCTCAGGAAGTGAATGGGCAGCTGCCCAGTTGTTCAGGAAGAGCTCTGTGACTGACATTAGGGTCCCTTGTACAGTCTTCGACTGCCACCACTTACCTGTGGAGCAGTATAATGCCCACTTGAGAAACTGGGAGTTTTGAGCTGAGAGGACGGGAAAACATGAGAAAAGATGGCCCTGGCCTCAGTTTTCTACAAAAGAACCATAGAAGATAATGACTCCCACTGAAGTTGTAAGCATTGACCTTTCTGGAAAACCAAGGCCGCTTCTTTGTGCATGAAGCCATGGCCAGCTTATGGGAGCCAAGGCTGGCGCCGACGAGCACTTGTGCCTCAGAGCAGTGTGGACTCTCAGAGTACCCTCTCACCCATCTTCAGAGGTCTACCATGGAAAACTGGGCCCCACTGGAAGAGCACCAGGCCCAGTGCAGGTGGAGAGGTCCAAACGGAAGCCTTACTTAAACATGACCTTGGGCCAAACTCTGGACCCCAGCTGCCGCTTCTCAAAATGAGGAACAGTAATTACTACCTCAACAGGTTGCTATGGGAATTAAATAAGATAATGCACATGAAGTGTTTACTACTATCCTTGTCCAGGCTGCCTGGCTGGCTCAGTCGGTTAAGCGTATGCCTTCGGCTCAGGTCATTGATCCTGGGATCCTGGGATCGAGCCCCGTGTAGGGCTCCCTGCTCAGCAGGGAGTCTGCTTTTCCCTCTTCCTCTGCCCCTCCCCCTGCTTGTGCTCTCTCCCTCTCTCGCTCTCTGTCACTAAATAAAAATAAAAATCTTTTTAAAAAATACTATCCTTTTCCTTCAGTAAACGCTCACTAATCAAGTAGCAGCTCTAAATAGTAACAACATCGCCATGACCTAATACAGTTGACCGTATACAGGGTACTCCCTTGCTGCTGACGGAACCATTTGTAACCCTCCCTTTGCTCCATATGCATCACTCAGCACTTTGCCCTCTTCAGCGAGAAAAATCCACTTTGAGAAAAAGCATTGAAATCAACAGTAAAAATATCTTCTCTCTCTTAAGCCACTAAATAACACACCTATTGGCTAACAGGGCCATTGTTTGCCTTGGATTTTTTTTTTTTTTTGCTAAGTATGACAAACAGGACCAAAATATAGAAAAGTTTAATTGTTTATAATCAACATGCTACACTGGAAATGCTCTCACTCACCTGGTAAGAAGATATATATATTATATATATATAATATATATATATATATAATATATATATACACATACACACACACACACACACACCAATGTTCACGAAAGCATCACTTCTTAGAAACAGGAAAGAAGTGCCCCCACTGGGCAAGAAAACAGATAAATAATGATATATCCACACCAAGAATGAACTAGATCAGAGATAGGCCAACTTTCTGTAAACAGTAAATATTTACTATTTTCTGTAAAATATTTTCTGTAGACAGTAAATATTGTGGGCTTTCTGGGCCATCCAGTCTCTGGTGCAACTATTCAACTCTGCTGTGTTGGTGTGAAAGCAGCCCTAGTTTCCTTACAATACCTAGTTTACATACAAAAAGAGGTGGCTGGCTAGATTTGGCCCATGGGCCACACTTTTTCAGCCCCTAAACTTGAGCTGCATTTATCAACGTGGAAACATGTCAAACAATGGTGAGCAAAAAATGCAAGTTTCAAAACAAGATCCATAGTGTGGTTCACTTATACAAAGTTTAAAAATCTGAAACCGATACTTTATAATCACTATAGATATGCATGTATTAGTAAATGTACACAATTTATATTTACTCAACTTATAAACTCTGAATTTATGACAGAGAGATGTAGAGGACTCAACTGTAATTTTTCATCTTTCTTTAAAAACTAAATATCCAAAGCAAATAAGGCATAATACCAAGATCTGATAAAGTTGGGTGGTAGATACAAATTATCATATTATGCCCTGTATTAATATTGTATTTGAAACACATTGCGAAAAAAATCTTTCATTGTTTAATAGAAGCAGGCATTTTCTTTTATTTTGAAGAGACAAGGCTTAAAAATCAAGTTAAATGTTTTCGCTCTGCATTAACTTAATCTAGTAGCTAAAATGGAGTGGGTCAAAAAACTGCTGCATTATGAATGACCTGATGATGTAAAAATAGGCACTCCATCCTTGAGGAACAAAGGAAAACTACACGCTATAAAATGCCCAGAAAATTTTATATGTGTGTGTGTATATATGTGTGTGTGTGTGTGTGTGTATATATATATATATATATTTTTTTTTAAATTAAACTCTACGCCACACATGGGGCTTGAACTCACGACCCGGAGATCAAGAGTTGCATGCTCTACTGACTGAGCCAGCCAGGTGCCCCCAAATTTTTGTTTTTAAAATAGCATTTACTGTTTTCTTAATTGCAAATGTAATTCGTGCTCTATGTAAGGGGAGGAAAGAAGCCTCAGAAAATAAAGCATAGAAAAAAAGTAACCCACAAATTATCTTACCACCCAGCTATAACTATTAACATTCTGATATGGGTCCCCCTCCAGGATTTGTTACATGCATTTTCTTCCTTACAAAAATGGTATACCATATATACAGACTGTTTTATAGAGAGCTTATTTGAACAGCTTTTCATTAGAATATTTATTCATTTATGCACCTCTCTTTTCCTGGATTTTTATCTCAAAAGTATTCACATGCTAGATACAGAGTTGGCTCCTGACATCTTGGTTTAAAAGACTTTGATCTGAGTTTCCAATGACGTGGAGAAGTGCATTTCACCTCCATTTGTCATCTAGACCAAATCAAAGGCCCCCCAAAGCACTCATTGAGCCAACATTCAGAGCTGCGTGTTCTAAGCCACTTACAAAAACTGTCAGGCTAGCTACCTCTGCAGACCGGGACGATCTTATGAAAAATACAACATACAAAGCAGTTACTTGTTTGTTCTCAAAACATCTCTGAGGAATATAAACAACGGCCAGCTTCACGTCACAAATAGCGCAGCTGCTGTTAAGGAGATTAATAAGTAACTTGCTCCAATAACTTGCTTCTACCTTGTCGCAGAACCTTCATCCCTTAAATGAGGTTTACTGGAAACTCAGGCTTCCGTTAGTGCTGAATGCTGGCCGAATGCTCTGCTACACCTATTAGACCTACTACCAACAAGCAATTTAGCATCGACTCCATGTAGAACTCTGGGCTTACCATGCAGTTGAAAAAGAGTCCTGTTTATGATCTCACGCTTCTTATGCGAACAAATGGACAGACCTCAATTTTGCATCTCCACACCGACCTCCTCTTTTAATTCGGAACTTGACTTTTTAACAACTTTAAACATCAACCTCATAACCCTTCTTTGTTAGCCAAGGAGCTTTACTGTTAGGAGAAAAGGAGAGAATAGGGAGCTAGGAATCACACCTGCTTGGCCATACCTCCCCACAACCATGAAAAGCCATTCTTCCAGGCCAGAGGGAAAAGTGTGGGCTCCTAGAGAGCTGCTGAGGAACCTGCAGAGTCTAGTGGCCAGGAGGTCACTGGGCCCACTCACTGAAGTTTTTCCTTTCTCTGCTACTTGTCCCTGTGTTTCTTTCTCCTTCTGTCCCTACATCAGCCATGTCTCTTGTGTCTTGAGTTCAAGTGCCCCCAAAGAACTGCTCTGTCCAGATCTCACAAGCCTGGTCATCTTAAGTTCCACTGACCAGCCAACAAGCAAATAGCCAAGGGTCAGATCCTTTCTCCTGGTCAATTCACAATGTTCATGGTGGACAGTGGGAAAGGTCAGGAAGTACAGAGAGGGCCAAATGTAAAGAAGTGCGCAGGGCCACTTTTGTCAGCAAGGAACACAAGTGAGCAAGCTTCTGAGAGCTGGCCTAGCTCTTAAATCTATGGGCATCCCCAACTGAACACATGCAAAATGGAGCACATCTTATTAATCTCAAACCAACTTTTAAGGTCTGCATTTCTACAAGGGCATCACCATCGTCCAGGTTCTTCAAGCACATAACACGGGAGGTCTCCCTCATTCACAAATATCCTTGTCTTCTCATAAAGTGGCTGTTCACTATCCTCTATCCTGCATTCTCATTGTCACCCTAGAGAAGACCCTGTGCTTTTTAACCAGGTTTCACCACTTCTTGCCTTTCTTATTCCAACCCAACCAACTTACTGTTTCTAGATTAGGCCTGTAAACAGCTTCCAAAGCTACCACTCCCTGCTTGAAAGTATGGTCTAGTCTTCCCACTCCTCCAGCAAAAATAGGTCCAAAGCCCTAACCCATGCAGTCAACCCACCATAAGGCCTATGTGTACTTACCTAGATGCACCACATTTGGTCCCTGATTATAGCTAAACTCACTCCTGTCTGAAACACAGAAACCATTCTATTTATGCCACTTCCTCCATCTGAGAGTGGTCGTGATCCTCCCAGGGCACCACTTGTCAAAATCCTGTCATTCTCCAAGGTGGATTCTGTCCATTTCACTTTCCCAAATTCCCCGGATAGATGAGCTCTCCCTTGGCCCCACAGCACTTAATTTAAACTTCTAGTACTTTTAGTCCAGTGCTAGATCTATTGGTGTACTGCATACTTGACTTTAAATTCTCTTACTAGCCACACTGAAATTAAAAAGAAACAGGTGAAATTAATTTTAATAATGTTTTAACTTAATAGGCCCAGAATATTAACATTTCAACACATAATATAAAAATGGAGATTTTTTTCATATTAATTCTTCAACATCTATGTATTTTATACTTGGAGCACATCTCAATTTGGACTAGCCACATGTGAAGCACTCAAGTGGCTGCTGTATTGGATAGTGCATGGCTAGCTCTTTCAAGCCCAAAATTGGGAGGCTTGCTTCACTCCCACTCTTACATGCCCATTTAAACTTCATCTTTTAAAAGACTTTATTTATTTATTTGACAGAAAGAGAGCAAGCACAAATAGGGGGAGCAGCAGGCAGAGGGAGAGGGAAAGCCCAATGCGGGGCTCAATCCCAAGACCCCAGGATCATGACCTGAGCCAAAGACAGACACTTAATGATTGAGCCACCCAGGCACGCCTCCCATTTAAACTTTAAACTTTAACACTTGAGGCTAAGGATTATTCCTTCCTTATATTGGTATCTCCTAGAGCAGGAGTCAGAAAACCATAGCCCATGGGTCAAATTGGGCTGCCCACCTTTTTGTAAATAAAGTTTCATTTGAAGATAGCTTTGCTTCTTTATTTACATTTGTCTATGCTGATTTCACATGACAATGGCAAAGCTGAGTATTTTCAACCGGGATCATATGGCCCACAAAGCCAAAAATATTTATTATCTGTTCCTTTATAGAAATGGTTTGCTGACCCCTTTCCTAGAGCAGTGATTGCCAAAGTGTGGTCAGTGGGCCAGCGCTGATCAGCAAACTGTCATCAGTCCAAGACGAGAAGCTTGCATCAGAATGTAAATAATTTTTTTTGTAACAGGACTTTATTAATGAAGAAAATAGTATATTAGATAACAGCTCCTTATCTCACCACGACCATTTAAATGACTTTATTGTAACTTTTGCCATATAATTTTAAAAATTTTATAAGAAAGACATTTTTTAAATTGCTTCTGAGTCTTCAGCTGGCTTAAGGCAGTCTCTCTGACTCATGTCCTGCGTATAATCTCTGTATTTTCTTACAGGATTTGGTTTTGGTTTTATATTTATGCATTTAAACCAACTAGAAGCTTTAATATTATTTAAGCAAGGGCTCCAACTTTACTTCCTTCTATATATCCAGTAGCATCATTTAAACCTAGCTTTTTTCTCACTAAAATGAATGTTCTTTTTCATATAGTAAACCATATACACTAGAATTTATTTTTGGATTCTCTATTGTTCCACTGACCTATTTGTCTCTTTCTAAGTCAATAAGAGATTGAATCAATTAGTCACTTCATAGCTCTATTAGTTACGTATTACCACAAATGTAGAGGCGTAAAACAGCATACAATTATTACCTCCCAGTTTCTGCAGGGTCAGGAATCTGGGCACCGCTTAACTGGGTCTTCTGTTTCAGAGTCTCACATAGCTTCCATCAAGGGGTCAGGAGGCTGCAGTTTCATCCGAGGCCTACAAGGGGAAGGATCTGCTTCCAAGATCACTTGATTGTTGGCATCATTCTGTTGCTTGCAGGCTGCCAAACTGGGGGCCTCGGTTTCTTGCTGCCGGTCAGCCAGAGCTGCCCTCAGTTCCTTGCCATGTGGCCCTCTCCATAGCAGATCACAATATGGGAGCTTACTTCTTCGAAGCCAGCCAGGGAGAGTCTCTCAGGAAGGTAGACATTACAGTCTTATCTAATGTAATCATGAACATGTATTCACATGCATTTGAACATCTTTGTTGTATTCAATTAGAAACAAGTCATAGGTCCTCTCAGACCCAAGTGGAGGAGGTTACATAAGGGCATGAATACCAGGAAGTGGGAGTCAAGAGCAGCCATCTTATAGTCTATCTGCCACAATAGTATATTCTGATAACTGGTAGGGTACCTACTTCCTTTTTCATCTCAATTTCTCTTGATTTTTCAGGCATTTGTTCTTCTATATAAACATTATTATTTTATCAAGTATCACCCTTACCCCTCAAAAAAGTCCTGTCAGGATTCTATTTGGAATGACACTAAACACATTTTTAGAAAACTGGTATTTTTATGATAATAAATCTCCCCACTCAAGTACACAGTGTCCTTTAATCTGTTCAGATCTTATTTTATGACCTTCAATAAAACTTCAGTTTTCTTCATATAAGAGCCTTGTCTTTCTTGTTAGCTTTATTCTAAAGTACTTACTATATCTGTTGCTACTGAGACTGGAATTTTTCCTCTCTCTCCTTTTCTAAGACTTATGCTAAAATAATGAAAAGCAAGTAATTTTTGTAATTTTATCTTGTATCCAATTGGCCACTTTAACAAATTCTCTTAGTTTTTTTTTTTTTAACCAGAATCTATTGGGTTTCTTAGTATACAACAATTGTATCCATGAAAAGATCCAACATAAAGGTTTTTGTTGTTTTTTATTGCATTGGCTAGATAAACCAAAATCATAAATAATCATAGTAAGAAAGAATCCTTGTCTAGTTCCCAACTGACTCAAATGTTTTTAATATCTTATTATTTTTAAAAAAATATTTACTGTTGGTTTTAACATTTATTGAGTGGAAATGATCTCTGTTAATAAAAGAATGGTAGATACTCTACCCTCAAGGAAGTGGTGTATAACTCCCCACTCCTTAAGTGTGATCTAGGCATAGTGACTTTCTTCCAAAGAACACAGTATGGGAAGACGGAAAGAGAGTAACTTTACCATCTCAGCCAGGTAATCAAGGTCAACATCAACAGCAATAAGTCATCTTGATAGTATGCACCCTTCATATGTTGGGATGAAAATGGCACTTAACCTCTGTGGTCTTTTTTCCCAAAACACATAACCCTAGTAACCATGAGAAAAACATCAGACAAATCCCAACAGAGGGACACTGCACAAAGTATATGACTCCTACTGTTGAAAAATTGTCAGTCATCAAAAACAAGGAAAGTCTGAGAAACTGTCATAGCCAAAAGAAGTCTAAATGTAATACTAGTAAATGTAATATAGTAGCCTAAATTGGATATTAGGTAAAAATTCAGAAAATCTGAATGAAGTGTGGACTTTAGTTAATAATGTATCATTCCTGGTTCACTAACTGTAACAAATGTACAATACTCATATAAGATGCTAATAAGGGGAAAAACTGGTTACATGGTATATGGAAACTATGTACTATCTCCACAATTTTTCTGTAAATTCAAAACTGTTCCAAAATTAAAAGTTTACTGAAAAATAATAAGGTAAGTCATCAACACTTCATTTAAGTGACAGATTTATATTTATTTATCCTGCATAAGAATCCTCTTATTTCAATGACAGAGCTAAACTCAGTGACCTAACCTCATCATATCTTTGGTTCCTATTCAAACACTTTTGCAATCCCAGTTCTTTTTGGTAGCAAACTATAAAATCCAAAAAGTTAATCATCCTTGCTTTTCATGATAGGGAGTGTTGTGATCAATTTACTCATTTAACAGACATAGTACCTCCCCATGTGCAAGATATTAAGGAAAAAAAGCAACACACTATACCATAAGGAATAAGATGGCCAAAACATGTGTGCGTCACACTTTACAAAGCACTTGAATGTCATTTAACTTTCAAACACCTGACTAAGGCAGGTAAGCATGGATCTCAATCCTGAAGAGGGAACTGAGGCTCAGAGATACTTATGTGGCTTGCCTGAGGTCACACAGCAAATGTCCAAATCAAGACTTCACATAGGACTGATTTCGAATCCCCTACAAGAGAGGGCAATAGTTAAAAGAATACCAAGTGACTGATACAGTTTAGAATATGAAACAGAAATTGAGTGAAGCAAGAAATCCTCAAATGTTTCATTAGAAATAGAAAATGAACAGAAGTAGTGATGAGAATGTACAATGAACATTTACCACCCACACTCATATTATCAAGCTTCAGGTTCCTTTTCAGTGCAACGGGGTCTACCTTTGGGAAGTCCTGGAACAATCCCTGGAAATCAGAAATTCTCAAATAATCTTTGTGGAACGATTAGAACAATTAACTGACCCAGGAATTCTGTATATCACCATGATGATGTTTGGAGAATGGGACTAAAGTGCGGAAGCAACTTCATTTCTCAGAGAAGCAAGAATTGGTAGTCTGAGGCAAGAATAAAAGTCTCTATACTTCTGGGGAGAGGAAAATTGATTATTCAATAGGTATGGTAACTAGTAACCACCAGCACCCCCTTTTAAACCTATTTGATCAATGGCAATTCACCTCAGTCTAATTATCAATGACAACTCAACTTGCTTCAGGGAACATACTTCTGAAAGCCAATTACAATGACAGTCTCAGAGAATTCAAGGTCAACCAAGCAGCAGCAGACGCACTGCAGTGAACACACTTTTCAGAGTCAATCAACAACAGTCTCACCCAAATGGTTCTAAAGTCAAGGTCAACCACTCATGCCTCTGTAACCAAAGCAACTCCCAAATACGACCACACTTCCCTAAAGGATCAGAAATCTACTTTACTCATAAACTCTCTCTCTCCTACTTTGCTTTTTGTTTCATATATTGGATAATAGTCTAATCTTTTGACAGAGGGCAAACCAGGACTCTTTTTAACTTCTTCTAAGTGCAACTGTGAACAGAAATAGATACACCCTGAAGAAAAGAAACTACTCTAACTCCAAGATTTCAACTGGAGACCTTTGCCAGAGACCAGTTCAGTGGGTAAGAAAAATACGAGATGGGCTACATTTTGCTTGTGGAATCTTCTCAAACTAGCTTTAGCACAACAGATCACGTCACAGAAAAGCATTCATATGGTAAGAATTTATTTATAACAAACTGTATCACAGACCACAGAATCACATCCCAGGAATCAGAATCACCTTGTGACTGGTTTTAAAAAATACATACCCAGGCTGCTCTCCAGATCAATTAAAATCAGGAGATAGGACCACACATCTTTTAAAAGTCCCTTGGTGATGCTGATGAGTACACCTATAGTTAGAAATGAGTAGCAAGGTCTCCCAAAAGTGACAAGGACACTTTGATTTACTCAGAGACACTGGAAACCTAGCTTCAGACTTTGGAGCAAAGCAGAACAAATCAATAAACCAACACCAGATACTCAACAGCTACATATTCCCTAGCAATCTCCAGATCCAGGAGACTCAAGGTGAACCAGGGCTGCTATTATATATTGAGTTCTCTTGGAATCAATAGTTCTCAATCCTACTTGAATAGCTGAATCACCTGAGAGATAATTTAAAAGACAGAAATGTTGGTACCCAACTCCAGACCAACTGGTTCAGAATCTCTTGGGGTGGAGCCTAAGCATATATTTTAGGTCTCCTTAGGCAATCCTGATGGGCACACAGGGTTGAGAATCACTGATCTAGATTGCTCAATTAGTATCTGTACCTGACCCATTCCATCTTCTAGTAAAAGGCACCCACTCTGTCTTACAGAAAGCACTAAAGAAAATCTTGCACAATAGAACTGTGATCCTTAATACTACCACAAACTAGTTAACATGCTTTCATGTTCAACTGATCAAATAACGAAAAGGAAAAACAAAGAAAAACCCTCTCCTATCTTTCCCCCCATGTCCTTTTCTTGATGAATATTGGGGCTCTATATAAAAGAGGCCAAAAATGTGGAGCCAAGAATGAAAAGCCTTCTGTCATGGCAAGGGGGATAACAGCGAAAAAAAAAAAGAAAAAAAATTAAAGATTTATTTATTTTAGAGGTGGGGAGAGCATCTTAAACAGACTCCGTGCTGAGCAAGGAGCCCAGTTTGGGGCTCGGTCTCAACCCCAAGATCATGACCTGAGCCAAAACCAAGAGTCAAACACTTAACCGACTGTGCCACCCAAGCGCCCCCCAAAAAAAGAAATTTAAGAGCAGTAATCCAATGATCTGTTTGCCATGAAGAGAGAACCCAAATCAGAGGATGCTGTAATGGGAACAAAGGAGAAAAAGACATATGAATATATTTTAAAGTGTGCTTTGATTTGGTTTAGCAGTGCATTAGTCACCCATGTCAAGGGTTTGATACATTTAAACAAAGAAACGCAGTCAGAGATGACTTTCAAATCTCAGCACCTTCTGAGGTGCTTACTTAAAACAGTATATAATGCTGAACAGTCAATGACTCATAAGTAATATAGCTCATGGTGGGGTCAAATCAAGAACTCTGGCTATAATTAAAATTGAGGAAAGTATTTCATTCTAATTGGACAAAAATTCCTCTAGTTTCTAAGCAACTACTAAGTGGAAAAGACTTAATGTTCCCCAAATGCTATAAAAGGTAGTGCACATATCTTAACCACATATTGCATATAGGAAGTAAAGTTGATTAAGAAAAGACTGTTCAGATTATAATGTACAAGTCCTATAATAAACATGAAGAGTTATCTTTGTAGTAACAGAAAAACGGCAGAGCAATAACCCATTTAACATCATACTTTGAACTCTGGTGTTTCCACATTAAATTAATATAGCAAAGTCTGAATTAGGTCAGAAGGCACATGGGCCTTCACCTGGTGGGAAGAAATTAGAAGAGCAAAAAAGCAGCAGCAACCTTCACAGCTTCATTCTCATTTATCCAACCGTAGTCCCTGATGGCCATGTGACCTTAAAGAGGATGTGCCTTAGTTAGTCTGTTAAAACCTAGAACACTCCCCTTGACATCCATAAAGCTTTTTAAAAACTGAGAAGTAGATACCAATATCTACTAGAAGAGCCCAACTATTGCCATTTTAGATGCTCTAGTCAATCACTCACAAACAACTATGTATTTAATTAGTACCATACAATGAAGAGATACAAATATAAAGGACTTTCAGTTAAAGATGATGGATTGAACACATCCATTTACCTTGGCTATCTCCCAAAACTTCACTGAAATGACACTAAAAGGATTTTTAAAACCCACAATAACAAAGAGAATGGAAGACGAGACAAATGCAATGACATTTCGGAAGCTGAGAAAAAGCCAGATCTTATGGCAGCTATGAGAAAAGCCAAGAACAAAATATTTGCACACAAGCACCCTCAAAAGGCAGCTTAATGTACACCTGGAACTGGGGATGAAAAAGGGGCTAAAATAAGAAGGATCTGGTAAAAAAAAATATCTTCTGTAAAAGTAATTAGATCCCCTCCAACTTCTGTCTCTTGCCTTTCCCCATTCCAGCATAGGCTGGGATTTATTTTCTAGGGAGGGTGAATAAAACAGAGGGTCTCTGAACTGCGAAACAAAAGCACAGTGGACACAGATTCTATACTTATAGGAGCTTGACAAAGGCTCATATACTGCACATGAAGACATCCAAATTCCTAACTTTTTTCATTTAAAGAGAGGATTTGAAGATGCTTCTGTAGGAGATGTGATCAGACCCAGGGAAAAGACCTAAAGATACTGACCTCGTTTCCAAAACTCAATTGTCCAGCCAAATCACCCAACTTAAAATCAACAAACTCCCATTTCATATAGTAGGAGTTCCAATCAGCTTTTTAGCTCTACTCTTAAACATGTACAGAACAAAGAGCAAAAGTTTATCAGAAATTTGAGGTCTGTAATATGCCAGAAAACAGAGAAGTTTGAAGGAAACCATACAGAAGAAGCAAACTTTTAAAAATCAGTAATATTGCCGGAGGGGTTATAAAAAGAGATTACATTTTTGAAACAAGAGCAAGATGCTAGGAAAGGAATATTCAGATCTCAAAAAGGAGCTCCTAGAAATCAACATATAAAACACAAAATCTAGTGGGAGAGATGTCCCACAAAGTAGAGCCAAAAAGATGAAGAGGTAGGGGCACCTGGATGCCTCAGTCGGTGGAGCATGCAACTCTTGATCTTGGGGTTGTGAGTTCAAGCCCCATGTTGGGTGTAGAGATTACTTAAAAATAAAGTCTTAAATAAAAGATGAAGAGGTAAAAAATAGGAAAGAAAATTAGAGAATCTAAGAGGTACAACACTGAAAGGGAGAATAGGGAAAATGAAAGGAAAGTAATAAAAAAAAAAACAATTCAAGAAAATTTCCCCAAACTGAAGGAACTCAGTTGCCAGATTGAAAGGATCTACAGGAAAGAAATGAAAACAAACACATAACAAGACATATTCTGGTCAAGTTTCAGAGCACCAAGAACGAGTTTCCAAAAATTTTCAGAGAAGGAAAAGCAGAATTTAAGAAGAATTAGAATAAGATTTGATTTCTCAATAGTAATAAAAGCAAGAACATTGGGAGGAGGGGAGGAGACAGCAACACTCTGAGGGTAAATAATTTACAAACTAGAATTCTATACTCAGCCAAACTATCAAATTAAGTACAAGAGCAAAATAAGATTTTCACACCTGAAAGACCTCAAATTATTAACCTACCATGCATCCTTTTCCACAAAGTTACTAGATTTGCTCCACCAAAATGAAAGAACAAACCAAGGAAGAGAAAAACGGGACATATAGGAAACTGAGGATCGAACATAAAAGGAGACTAGGTTCCCCAGGATGATGGTAAAGGGTGATTAAACTGATGCTGGCTCTTTCAAAGGCCCAGAGAACACTAGTCCAGGTTGAAGGTCAGGATGCTCTAGGAGAAGTGTCTCCAATGGGAACAGACAGGATTCATGAAGTGTTTGAACATACTGAGTGAAGATACGCAGCTCTTGGGGAGAGTATGGGGAAACATTAGGGGCAAACATGGAAAAGGATATAAGCAAAGGATATAAAACAAGGCAATTTTAACTACAGGGAAAACAAAAAGCTGTGCAAGCAATCATAATATACACACTAAATGGCTCAGCTGTGAGTAGGCTTACCTAGTGAGTAGGCTTACATTAATGTAACCACTGACTAGTGCAGCCAGAACAATATACAATAATGATAAACAATATATTGGGGTCTACCCCAATACAGAAAGGATGTGAACGTGAGAGAGCTAAATCTTCATCTTCCATAGTGGGAAGACAATATATAACACCTAATACTGAAAAGTTGAGTAGTAGAAGAACAAGGGCATTAGTTAAAAATGAAGCAGCAGCTAGCAAAAGTTGGTAAACATTCTATTGAGATACCTGGCATGTAACTGCCATTTAATGAATGTTTATTGAATTACACTGATATGCAAAATAATAAGTATAAATTTTAGTATGTGCCAAGATTCAAACACTTGGTAAAATGTAGGGAGTGCTCTTTAAGATATTTTTCTCCTCTATTTAACCCAAGGACCTAAACTTTCTGGATGACAAAAGAAAAAAGAAAAATATTTTGACCTTATTCTTTTAAATCCTCCCCAAGAAAGGTTGGTGATGCTTACCCAATGAAAAAAAGAATCATTCCTATTTCACCATAAGAGAATTTGATAGCACTACTGATGAGCTAATTAGGTCCCTGGATAGTCAAAGAAGAAATCAAATCCAATATACGCTGAAATGGAGCAAAAGATATTTCTCTTCACACATTATTTAGTGGATTTAGATGCAGTGGATTAAGAACTCAAAAGAGTGTCTAAAATGCATTAAAAATTATAAATCAAAACAATTTACCTAATAAGTGGCATATTTATAAAGTCGTCCTGCTTGTTGTTGAAATAATTGTATTTGTTGTGAAGAAGAGATATTTTGTTTTGTATTAGGACAAAATAAATATCTTTTTTATTCAAGTTTAACAAATTAAATTCCAATCCCAATTTTAGATTTTAGGTAACTAAAATGTCTGGCAAAGTAGCTGATCACAAAAATATAGTAACCGAACTATCATTAGGATAAGCGATTCTTATATTAAGTCCCGTATCCCATGTTTGTATACATCAATATCAGGAATACATTCAATCAGCGCAGGTAGCCTGAAAAGAACACTGTTTTTAAAAGCCTCCTGATTAAGGTAAATTGAAATAAATAAATGAGCCCAAGAGTAGTCAATAAAATTTCATTTATTCATTCATTCATTAAGTAAATACTTCCTGGGTAAACCTATTATGTGCCAGGCACTGTTTGCTAGTCTTTGAAGCACAGGATAACTTATTCCTAGGTGTGTTTTTTTCCTCTTCTGCTATAAATCTGAAAATGAAACACATAAATCAGGGAAAAGAAAGGATCCATTTACCTAGCATTCAGGTGATGTTACTTACTGGAAGACAAATCATCTTACCCATTTAGACACTATTATATAAAGAACTACCTACCTTTCATCTTCAAAAAAGAATTACAATCCACCACAGAGACTGTTTTTCTTCTCACTTGGGATTGTGTTGAGCACGCTCTGGTATGGTGGTTGCAAACACCGGAAAACACAGTTAGTTTTGCATAAGACTTTATTTTTCTTCATAGGACTTACTATTATGTCAAGTCTAATAGCGTATAGGTTGCAAGCACTGTTAACATTTTGAGCCAGATAATTCTTTGCCGTGAGGGCCTGTCCTATGCTTTATAGGATGTTTAGCAGCACCTGTGGCCTCTATCCACTAGATGCCAATAGCACTCCATCCCCAGCTGTGAACCAAAAGGTCTCCAGACATCGCCAAATGTCAGACGGGTGGGCAATAGGTCCCTGTTGAGAACCACTGCTTTAGAGGAACACCTCAGAAGGGGAGAGTGGGGGGCGCCTGGGTGGCACAGCGGTTGAGCGTCTGCCTTCGGTCGGGGCGTGATCCTGGCGTTATGGGATCGAGCCCCACGTCGGGCTCCTCCGCTGTGAGCCTTCTTCCTCTCCCACTCCCCCTGCTTGTGTTCCCTCTCTCGCTGGCTGTCTCTATCTCTGTCGAATAGATAAATAAAATCTTAAAGAAGGGGAGAGTGGGAAGAAGAAATCTTCCCTAACATTAGATTTCTGCTTGAGTAAATGCTCAGGTACAGCCACCTCTTGATGCTACTGGTCTACCACTATTTTAAGCTCAAATGTCTTCTGGTCCTAAGTCTAAACCGAAGGGAAGAGACGTAGTCCTATTAAAACAATTCACAAGGAACACAAAGGAAACAATTCTGCCTAATCTTCCCTCCATCTTCCACTTAAAAGAACAACGTCATCTTTTTTGTTAATTACCTAACCTAACCCCAGAAGTTTTGACAGATATTGGAGTACCTACTATGTGCCAGACATAGTTCTAGGTGCTAGAAAAAGATAAATTTCTCAACTGTATTTCCTGAATTGATAAATCACTCTAATAAACAGCATTTTATTCATGATCTTGGATTTGGCAAAAGATTCCTAGATATGACGCTGAAAACACAAGCAAGGCAAGAAAAATAGGTAAATTGGACTTTATCAAAATAAACTTTTGTACTTCAAAGGACACCATCAAGAAAGGGAAAAGGCAATGCACAGAATAGGAGAAAATATTTGCAAATGATATATCCAATAAGAGTCTTAAATCAAGAATATATAAAGGACACTTGCAACTCAATAACCCACATAAAAAATGGGCAAAGGATATGAATAGACATTTCTGCAAGAAAGATATACAAATGACCAAAAGCACATAAAAAGATGTTCAGCATCACTAGTCATCAGGGAAATTCAACTCAAAACCACAATGAGATATCTATGAGGATGGTTAGAATCACAAAGTCAGATAGTAACAAATGTTGGTGACAATGTGGAGAAATCAAAACCCCCATACACTGCTGGGGGGGGATAAAAAATGGTGCAGTCACTTGGAAAACAGTATGGCAGGTCTTCAAACAATTAAACATAGAGTTACTATATGACCCAGCAATTCCCAGCAAAGAGATCTGAAAATATACATTCACACAAACATTTGTACGTGATCATTATAGCAGCGTTCACAATATCCAAAAGGTAGGAACAACCCCAATGCCCATCAACCAACAAACGGATGAAAGAACCGTGATATAGTCATACAGTGGAGTATTATTTGGCAATAAAAAGAAGGAACATGGAGGAATCTTAAAAATATTACATTAAGTGAAAGAAACCATTCACAAAAGACCACATACTATATGATTTATATAAAATATTCAGAATAGGGAAATCTACAGAGACAAAGTAGATTAGTGATTGCTTGGGGAGGGGAGGGTGGGGGGATGATAGCTAAATGGTATGGAGTTTCTTTTACAGGTAATGAAAATGTTCTAAAATTGACTGGGGTGATGGCTGCATGTATCTGTGAATATACTAAAAACCAATGAACTGTACATTCTTAAAAGGGTGAATTATATGGTACGTGAATTATATTTCAATAAAGCTGCTTTTTAAAAAAGCAACCAGCATTTAAAGTACAATGGAAAACAGGACAGTTGGACAATACTTTATTAATGAGAATGTCTTATTTAAAATAACCTCGGATCTGGAGAGATCTCATTCTTTTGGTTGTGAAATGACTGAATGTTATTTAAACTACTGAAAATGCTCCAGGTAAACATTTTATTTAAGATTATAAAAACTTAGAACGCAGGCATCAAGAACTTCAGAGGACATAAAATGTAGTGTTTGTTTAAGATGTATTAGGGGGCATTAATTAATTATATGCACGGGGTGGGGCGCGGGAGGTAAGCAAGAAGAATTAAAGAGACAGATGAAAAGCCTCCGTCTAGAAGACTCCCTTCTTCACCAGCCTGCAGTGATGCTGGAAGAACAACACTCCATATATACTGTAAATCTTATTTTTCAGGAAGCTAAAAATAATCACCCATATGATTTACTCCAGTAACAAATAAGAAGTCAAGTAAATACTAAAGTGCCAAACACAGAGATTTAAGGAAATAAATAATAAACTAAACCAGGAATGGCTACTAGAAAGTTTCGGCAAAAATGTTCAACCTGTGTCGTTTTCAGTCCAAAGTCCGTTTCTGTGTCTGCCTTGTGTGATATACCAGTTAATCTAATCCTGTCTCACTGCAGAGCTCTTGGAATATCTGGTCCCCAGTGTCCACAGTTCCCCGACCTGAAGAATCACCAATGCCAGTGACAAGGAAATGCCCGCGGCGGTCGGGGGCATGCATTAGAGATTTTTTTTTCATCCTTAATAAATCTCAGCTTCTGCCTTGGTCATTACAAACAGTTGGTCATTACAAACAGCCTAGTTCACCATCAACCTAAGTCTGGGTACCTCACACAGTACTATGCCAGGTTTCAAGCCAAAATTAGGCCTAATTGGGGCGGGGGGGGGGGGCACAGAGAAAAACAACCAAAGGCGGGATTAGCTTTTTCTACAGAGCCTCAGGTTTCAAAATGAGTGCCTTGAAAGGTGAAATGACCCAAATTACTGGGGAGGAGGGGTAGGTGGTAAGAGACATTTATTCTCCTGCAGGGTGGCTGTGGCTTGATGTGGAAATGGGGAACTTGGGGAGGGGGTTTCTACATGGAAAGAGAAACAACAGGGAACAGTCTTTAGGTACCACCCACCCCTCCAAGTGAATCACTGCAGTGTCAGCCCCGCACTGATTCCACGAATTGCCAAACAGGATGAGGTAAGGCACAAGCCTTGTCCCCCCCCCTCCTCCAGCTACCCCCGCGCGCATAAGGGCGCATCCCTCCTCGAGGTGCACCACGCAGCCCCCCGAGGCCTCAGCTGAGGGGATGACGTCACCCTTCTGCATTGAGCTTCAAGGACTGGGAGCAGCACTGGTTAGATGGGGAGTAGAGTTGGGGCGCTATTGCTGTCACCAAGTGGCGGGGGTCTTCCCTCAGGACTCTGCGGATTGGGTTCGCGCAATAACAGACCAGATGAACAGCGGAGGGGTGGAGAGGAGTGGGAAAAGGAAAAGACCCACCTCTTGGGTCCCCGGGGAAGCTCAAAGATGCCCTTAGTTTATGTAAGACCCTCTCCCCTCTGTGCGTCTCCGCGCGACGGTAGCTCCCTCTCCCCAGCAGTGCGCTTGGGGGGCTCTGGTCGCCCTTGCCCAGCCAGGCAGGCACAGGGCTCCTGGCACCTCCCTCTCGCAGCCCCGCTGGGTTGGGAATAACCGGGAATCTGGGATCAAACCCAGTGCTCCCGCACCCTCTCCCAGCCAGGTTAGCTCCTAGAGCCACCTCGAACAGGCTGGTAAGGGAGGTCGGGGAGGGTTGTCCAGAGAGGGAAACAGATGAATAAACCCTCAACTTTCCCTAGAGGCTGACCCTATCACGCGAGCTTAAAAAAATAAATCAGTGCATTAAAACAAATTTGGGAAAGGTCGACAACCTGCAGTCACCGCCACCACGCAACCCCTTGCAGCCTGCACCGGGCGGGGTCCAGGGTCCAAGCAGCCCCAAGCTTGCACCCCGCCATCCTGCAAGCCCCAGCCCAGCCCCCTGAGCCTATCTCCTTAAGGAGGGGACCGAGACGAGATTTTTGGTTTGGGTTTTTTCCCCCTCTTTTCCTTTCTCCAAGCATCACTAAAAGGATTGACGGCCGGAGGCCCGGCCACCCGCCCGGCTTGGCCACTCACCCAGAAAACGAAGGAATAGATGATGAGGAGGGTTTTGAGACAGGTTATCACAGGTTTGGTCTCCATTCTCCTCGATGCCATACTACAGAGCTCCGGCGGCGGCGGCGGCGGCGGCGGGCGGCGGGCGGGCGCGCGGGAGGGGGGAGGAGGCGGGGCGGGGCGGGGCGGGGGCGCGTGCCGCGAGAGGCCCCGTGCGCGCGCAGACGAGGCCGTGCGCGTGCGTGAGCGCGCAGTCCGCGGGGCGCCGATTTAAGGAGCCGGGCGGGCAGCGACTGCGCATGCTGAGAAGGCCGCCCGCGCCGGCAAGCCCGCGCAGGCTCAGACCCCCAGGCCAAGAGCCCGGCAGGGCCGCGGGGAGGGAATGGAAGGGGTCGGAGGTCAGCGCAACCTCTTCCAGGCCGCCATGGGCACGTAAGTTTCTGTTTGATGCACAGTAGGGCTTTACATTTGCAGGACTGTCTGCACCTGGCGACACGAGCTTTATTGGTATCCCCGAAAAGCAGTCACGTTTCTGCATTTAGGCGCCCCACCAGGCCTTCTCAGATGGAAGTGGCCCAATAGTCGTGTCCTTGGAACAAGCCGGCCTGTCTGTGCCAGGAACAGACTGTGACAGGTGGCCGGAGATACAGCTGGAGGGATGGTCAGGAACCTGGGAGCTCAGACACCCCAAACCCTCGCCACCACAGGAACACCATTTTTTAGAGGTCCTCACATTTTGAAATGGTGCCATACGACAAATTTCTGTATGGAGTACCATTCTTTCTGTACGTAAAATGTTTAGCATATAACAGAAAAAATGTTTAAAGCGCCTAAGAACCATTTTTCCCTACCTGACAAGTTCAAACCACCCCGCACCCAGGAAAGAGAGGGTTTTATCAAGGTCAAAAAATAATGTTCGAAAACAATTCGGAAGTTCCTCAAAAAGCCAAACATAGAGCTACCATATGACCCAGCAATTCTCCTAGATATATACCCAAGAGATTTGAAAACATGTTCACACAAAAGTTTGTACAGGAATGTTCGTAGCATTATTGTAGCCCCAAAGCAGGAACAACTTTAATGTTCATCAGTTATGCATGGATAAACATAATGTAGTAAATCCATTCAATGGAAAATTATTTGGCCACAAAAAGGAATGAAGGACTTATACATGCTGCATGTATGAACCTTGAAAATCTGCTAAGTGAATGAAGGAAGCTAGACACAAAAGACCAGTGTTGAATGATCCATTTATAGGCAATGTCCAGAATAGACAGATCCACAGAGACAGAAATAGAGGTTGCAGGGGGAGGGGTGGCAGGGATAAGGAGTGGCTGTTAATGAGTAGGGGGTTTCTTTTTGGAGTGACAAAAATATTCTGGAATTCGATAGTGGTAATGATTGCACAGTTTTGTGAACCTACTAAAAACCACTGAATTGTACACTTAAGAAGGGTGGCTTTTATGACATGTGAATTATATCCCAATAAAAGAGTAATGTACACTCCACCCAGATTTCCTGTGGCTGGTTTGTAGAGGAACACACAGTACAGATTCTGTGGGAGATTTAGCTTGATTCCTGAGAGATTTTGCAGTCAAAATAGCAACACTATCACAGGCTAACTCTATCATGGATGATGTTAAAGACACCTTTTGTGAAAGAGCAAAAAACAGTCAATAGGCTTGAGGAAAGCCTGCCAAGGTCAGTTGTTGCAGGAGTAATTATTACCTCCAGTAAGTTGTACATGGTCCCAGGTCAGTGAGGTCATTGTATAAACAGGACACAAACAGGAGGAAGAGGAGAAGCTGCTTAAGGAAATGACCAACCATAACAAAAGGATATGTGGGCATAGAGGGGAGTGGAGAGGAATATGTGTGCAGGTGAAAAAAAATTAGGAACAGATTGGCAAGGTTTCTGTTTTAAGGGAGGTTCCTGCACAATTATTCTTAACACTGGTTACTAATTTGGATCACCTGGAGAGCTTATAAAAAAAGCAAAAAACTATGACTGCCTGTGCCCAATCCCAGGTAGCCTGAATCATTTGGTCACAGCAGTTTTAAGTTCTTTAGGTGGTCCTAATAGGACTCAAGAGTTGAAGGATACTGACCCTATTGCAATGAGCTTAAACCCAACTTCAGAAAGGAGCTTTCTCCTGCATTTTTACAGTCCCCAGGAATCAGCAGGAAAAGGATACTGAACACTTCAAACCCAGTGGCTACGCTTAGCCTCAAAAGGTCTTGCCCATGCGTAATTACCCTGTAAAGGAGTCAGAAATCTCGATTTTCAACCTAACAGGGACACTGCTAAACATCATAGATAATTTTATGAATTAACACATATTCACAGATGGTACCCATCAGCTCAACTATTTCACAGTTTGGAGCTTTCCGGGGATAACTCTTAGGTCCAGATTCTTGAAAACTTGGGACTGTTCTAGCAAAAATAGATTATTTAAATGTAAAGATAAATATGAATATTTGATAATGTAATTAATGGGTTAATTTATATAGCTCATTGCTATATCCTTGCCACTCAAATTGTGGTCTGGGTGATTTCATAGGGTGACAAACTGTCCTAATTTTCCTAGGATTGAGGGGTTTCCTTGCACTCTGGATTTTCGGTGCTGAAGCCAGAAAAGTCGTTGGCAAACCAGAACAAGTTGGTCACCCTATCCTTGAACCTGGCATCCACTGGGAGAGCTTGCTGAAAATGCAGAACCTCGGGCCCCACTCCAAGACCATGTTAACAAGATCCTTATGGGATTCAGATGCACAGTAATGTCTGTCAGTTTGTCATGGATTAAATTGTGTCCCCCCAAAAGATATGCTGAAGTCCTACCTTCAGTACCTCAGAATGTGACCCTGCTTGGAAATAGGATTGTTGCAGATGCAATTATTTAAGCTGAGATGAGGCTATACTGGAGGAAGGTGGGCCCTTAATCCAGTATGACTGATGTCCTTAAAAGAAGAAGAGATATGAGGTGGGGTCCATATGAAGGCACAGAGACACACAGGGGAAGCCAAGGAATGCCAAGGTGTGGAAGAGGCAAGAAACAATTTTCCCCAGTCTCAGGGGGACCATGACCCTGCTGACACTTGGATTTCAGACTTCTGGCCTCCAAAACTGTGAGAGAAGAAATTTCTGTCATGTGAGCCACCTGTTTTGTGGTACTTCGTTAAAGCAGCCACAGAGACTAATAACATGCCTAAGAGTCACTGATGTCCGGTTGCTCAAAATAGAACCACAGCGACCATATCACCCAGCAATTCCACTGCCAGGTATATAGCCAGAAGAAGTGCAGACGGGTGTACAAACAAAAACTTGTATGTGAATGTTCTGCAGCAGCACTAGTCACAGTCGCTGAACGGTGGAAACAGCCTCAATGTCTACCAGCTGACAAACAGATCAAAACGTGGTCTCTCCGTACGATGGAATATTATTCAGTCATAAAAAGGAATGAAGTACCGACACATGTGACAACGTAGATGAATCTTGAAAACATCCTGAGTAAAAGAAGCCAGATACACAGCCCCCATATTGTATTATTACGTTTGTATGAACCATCCAGAACAGGCAAGTCCATAGAGATAGGAAGCAGATTAGTGGTTGCCTGGGGCTGGGGGGAGGGGTAATGGGAAATGTCTGCTTAGTAGTTCCAGGGTTTTCTCTCAAGGTGGTGAAAAAGTTCTGGCGCTAGATAGTGGTGATGGTTGTACAACATTGTGAATGTACTTAATGCCACTGAATCGTACACTTTAAAATGGTTAAAATAATAAACTTTGTGTGTATTTTATCACACAAATAACCATAGCAAGTCCAGAGGCCCTGAGGCCTGAAGGAATGCTGCCTTTGGGGAGCTGACAAAGTCAGCGAGGCTCAATAGCAGGAGCAAAGATGGTATACAGGAGGCTAAAAAGAGGTCAGCTCATCCAGGTCCTATTAGATAATAATAAGAATTTTAATATTTTGCCTAAAGGGGAGATTTTGATTTTTATTTGCCTTAAATTCAGCAGCACTTCAAGGAGAACTGGACTGCCACCAAATCACCTACCTGGCCCTGCTACCGTCACCCCCTCAATCTATTGTTCACACAGCCACCAAAGTGATCTTTTTCAAACACAAACCATATTGTGGCGCTGTCTTGCTTAAAACCCTCCAGTGGCTTCCCATCATTGCACAAAGATCAAATTTCAGCCCTCTACCCTGACTTAGAAAGCATCCAGGAGCTGTGATGGGAATATTTATAAAGGAATCCCTCCCAAAAAATTAAAACACTAAAGTTGTAGGACTTAATGGGGGGGAAATCTTGAACTGTTTGAAAACTTGCTGAGATGAAATTTGAGTGTATGTGCATTCATCTAAATTTCTCTATTTATTAATATATCTCTGTGTTTCCAGGGTCCCTCTCTACCTGAACACAAAGATGACTTTTACCCTGGGTGTCAGAAAAATCTGCAGGACTGACACTGCACCTGCTAAAGGTATGTTTGCACAAGCCACTCGGGAAAGCACTCGACCAGAGAGAGGAGACAACTGAAGTTTGCAAATTTGGTTTAAGGAGCCTTCATAAGCATCAGAAGGTTAGGTTTGTTCTGAGGACAGCCCCATAGGACATGGATGAGGATGTGGAATGAATGATGCCTTTTCCTCATATGGATTTACCCCTGAGCCTGGAGAAAAAGCGTATGTTTTTTTTTTTTTAAAAAGCTAAATGAGAAAAAAAATTTCATAAAGATACTGGGAGCACAAAGTTTTGTAGCCAATATAGCCTGCTGAACAAAAAATTAGCAGGGACAAAGGGTACTGTTCTCATTTCAACAGACAGGCAGTTGAATGTCTCAGAACATGGGGTGGAAACATAAGATATTCAGACAACTTCCTCAAACAGCACAAGCTAAAATGAAGGAAAAGGTCAGTGCCACTTAGTAACAGGACTACATTTGTGAGCTGTAGCAGCACTAGATGATAGGTAGGAAGACCAGATTTATAAATTCAAGTGCCACCTCCCTTTACACTTGGGGACTTCCTGAACATGTTGGGAAGAGTTTGAGAGGGGTTGAAGTTCTTTAGTTTGGGTTGTTTTTTTTTTTTTTTGACCTAGCAATTCCTTCTCTAGGAATTTGCTGTACAAAAATAAATAGGTTACAAAATATACCTATAAGATTACTAATTGCAAAATTCATTATTGGAAAAGTAAAAAATGGAAACAGTACAAATATTCATCAATAGTGTTTTGCCATTTAGTCATTTATTCTACAAAATTTTTGAGCACCTGCTATTTGCCAGGCACTTTTGTAAACACTCGGGATATAGCTATGGCCAAACCAAGCCAGGTCCCTGTCCTCAGGGAGTGTATACTCTACTGGGGAAGATGAACCATAAAAAAAAATTTAGCATATCTATACTATAGAATTCTATGATACAGGTTTTTAATATTAGATCATTCAGCTGTATTAAAACAAAAGATCCTTCAAGATATAATACATAATTATTTTTTACTAATAAAAACAAGTTATAGAAGAGAATTATAATCCTCTATAAATATAAAAATATAGTGTATTAGAGTGTTCAAATGAAAAAATCAGGATGAAAATGCATGATAATCTTTGAGCAGTGAGTTGTATTACGATGGAATTTCACCATTGAAAATGTTCATTTGATTTTTTTTACAAGCAATATTATATTTATAGTAAAAAAATAAATTATTAAAAAGAAACACTGTGTATAGGGGCTAAACCCTAGAAACATTTTTTTAAAAATTGTTTTTGGGATCTCATATTTATCCTGCAGCTATTGGACATAGGGAAGTGCAGATAAAACTTTTGTGTATTTGGGGATACAATACAAAAACATATCATTATGACTTAAGAATAATGCCTTCAAATGTCAACCAAATGCAAATACATATTACATCTTCTTTATTCATTCATCTGTAGATAGACACTTGGGTTGCTTCCATATTTTGGCTGTAGTAAATAATGCAATAAGCATGGGGGTGCATATATCTTTTCGAATTAGTGTTTTCATTTTCTTCAGGTAAATATTCAGTGGTGGAATTACTGGATTGTATGGTAATTCTCTTTTTAATTTGGGGGGGAACCTCTATACTCTTTTCCACAGTGGCTGCACCAATTTGTATTCCCACCAGGAGTGCACAAGCATTCCTTTTTCTCCACATCTTCCCTCAAACTTGTTATATTTTGTCTTTTTGATATTAGCCATTTAGACTGGTGTGAGATGATAGCTCATTGTAGTTTTGATTTGCATTTCCCTGAAGATGAGCGATGTTGAACATTTTTTCATGTGTCTGTTGGCCATCTGTATGTCTTCTTTGTAAAAATGTCTATTCAGGTCTTCTGCCCATTTTATTAACTGGATTTTTTTTTTTTGGTGTTGAGTTGTAGAAGTTCTTTATGTATTTTGGATATTAAACCCTTATCAGATATGTCATTTGCAAATACCTTCTCCCATTTAGTAGGTTGCCTTTTCATTTTGTTGATGGTTTCCTTCACTGTGCAAAAGCTTTTTATTTTGATGTAGTCCTAGCAGTCTATTTTTGTTGTTTCTCTTGCCTGAGGAGACGTATCTAGAAAAATGTTGCTAAGGCCAATGTTAAAGCCATTATTATCCATGTTTTCTTTTATGAGTTTTATGGTTTCAGATCTCACATTTAGGGGTTTAATGCATTTTGAGTTCATTTTTGTGTCTGGTGTAAGAAATTGGTCCAGTTTCATTCTTCTGTATGTTGCTGGCCAGTTTTCTCAACACCATTTATTGAAGAGAATGTCTTTTTCCCATTGTATATTTTTGTCTCCTTTGTTGTAGACTAGTTGAACATATAGATGTGGGTTTACTTCTGGGATCTCTACTCTGTTCTTTTGATCTATGTGTCTATTTTTGTGCCAGTATTGTATTGTTTTATTATAGCTTTGTAATATATCTTAAAATCTAGGATTGTGATACCTCCAGCTTTGTTCTTCTTCCTCAAGATTGTTTTGGTTATTTGGGGTTTTTTGTGGTTCTATACAGATTTTGGTGTTATTCTATTTCTGTGAAAAAATGCTATTGGTATCTTAATAGAGATTGCACTGAATCTGTAGATTGCTTTGGGTAGTATGGACATTTTAACAATATTAATTCTCCCAGTCCATGAGCATGATATATCTTTCCATTTGTTTGCATTAACCTCAGTTTCTTTCATCAGTGTTTTATAGTTTTTAGAGCACAGGCCTTTGACCACCTTGGTTAAGCTTATTCCTGGGTGTTTTATTCTTTTTGGTGAAATTGTAAATGGAATTGTTTTCTTAATTTCTCTTTCTGCTACTTCACTATTAGTGTATAGAAATGCAACAGATTTCTGTATATTAATTTTGTATACTGAAACTTTACTGAATTTATTCTAATAGTTTTTTGGTGGAGTCTTCAGGGTTTTCTATGTCATCTGTAAATAGTGGCAATTTTACTTCTTCCTTACCAATTTGGATGCCTTTTATTACTTTTTCTTTTTTTTTTTTTAAAGATTTTATTTATTTATTTGACAGAGATAGAGACGGCCAGCGAGAGAGGGAGCACAAGCAGGGGGAGTGGGAAAGGAAGAAGCAGGCTCATAGCAGAGGAGCCTGATGTGGGGCTCGATCCCATAACGCGGGGATCACGCCCTGAGCCGAAGGCAGACGCTTAACCGCTGTGCCACCCAGGCGCCCCCTTTTATTACTTTTTCTTGCCTGACTGTTGTGACAAGGAATTCCAGTACTATGTTGAATAAAAGTGGGTGAGAGTGGACATCCTTGTTTTGTTCCTGATCTTAGACGAAAAGCTCCCAGTTTTTTCATCATTGTGCATGACGCTACCTGTGGGTTTCTCATATATGGCCTTCAGTAAGTTGAGGTATGTTCCTTGTAAACCCACGTTTTTGAGGGTTTTTATCACGAATGGATGTTGAAATTTATCAAATGTGTTCTCTGCGTCTATTAAGATGATCATATGATTTTATCCTTCATTTAGTTAATGTGGTATTCACATTGACAGATATTGAACCATCCTTGCATCCCTGGAATAAATTCCACTTGATTGTAGTAAATGATCCTTTTAATGTATTGTTGAATACAGTGTTGTATTAATATTTTGTTGAGGATTTTTTTATCTGTGTTCATCAGGGATATTATCCTCTAGTTTTCTTTTTTTGTATTGTCTTTGGTTTTGGTATCAGGGTAATGCCTGCCTTGTAGAATATATTTGGAAGCTTCCTTCCTCTTCTGTTTTGTGGAGTAGTTTGAGGAGAATAGGTAGTATCTCTTTTTTAAATGTTTTGTAGAATTCACCTGTGAATCCTTCTGGTCTCAGAATTCTGTTGGGAGTTTTTTTGATTACTGATTCAATTTCACTGCTAAAAATTGATCTCTTCATATTTTCTATTTCTTTCTGATTCACTTTTCAAAAATTGTATGGTTCTAGGAATTTATCCCTTCCTTCTAGATTGTCCAATTTGTTGGCATATAATTTTTCATTGTAGTTTCTTATAATCCTTTGTATTTCTGTGGTATTGGTTATTCTCTTTTATTTCTGATTTTATTTGGGTCCTCTCTTTTTACTTGACAAATCTGATTTAAGGTTTATCAATTTTGTTTATTTCTTCAGAGAACCAGGTCTTTGTTTCATTGATCTTTTTTATTTTAAGTTTTTAGTCTCTATTTCATTTATTTCCACTCTGATCTTTATTCCTGTCTTTCTTCTACTCACTTTGGGCTTTATTCTTCTTCTTCTAGCTCCTTTTGGTATAAGGTTACATTGTTTGAAATTTTTCTTGTTTCTTGAGTTAAGCCTGTATTGCTATAAATTTTCCTCTTAGAACTGCTTTCACTGCATGCCAAAGATTTTGGACTGTTGTGTTTTCATTTTCATTTGTCTCCATTTTTTTAAATTAATTTCCTCTTTGATTTCTTTATTGACCCATTGGTTGCTTAGTAGCATGTTGTTTAGCCTCCACATGTATGTATTTCTTCCAGTTTTTTTTTCTTGTAATTGATTTCTAGTTTCATAATGTTGTGGTTGTTAAGAATGTGTGATGTGATTTCAGTCGTCTTAAATTTATTGAGACTTGTTCTGTGGCCTCACATGTGATCCATTCTGGAGAATGTTTCATGTGCAGTTTTAATGGCATTAGTTATGGACTGCTGGGTTTCTATTCAGTGGTAGCAGGACCTCCAAAAGAGGTGGCAGTAGTACTTCTCACAGGTCAGCATCAAGTGTGAGCTTGTGGCCTCCAGCTGAAGAGTGGTAGCAGCTTTCTGCTCCTAGGTAAGACACACCATGATCATTTGTAAAACTGGACAGAATTCTTTCTCTTCCTGTTTACATGCCCTTTTGACATGTGATTTTGAATCTCTTCCCATAAAAAGTGGAATCTGTTTCTCCACTCTTTGAATCTGGGCTGGCCTTGTTCCTTAATTTGAACAATAGAATGCAGAGAAAATAGCACTATGATGGTCCCAAGCCTAGGCCTCAGGGGAACTCATCCTTCTGCTCACTCTCTGGAGCCTCATGACTGCTAATGGAATAAGCCCATGCTGGCCTGCTAGAGAATGAGAAATCATGAGTGTCAGAGTCTAGCCAGCCCCCCTGTCCCAGCTGAGGTCTCAAATCTGTAAAGGAGCCCAGCCAAGATAGGCAGAGCCAATCCACAACCAACCACAGATGTATTAGGGGCCTCAACTGAGACCAGAGAACTGCCTAGAGGAGCCCATCCTAAATGCTGACCACAGAATTTACTCTTAAATAACTGGTTTTACACCTGCAAGTTTGCAGTGGTTTGTTATATAGCAATAGCTAACTAATACACACCTTTTTCCTTTTTTAGCACTTTTATAACTTTGTGGCCTATCATTAGCATTAAGTTGTTTCTACATTAAATGTACAGAGTAATTTCTTTTGCTTGACTGGATACTGTTACAAATGCTACATGTCCATAGAATGGAATTCTATGCAGCCATCAAATTAATGTTGTAGTAGAATACTGTAGTAGAATACTTTGATACAGGGAAATTCCCATAGTATTTTTTAGTAAAAAAATGAAATTATAAAAAGTGTATATAGTATGATGCCAATTTGGAGACACACACAGTGATAATCATTACCTCATGATCTGATATCTTTATATTTTGTGATTTTTTTCTTTTATTTTTTACATTTTCTGCATTTACTAAATGTTCTGTGAAAGCATGTATTTCTTTTATAATTAGAAAAATTTTCACACTGTTAATTTTTCAGGACATCTAGATTGGTATTTGGCTTGGGAGAACCACAATACCTTCCACAACTCCCTCTTCAGCAATATATTCAAAATGACTTTTTTTTAAGTAGGTGACAAGAAACCAGTGTCTTACCTCTGCTAACAGTATTGCAAGCTAGGTTGCAGTCATTCCTGTTGCCCTATAGTCCATAATTCTGCAGTAGGGTCTGAAGTGGGACATAAACCATTTTTTTCCTTCTGTCCTCTTATTCTAAGTCACCTCACCACATAGCAGCTGCTGAAACATCCTCACGTATCCCCTATATGTGTGCAGCTCTAGATAATTTACTCAGCAGATATATGAATCTTTGGTTAGTGAAAATCTTTTATTAAAAGGACTTCATGCTCTTCCACTGATCCCAATACCTGTAATAAATACTGTGTTCCTGTGACGTAAAAGATATAATTGATGGAGACTTGGCTCGGAAGAATTCAGCCAAAAAGATGATAGTTGCAGGTGTCCAGGTTCTGTGCAGTTGTTTTTTGTTTTTTTTTTTACCATTTTTAGTCATTTTTATCATAATGTTTATTGGGCCCTATTTTGAAATCCAAAGATTAATTAGTGTTCATTGACTCCTGTTCAAATATTTTCTACACAAGGGTGATTAATTTATTTTAATTTAGATTCATTTATTAGAGAATTATCTTTGATTGCACCTTGATAAGCCAATATATAAAAATGAGTCCATTGAAATCCCTTCTATCTGGTTAGAGTGATACGTACTTTAGACATTCAAGCATACAGATGTTCTGTAACTCAGGCCAGAGCCCCATCTTCTTTAAATGCACAACTGACAACATTTAAGGTGAAGACCGGGCCAGCGTGGCTAAAGCAGAGCAGAACATTGAGCTGCTTATCAAGGAGTTAACCTCTGAATTCAGTTGACATGCATAACCGTGGCTCTAAACATTTTTTATTAGAATTATCCCCATCAGTAACCTGCTGGCTTCCTAATTGGCTTATTTCATGATCATAATTAGAAACGTACTGATCAACTGTTTGGCATCAGGATTTGAACCCAAGCAGTCTGATGTAGGAGCCTAAACTCGTGACAGTAGATTTTGGAAGTCAGGCTGCCTGGCTTTCCTTCTGGCCTCTGCCATTTACCAGTCTTCACATCTGTAAAATGGGGATATTAATAGTACCTACCTTATTGTCTTTATATGAGGCAGTGTATGTGAAGTGTTTGAAACAGTTCTGGCACAGTGGGTGCTCAATAAATGTTAGTTATCATTGTGAGAACACTGCACTGCCTTCTAATTATGAAAGTTTAGATCTAAAAGAGACCTCAAAGATGATTAAGTTCACTGTTTTTCAACTGCAGTTCACAACCTCTTATTGGATTTTGAAATCAGTTTAAGGGCTTCTGTCATTTAATAAAGCACATAAGAATATAATAAAATAGAGATTATCAAAGTGCATTGCATGTAATAAGGGTAAGTGTTGTTTCGTGAAACATTTGTCTTAGAATGATAGCAGACATGATTGATGCTCTGCCCGCATCCCCTCAGGTCTCTTTTTCTGGTTCTGCCCATTCCTCAGTGTCTTTGTGCTTTTCTCTTAAAGAATCTTCCCAATGGTTCTTTAGAAAACTACTCTTCTGGGGGCGCCTGGGTGGCTCAGTCGTTAAGCGTCTGTCTTCGGCTCAGGGCGTGATCCCAGAGTCCTGGGATCGAGCCCCACATCAGGCTCCTCCGCTATGAGGCTGCTTCTTCCTCTCCCACTCCCCCTGCCTGTGTTCCCTCTCTCGCTGGCTGTCTCTCTCTCTGTCAAATAAATAAATAAAATCTTTAAAAAGAAAAAAAGAAAACTACTCTTCCGCTACTGGAGATACATTAGCTTAATATATTTCTTTTTTTTTTAAAGATTTTATTTATTTATTTGACAGAGAGAGAGACAGCCAGCGAGAGAGGGAACACAGGCAGGGGGAGTGGGAGAGGAAGAAGCAGCCTCATAGCGGAGGAGCCTGATGTGGGGCTCGATCCCAGGACTCTGGGATCACGCCCTGAGCCGAAGACAGACGCTTAACGACTGAGCCACCCAGGCACCCCTAGCTTAATATATTTCTATTATTTATCTGTTGTGACATAACAAATTTTTCAAAAACCTGGTGACTTAAAATGACAAACATTTATTTATTATTTTTTTTTAAGATTTTATTTATTTGAGAAAGAGAGAAAGCCAGAGAGAGAGCATGAGCAGGGGGGGGGGGCAGAGGGACAAGCAGACTCCCTGCTGAGCAGGGAGCCCAACACAGAGCTTGATCCCAGGATCTGGAGATGATGACCTGAGCCAAAGGCAGATGCGTAACTGACTGAGCCACCCAGGAGCCCCAAAATGACAAACATTTATTATCCCACATAATTTCTGAGGGTTAGGAATCCAAGAGCAACTTAGCTGCGTGGTTCTGGCCTGGGGTGTCTCGTGAAAGTACAGTAAAGCTGTTCAGTTGGGGCTGTGGTCATCTCAAGACTTGAGTGGGGCTGGAGGCTCTTCCTTCAAACTGACTCATGTAGCTGTTGGCAAGCCTTCGTTCCTTGCTGCCTGTAGGCTGGAGGCCTTAGTTCCTTGTTATGAGAGTCTGTGTCATGGGCCTCTTCATAGGACTGCTCATAAAATGAGACCTTTCTTCCCGCAGAGGCAGTGATCCAAGAAAGAAAGAATCCAGAATGGAAGCCCCAGTCTTTTATATCTTAATCTCATAAGTGACATACACTTCTGCTATATTTTATAGGCTATACACACCAACCATGGAACAGTATTAGGAGGGAAATACACAAAGGTGTGAATACCACAAGACAGAGATCATTGGGGGCCACCTTTGGGAACTGGCTACAACAGGTACCGTGGGCTGAAATGCCTAGAGGTTACGTCTTCCTGGTGGCTTGTAACCAGAGACTGGGAATGAAATGTGAAAGCCCAGCTCTCTTGCCTCAAGGTGAGTCAAACTCTGTGGTGTATTTTATGCTCCAGAGCTCCCCATGGGATCAGGCTGAGGCTGAGACTTCACCTGAAATCTTACCCTTCCTTGATTTCTGTCCCTTTCCTGCTGTGCGTCTTCTACTCCCATACCAGTTACCAGTTGCTCCTGGAAGCACATCCTTGGTAAATCACTTGTACTTGAATACTTATCTCAAGGTCTGCTCTGGGAAATCCAGCCTAGTAGGTAAGGGGTGTGTGTGTGTGCACATTTCTTACTGTAAGTTGTTGTCAAAAACGTTGAATTAAAAACAGAAACCCAACTCTGATCTATATAAGTACTTTTATTTTACAGCTGAGTAGACTGCTGCCCAGACAGGTAAAATGATTAACTCAAGAGTGCCCAACCCTGAGCGGTTAGATGAGCCTTTGATTTTATTTTGACTTCCTGTGCGTAGCCTCTGGTTTTCAAATCATTTCCATTGGATTGAATTCCAACTCTGACACTTGATAGTTAAGTGACTTAAGTCAATGCAGTCCTCCTGGGCCTTAGTCCCCTGATCTATAACATGGGAATAATAATTGCTCTGAGTAGAAAGAAGAAGGTGGACAGAAATGAAATCAGGGGTGCCTGGGTGGCTCAATTGGTTAAGTGTCTGACTCTTGATTTTGGTGCAGGTCATGATCTCAGGGTCCTGGGCTCTGTGCTCAGCAGGGAGTCTGCTGGAGATTCTCTCCCTTTCTCTCTCTCTCTGCCTCTCCCCCTCTCTGCTCTTCTCTCTCTCTCTAAAATAAATAAATAAATCTTTAAAAACAAAACAAAAAGAAATACAATCAAATTCAAGCTTCCTATTCACTAGCTCACCGCCCCCAGTTTTTTTATTGTAATAAAATACACATAACAAGGGCGACTGGGTGGCTCAGTTGGTTGGGTGT
Source organism: Ursus americanus (assembly GCF_024610735.1). Lineage (NCBI taxonomy): Eukaryota > Metazoa > Chordata > Mammalia > Carnivora > Ursidae > Ursus > Ursus americanus. The sequence goes on from NC_142164.1 coordinate 90,297,391, forward strand.
CTGCCTTTGGCTCAGGTCATGATCCCAGGGTCCTGGAATCCAGCCCTGCATCATCGGGCTCCCTGCTCAGTGGGGAGCCTGCTTCTCCCTCTGCCCCTCCCCCTGCTCATGCTTGCTTTCTCTCTCTCTCTCTCTGTCTCCCATAAATAAATAATTATTAAAATACACATAACATAAAATTTACCACCATAGCCATTTTTAAGTATATAGTTCGGTGAATCTTGAGCAAGCATCACCACCATTGTCTCCAGAACTCTTGTCATCTTGCATAACTAGAACTCTATACCCATTAAATGCTAACTCCCCATTCTCCCCTCCCTAACCCCTGGCAACTACCATTCTGCTTCTTGTCTCTATGACTTATAATTCACTGGCTTTTTGACCTTAAGCAAATAATGTATTTTCATTCTTTATCTTGGGTAAAAATAGACTAATACTTCCTAGTGTACAGCTTATCAAAATACCTTGTGTGTATGATCAATGGTAACTGGAATTACTATCATGTACGTGGAAGAGCTTTGTATACTATAAAGCACCATACAAATGTGCATTGTGGTGGTTATTATAACACTACACCTAAATAGGAGGCCAAATTCTGCTTATTCATCTGGGGTTATGTAGCAAAGCATTATAAATTTTTGATCAACCTCATGTCGTGACTTAAACACAAACTATGTTAACAGTAGCACGAAGCTTGTTTTCCTAATTTTCTTTGGGAAAAATGCAAATCAGTTTTTCTTTATGGGCAAATTATCTGAAAAACCTTTTTCTAAATGAGTGATTTTATATTTTAAGTAATTTTTAGATATGTGGAAAGCATTAAAAGATAAATTATAAATGTCCAAGGGTTTTAAGTTCTTTGTATCTCACAAACTGGTAATATTTCTGAAAAGAGGGTAGAATTTGATAATGTTCAGCCTCAAGGGACCCTTCTTTTTTGAGTAAGGAAGTGGAATGATTTTATAGTATGTATTAACATGAGCTTATTGCTCCATTTAGAGCTACCACCACTCTGTCCTGATGGGTCAAATGTTTCACATTTTTAAGAAGAAATAATTAAAAGGAAATGTATCATGTAACATAAATTATAGCAGAAACCAGAAGAAAAGATGCTTAGAAATGTAATAACTTGAGGCCTGTGTTTAGAAAGAACCTATTTGCGCTTGGGTTAGCCTGTCTGCAAATTAGAAGAATGAACTTGCCTACACAGGGATAAAAAATAAAGCCTGATTCTGGCTGAGGGACTATAAAACTAGTTTTTGTTTCTTTGTGTTTTTTTTTTTTAGTTAAAAAACTGAGATCATTGAAAGCTATGTAAAGAAACAAGCACCCATATACATTTCTGGTGGAAAAGAGTATATATCTCTTATGAAGGGCAATTTGGCAATATTCATCAAAATGACACAGGCAGTTTTGGGCCCAGGAATTATACTTCTGAACATGTACGTGTGTACGTGCACTTGTCACATATTCTGTCAAGGGCTTCCTCCATAGCCGAATAGATTATATAGGCACTATAGGCTCTCTAAGCAGTTGGGGAGACTGGGAAACATTTTGCAGGCATCAGAATGCACATTCATCTACCACACATGTGCGCGCACACACACACACACACACATATGAAGGTGGATATGCAAGGTTGTTCATTGTTGCTTTTTTATTTTGGTAATACTTAAAAGCTTGGAAGCCACCCAGTGTCCATCAAGTTAGGATTGGTTTAAGAAATTATGACACATCTATACAATAAAATGCTATGCATATATGAAAAGATTGAGGATGCTTTTACGTGTTGGTGTGTTACAAATTCTAAAATATATTATTATTTTCTTAAAGATTATTCATTTGAGAAAGAGAGCATGAGCAGGGAGGAGGGGCAGAGACAGAGGGAGAAACAGACTCCCCACTAAGCAGGGAGCCCGAGACGGGGCTTGATCCCAGGACCCTAGGATTGTGACCTGAACCGAAGGCAGACGCTTAACTGACTGAGCCACCCAGGTGCCCCTCTAAAATATATTATTAAGAAAAATTGGCAAGATTCAGTACAGTGCATATGCTAACTTTTGTGTGAAAAAGGAGGAAATACAAATACAGGTAGGGTAAACAAACAAGCAATCAAACAAAATACCCACTTTGTCGCAACTGGAGGTAAAACAATAAAATACATATGTTCAGTTCTCCCCTTTGTATAAGGAAATGTACGAATAATTGAAAAAAAAAACTGCTTCCCAACATTTGGACTTGTCTCTGAGACTGTCAGACATCAGTCTCCCAAGCCCAGAGGCACTTGCAAAGCTGAGCAGCCCCCTAGAAGCCAATTATGTGTCTTCAAGATAGATGATGTGCTAAGGATTGGAAAACATTACTTTTATTCCATTCTTTTTGCAAGTCCTCGGGCACATGAATGTATTTAGAATTTACTGGTTTTTCTCCTCCTTTGGGGACTCAGCCAAAAGTGAGGCAGAAAGACTTTCATTCTTATACCCCTTCTACAATTTTACTTTTTACTAGCAGAATACAGAATTAAGCATATCATAAAATTGTCCTGCACATCTCACCACTTAGGTTAGAGGTTACCTCATTTAATAGAATGCAATTAAGTAATTTTTCTTGTCCTGATATTCCCTGCCACACCTAGCACAGGGCCTCATTTAACAGATGCTCAATAAATGTTTGCTGAATTGAGCCACCTGCTTTATTTTACATAGATAGAACCAGCCAGATGCGGATAAAATGTTAAAATGATTTACATTTTAGTTGTGAAATTAAAATCCAGAACTACTATTTTCCTTTTGAAATAAGAAGTGCTTATTTCAAAAGACCCCTTAGTTTATCATTTTTGAAAATATGCTCTTATGCTTTGATTCTCAGTCCCTAGATAAGAGGCAAAACAATTTTCAGTGCTACTAGAATGTAAACCAGTGTCAGGAACATGCATTAAATGTATTGGTTTGGGGGGCACCTGGGTGGCTGAGTCGGTTAAGTGTCTGCCTTTGGCTCAGGTCATGATCCCAGAGTTCCGGGATGGAGACCCACATCAAGCTCTGTGCTCAGCGCCAAGTCTGGTTGAGATTCTCTCTCTCCCTCTGCCTCTCCACCCCCCACTTGTGCATGCTCTTTCTCTCTCAAATAAATAAATTTTTTTAAGTAAAAAATAAAAACACTCTGAGAAGGGTTACATGGGCTTCTGTAGACTGCCAAAGAGGTCATCAGTACAAACATCCTTCAGAGGCCCTGCCCTAGGAAGTTACAGAGCCAGAATGGCATCACTAGGCCATTTTGGGAATCAATCTGGCCCTAAAGCAACCTGAAATGTGGAAGGGTTCCAAGAAAGCAAGTTCCTCAGGACACCTGGGTGGCTCAGATGGTTAAGTATCTGCCTTCGGCTCACGTCATGATCTCAGGGTCCTGGGATCAAGCCCTACTGTATTGGGCTCCCTGCTCAGTGGGGAGTCTGCTTCTCCCTCCCTCTGCCTGTCCCCACTGCTTGTGCTCTCTCTCTCTCTCAAATAAATAAATCCTCAAAAACAAATAAGTGTATTGATTTAGTTTTTCAGGATATATTTAGTCATCTTGTATATTTTTTCTTTATTTTTTCTCCGGATGCAAGTTGGTAGTCAAGATATAATTGTGCAAGCTTTCTAAAGTGACTGAATTATTGCCGGCTACTGGACAACTGCAATTGCCTCAATTTCAAACCTTAGAAGCAGAGCTTTTCCAGAGCACACCTTCTCATTAACTCAGTTTGCTTCAAATTTGGTGTGTTCCATGAACAAAATCAAAAAATTGGTGATAAGTATACTGTTGAAAGCATCAAATCTAGGTTCCTGACTGGGAGAGTGTTTACATACTAGAAGAAAATATTTGCAAATTATATATCTCATGAAAGCCTTATATCTAGAATATATAAAGAACTCTTACAACTCAGTAAGAAGACAAATAATTAAAAATGAGGAAAAGATTTGGATATTTCACAAAAGAGAACATATAACTGGCTGATAAATACATGAAAATATGCAAGGGTGGGTCCGTTCCAGTCACGCGCTTAGGGCAATGCAAATAAAAAGCAAAATGAGTCACCACTCTGTATCCACAAGAGTGGCTACAATCAGCAACAGACATTAAAGAATGTTAGGGCCAATACAGAGACATGATAGCCTAATACAGATGAGCATATTAAATGGTACAGCAATTTTGGAAGAAGTTTGGCAGTATCTTAAAAAGATAAACATGTATTTTCCACATGATGTAGCAATTCTCCTGGGTATCTACCCAAGAAAAATGAAACCAGTGTTCACACAAAGTCATATATGTGAATGTTAATAGCAACATTATTTATAATAGTTAAAAACTAGAAACAGTCCAAATGCCCTTCAACTGCAGAAGAAATGAACAAATCATGGCGTATCCATACAATGGAATTTTATTCAGCAATGAAAAGGAACAAAGGACTGATAGATGCTACAACATTGTTGAATCTCAAAAACACTTCGTGAAGGGAAAGCAGCCAGACAGAGAAGACTACATATTGTACAAGAATTGGCAAATCTATAGAGACAGAAATTAGATAATGGTTGCCTTGGGCTGGGAGTAGGGGAGATTGACTAAAAGTGGGATTAACTGAAGGGAGGGGTCCTCTTGGGGTGGTGGGAATGTCCTAAATTTGGATTTCGGTGATGTTACAAACTATAAATTTACTAAAAAACCATTTAATTGTACACTTAAGTGAATTTTATGATATAAAATCATATCTCACTAAAGCTGTTAAAATGTCTTAAAAATTTAGATTATAGGTATTCTGATATTTTATCCTGAATTTTTTTCTTATCAAACTTAAATTTGAGGATGTGTTTGCATGTCTTATTTTTATTTATTTTTATTTTTTTAAAGATTTTATTTATTTATTTTCCAGAGAGGGAACAAGAGTGAGAGAGCACAAGCACGGGGGGAGTGGCAGGCAGAGGGAGAAGCAGATTCCCTGCTGAGCAAGGAGCCTGATGTGGGACTCCATCCCAGGACCCTGGGATCATGACTGGAGCCGAAGGCAGCTGCTTAACCGACTGAGCTGCCCAGGCATCCCACATATCTAATTTTTAAATTAAGGGATATGTGTTCATTGATGAAAACTCAGAAAACATATGCAGGAAATATATAATTTTATTCCCTAATCTAAACACTGTTGATATTTTGGTGGATACCTTTTGTAGAGGACATCAATCATAGTCCTCGTATTCATAGCTACCCATTAGCTTTTGGATCGTTTTTCCATAGTTGGGGAATGTGATGGTTTACAACCTATCTGGGGGCACCTGGGTGGCTGTTGGTTGAGCATCTGACTCTTGATTTTGGCTCAGGTCATGATCTCAGGGTTGTGAGATTCAGCCCTGAGTTGGTCTCCATGCTGGACGTGGAGCCCACTTAAGATTCTCTTTCTCCTTCTCCCTCTGCTCCTCCCCCTACCCCCCCCTCAAAGAACAAGACAAAACAAAAATAACTCCATTAAATTATTATCTTTGCTTACTAGGAGTTACATCCTCATTTTAGGTAAGGTTCTGAGGGATGTAGGGGCAGTCAGAATAATATGAAAGGCCTAAGGAGTTCAAAATGTATAGTATAAATTTCTTCTAGCTGAACTTGACAGTTTAAAGAAAGAGAAGAGCTTATATCAAGGCAAAAGCAGAAATTTGTGGAATTTCTATGATTTTATACAAAGAATCTCTTATCACTTGCTGGTACTGGGCTGAGATAGCTAAAACAAAACTCAAATTTTGATTCTTAGGCTGATGTATAAAAAAACATTGGTTTACTAGATATTTTACATAAAAGTTATATTTGGCTTGGGTGGGAGTAGGATCCCCAGAACTGGAACAGAGACATGTAGGAGGCAGATAACTCAGCACCCCAAACCCTACAGAGCCTTCCTTCCTCTCCTGGTTGATGAATCTGTTCATTCCTTGAAGACTCTGTAACAACCTTGCTGAGTGTGTTAACTTTAAAAGGAGAGAAAATTCCTTTTGGCTTCCTAGCTAACTGCCTCTGATTATTGCCACACCTAAACTAGAATTAGGACATGGCAGGCTCCAGTTGGCAAATTGTGAATTTTCTAATGTATATTGGCAATGTATCACAATTAATTCAGTGAGTACTATACCCAGGAAAGCAGAAGAAAACACTAGATCAGTCTGAAATGATTATTTAGGAAGCACTTTGAAGGAGATTCTGATTTCATTGTGCTAGCTTAAGACGCTAGAAGTGATTCCAATGGTTTGTTCAGCTGGACTCAATAAGGGGGCCAGGGTAAAAGAGGTTGAGATGCTAAAAGTTTCTTGGTATGATACAGGTGAAGGAATCCAAAAACAAGAAGATAGAAATTTTGTAGTGGATTTGTTATGCATTACCCATTCTTTCATTCAGTTCACAGTTTGATACTTTATAGTTAGAGCTTGTGCCATAATCTCCTCTCGTAGTGTGTGAGATAAATAGGCAGTGAACCAAGTGCTCAGTTTAACATGTAGTTAATGCTGGAAATGATTAGCAATAACCCAGTGCTCATTTCCTGACCCTTTCCAGACACAAAGTTACTAACACATGCTTTCTAAAGACAGAATGCAGGGCGTTCAATGATTTGATGAAGTGTGCTTCATCCATGACTAGAGACAACTGAAGGCTCACTGGCCTTGGAAGGTGGTGGGAAAAGTATTCGACACTACTTTGCCCTTGCTGGCCACATGAAGTTACCAGTCATTCATGGTTGCGTATTAAGCCACAGCCTGCAAGATGCACAAAACTGTCAGGTCCCAGTTGGTGGGATCAGACGGAAATTATAGTTTAGGTCAGTGATTTTCAACTGGGGGTGATTTTGCCCACCTGAAGGTATTTGGCAATGTCTTGTAGACATTTTTGGTTGTTGCAAATAGGAGGGTGCTAGTGGCACCTAGAGTGTGGAGACCAAGGATGCTGCTAAACATCCCACAATGCCCAGAATAGCCCCCTCTTCCTCAACAAAGAATTATCCAGCCCCAAATATCAATAGTCCCAAGGGTGAGAAAGCCTGGTTAGGTATATATAAAATATGTACAGGAAAAAGAGGCTGACCAGCCTTGCTGTGTTACATATAGAGCAGAGGTTGGCAAATATTTTCTTTAAAGGGAGTAAATATTTTAGGCTTTGTGGATCATCTGGTGTCTGTTTTAACCATAGACAACACATAAAGGAAAGAGTCTGTGCTCCAATAAAACTTTATTTACACAGACAGGTCATGAGCTGGATTTGGCCCACAGGTAGTAGTTTGCCAACCCCTGATAGATAAGCTTGAATATTATACAGTACTTTTGTCATTTATTGTATGATGCTAATAAATAACTAGTTTACTGTTTAATAATGCTTTTTTATTTTGCAATAAACCCTTTTAGTTCCAATGAGCTTAAAAACATGAAGTGCGTGATTATTAATGACAAATGAACTACTGAATTTCTATTTATCAAGAAAGTTGATCATGGGCATATAATTTGCACAAAATTTTTGGAGCCGTTTACCATTCATCTTGGGAGGCAAAATAATATAATTGACTGTATAAAATCCAGGGACATAAATCTGTGGGATACATAAATATCTGTTTTGAATCTTAGTACTTTATTTAAGAAGCCTGGGTCTGAGGATATCAGTTTAACATGTGCATATTCGGAAGATGTAGTAATGTATCACTCTGTAAGACATGACTTTTCATTTAGATCAATCATTTTACAAAATTAATGTTCATTTTTATTCTAAGTTTTCATGTATACATATTAAAAACAAAATGATACATGTTACTGTGTTAGCTCCATTAGTAGCAGAACTGCAAAAAGAATTAGGTGAGGTCAGTTTTATATCAGTGATAGTGGAAGCTTCAAATGGAAAACCTGCTCATAACAATGGTGGTTCAATTTTATTTTCACTCAATTCAAGGAATCAAAGTAAAGTTTTTAGAAGTTCGTTCTGTCACAGGGAAAAATATGAGGTTATTACTAATTGAAAATTCAGTGAAAAAGTTCAACTTTGAAGATACAGTTGTCTTGTGATACAATATGGAAATACTATTTTGTGAAGTTCAGCATCATAGTAAAAACAAGGTTTTTACTACTTGAATATGCCTAGGGAGCAGAAGTATATTTGGAATAGGTTAACATGCATGAATGATTCCAAACTAAGTAAAAAAGCTATGCTATTATAACAATCAAAATTAAAAAGGCAGTTGTCAACATTTACAGACTTTATAACACATATATACATTGGGGTGCCTGGGTGGCTCAGTCGTTTGCGCATCTGCCTTCAGCTCAAATCATGATCTCGGGGTCCTGGAATCGAGCCCTGCGTTGGGCTCCCTGCTCAGTGTGGAGTCTGCTTCTCCCTCTCCCTCTGCCCCTTCCTCGACTCATGCATGCTCTCTTTCTCTCAAACGAATAAAATCTTTAAAACACACACACACACACACATTAACTGAATTAAAAAACTTTGGCGATAAAGTTGTTGAACAAAATACTTTACCATGGCAGTACATGGTTTCTCTCAAGCTGAGGAAAATGCATATAGGAAAGAAGGAGAAAAATTTTTTTAATTAAGCTTTAGTTATATTATGATTTTCAAATTTATATTTTGGCCTCCTTCCCTAGAAAGCCATAGTGGGCAACACCGAAGTAATATTGCCGTGAGAGTGAAATGTTTATTCTGGCAATACTTACACAAACTGAAAAGTCAAGTCAGTTTCTCTGCATTTCCATCTTCTGACAATTACTGTGTATATCTTGCTAGTACAGTTGCTTTCCTATGATTTGTGCAAGAAGTCACCCTGATCTTTTAACTTTTATACGTATAAAATATGTACCACAAAATGACACTCTTCAATATTTATTCTAGGCTTCTTGCTGACCTTCCCAGAAAGCACTTAGGCTTTTAAGAAATACAGTGAGATACAGAACAGGTGACTAATGAGGAGATAAATGGATGGTCCCTCTCTGCTGCTCAGAGCTGTTGTTGAGGTGAATTTAATAAAGAAATCACTAAACAGGTCATTAAGCTCCAAATACAGCCAATTAAGCAGCCGAGAAGGGGAAAAGGGCCTCCTCTGCCCTCCACTGCTCTGACCTGTGTTTTTTCTGGTAGACATTTGTTGTTATCAGCTGCCACTTTCTAAGGGTTCTCCACTTTTATTTTAGGGAATAGTTCTCCCTCATTAGGGTTCTGCCTTCCCATTTGGAAACCAAAGGCATTCAGTCCTTACTTGCCTTGCCCACTTTAAGAGACAGGATGGAGAAGTTGACCTGAACTTGGATAATACATTGTCTCTCCTAAGACTTTGAATTTTGAGCAATTGATGCACAAAAGCAATTAGAGGTCATGCACTAATTAGTCACTTCCTGCTTGGAGTTGTTGGTTTTTGATTCTGTGCCCTAGGTCTGTAGAGTGACATTGATTGCTGCAGACCCCCAAGAATGACTTTTTAACATTCTGCCTTCAGTTAAGTAGAACTTGTTTCAGTTACTTGTGAACAGGGAACCCTAAAATGCCACATTCTCCTTTAGGCACGCTGTCTTCTACATCTACCCCAAGTAAATTACTCTACAACTTACCCACCCTTCTTTACTATGAGGAAGTCATTTCTTACTAAAGGTAATTTGCACTAAGGTATTAAGGACTTGGTGTGTTACTCTTCCTAGGAGTCTTAGGGTGGTGAAAGGATCTCAGGGAGAAGGCAGTAGACAAGCCTTGAAGATTAAATGTTCAGACATTTGGTTCACATAAGACTAGTGTGAAATGCTACCATTTATTGAATATGTGGGTATGTGTGTGTCATTGTACTAGGTTAGCACTTTTGAAAAAATCTCCATGGCAACACTTTGAAGAAGGTATTATTATGTCCATCTTATAGATGTGAATTAAGAGGCTTAGAACAGTAAAAGAATTTGTTCAAGGTTACCCAGCTAATATTTGGGGGATCCAGAATTTGAATCTATGCTATTTGACTTCAAAGTCATTTTCTTAGCCACTAGCATGTACTGCCTCTCTGTGTGATGGGTATTGTCTTGGGGAAGAAGGGTTTTTCGCTTCAGTCGTTCTCTGTATGTGCTTTACCACCTCTGTGTGGAACTGGCCCAGCGCATGCACCCAGGTATAACATGCCATCATGGAGGCTGACATTTTCCCCCGTATGAAGCTGCAGAGGTTAGTTGGGCCAGGCCAGCGGTGTCTTTCCATAGTTGTTTCTATCAGAACTGAGCTATTACTTTAGTACATTACTGAGGTATAATTTACATACAGCAAACTGCAAGGGTCTTATATATATACTTCGGAGAACTTTAACAAATGTATACATCATGTAACTATCACCCAGCTCAAGATGTGGAACATTTCTATCTCCCAGAAACATCTTTTACTCTCTTTTGTAGTCAATTCCTCCACCCATAGAGACAACCAGTTTTTAAATTACCATCAGTTTTCTTGTTCTTGAATGCCATATAAATGGAATCATATATCCAGTCCTTTATATAAGGCTCCTTTCACTCAACCTAATGTGTTTTTTTTAGATTAATCCATATTGTTGGATGCATCTTAATGAGTTCCTTTTATTGCTCATTAGTTGTATGAATATACCATGGAGTTTTTTGTTTATTCATTTGCCGGTTGATGGACATTTGGGATATTTTCAGTGGATGGCTAGTCTCAGTAAAGCTGCTCTGACCATTCTTGTATAAGTCTTTCTATGAATTTATGCATTAATTTCTTTTGGCTAATACATATGTAGAAATGGAATTGCTGATCATGAAGAAGGACTATAATACATTTTAAAAGAAACAACAAGGATGTAAAATTCTGCATTCCTATCAGCAATGTTGGAGAGTTCTAGTTGCTCTACATCTTTACCCACACTCAGTGTTTTTGATTTTTTATTCTGGTGGGTATATAGTTTTATCTCATTGTGGTTTCAACTTCTATTTCCCTAATGGCTAATGATATTGAGCACATTTTACTATGCTTACTGGCAATTTGGATATCTTTTGTGAAGTGCCTGTTCAAGTCTTTGGTTACTTTTTTATTATTGTTGACTAACCACGAAAGCATATGGCACCACAGTTGACCAACAACACAGACAATCTGTATTTTGTACACATGTCAGCATAACCATCAACTCACTGATGTTCAATATTTACCCAAAGCTAAGTTGAGAGAGGTCATATTTACAAGGATTGCCTTGTGTAAAATGTTCCTGTCTACTTTTCCGAGCCAGAGGTTTTCAACCGGCATTGCTAGGCCAACTCTGGACTGCAAAAGTATTTTGTTCAGCTAGTATTTTAACTGATATAGTTGTTAATATATTAAAAATCAGCAGATAACTCCTTACAAATCTGACTTTGTAGCCTCTTAAAAAAATTGGAAAATCTGGAAACACTGGGCCTACTTTTTCCTCTTGGCAACATTAGCTAAAGCGGAATAGTGGTTGCCCTCTTAGACTATGCATGAGCATTTCAGTTTAGCACAGCTTCAGTCCCTGACTCCTTATTGACTTATTCCCAACCTGCTTCACTCACAACTGCTTTAGTATTTCCTAATAAGTGTTATGAATTAGATAACTCACTTCATCGCCCTCTTAACTCTATAAATGCACAGATTTGTGACTCAATAGCAAGAGACCTTATGCATTTTATATATTTAATTTTATTCCAGATTTAATCATCTCCCTGTCCTTATCTTTCCTTATCTTGAATTCCTCATTCCTCATTAAGGTATCTTGTTGTAGAAAATTTATTTAAATATTTTTTTGGAACAAAGCAATGTATTCTGCCTCTGCATATCTATTAGGAATGATTTCTAAGAGAGTAAGGCAGCCATTAGCTATAGACCTTAAGTAACTCATTCTCTTCTCCATTTCAAAGAGGATGGTCAAGGGGAAAGAGGTGGGAGAAAAAAAAAGTGGTCCTCCCAACATTTGACATGGGTGAGAAGTTTCTCGGCAGGCCCTAGGCCTAGAGACCCTAAAGAAAATAAGACCCCTGGGGTAAACAAGAGTTTAGATGTGCACAGAATTTATGCATATCTGGTCTAGTCATATTACAAAATATATCATTCTATCACTATACACCTATCAGAATGACTGAAATTCAAAATAGTGATATCACTAAATGCTAGTGAGGCTACAGAAGAAACCGGATCACTTATACATTGCTGATGGGAATGTACGGTACAGATGCTTTGGAAAAATATGACAGTTTCTTACAAAACTAAACATTGTGCTTACTGTACAACCCACCAATTTCACTTTTGTGTGTTTATCGTAGACAAATGAAAATTCATCTTCACACAAAAGCTGTACACGAATGTTCATGTAGCTTTATTCATAATATCTGTAAGCAGAAAACAACGCAATTGTTCCTTACTGAGTGGATGCTTCAACAGCTCTGGGACATCATCCATATCATGAAATACTGCTCAGCTATAAAAAGGACTGAGCTACTGATAGGCACAACAACTTGGATGGATTTCCAGAGAATTATGCTAAGTAAAAAAAAAAAAAAAAAAAGGTGGTCTCAAAAGTTTACATACTGTATGATTTCATTTATATAACATTCTTGAAATGCAAAAATCATAGATATGGAGAACAGATTAATGGTTGCCAGGAATTGAGAGTTGTGGTAGCGGTGGGAAGGAGATGGCTGTAGCTATGAAGGGTTCTGCAGAGATTCTTGTGAGGGAATTTTTGTGGATCTTGTCTGTGATGGTCATCACATGAAACTACATGTGATAAAATTGCCTAGAACTAAATACACACGCGCGCACACACACACACACACACACGTATAAAACTGGTGAAACCTGAATAAAATTGGTAAATTGTATCAATGTCAGTTTCCTGGTTGTGATATTGTTCCTTGTTAGGTAAGATGTTACCACTTTTAGGGGAAACTAGATGAAGAATATATGTGATCTCTCTGTATTATTTCTTACAATTTCATGCAAATCTATAATTACTTCAAGATAAAAAGTTAAAAACATACCATTATTTATACAAAAGTATTCACTAAAAACCTAGCTTCAAGCCAGTGCATTTAATACTACAGAAAAATGGATTTAGGTAATTATGTATGATTCCATATAACTATTTATCAGTTGTTATATCCCGTCAATCTGGCAAAGAACCTGTTTCAGTTACTGTGGCTGTGTAACAAATTACCCCAAAACTTGGTGGCTTGAAATAATGGACATTTATTTTGCTCACAAATCTGTAGTTTGAGCAAGACTCAGTGGGGACAGCTCATCTTCCTCATTTGACATCAATTTGGGGGCAATACCTGAAGACTGGGGGCAGGAATCATTTGAAAACTCACTCCTATTTTTAGTGATTGATGCTAGTTGGTTGGTGCTGAGATAATAGGTGGAAATATCAACTAGAACATCTACACGTGACCTCTCCGGGTGGGCTGGGCTTCATGAACATGGAGACTGAGTTGATGATAAGAATCTCCAGAGAGGGGAGCCTAGGTGGCTCAGTTGGTTAAGCATCCGACTCTTGATTTTGGCTCAGGTCATGATCTCAGGGTCCTAGGATCAAGCCCTGCTAAGTGGGGGAGTCTGCTTGAGGATTCTCTGTCTCTCTATCTCCCTCTGCCCCTCCCCCTGCTCATGCTCTCGCTCTCTCTCTCTCTCTAAAATAGATAAATAAATCTTTTAAAAAAAGAGAATCTCCAGAGAGATAGAGAGCTTGATGGAAATCCAGTAACCTTTATGATCTCGCTTCAGAAGCTATGCAGCATCACTTCTGCCATAGTCACAGTCCTGCCCAGATTTAAGGGGAGTGAACATGAATCACATCCCTTGATAGAGGAGTTTCACCATCACAGTATAAGATGAACATGCTGGTAGGGATATATTGGTGTGGCCATCTTTGAAAAATACGATTTAATATGGGGCCTGACAGAGTAAATGCTCAATACACATTTTTAATGAATAGTAGGAGGGAGGGTGACTAACCAAATATATACTACCTTTTCTCTCCTTGCTGTACCTTTGCCCTCTTCTCTGCCCTGCTGGACAGAGACCTTCATTTCTATTTGTTAGAGACTCAGAAATCTGTTAACACTTCTGTCTTCTCCCCGAGTATAGTGACTAGCATGGTGGCTTTGCACTGTCGACTTTGCTAGGCTGCACTGCATATTTCAGAAATCGCTTTCCTACATGTTCCCAGTTATGGTGGGCCAAAAGAGATTCTTCTATGAGATTTGGAGGGAAGAAGAGAACAGCAGCCACTTGGGAGCTCACACACATTGTCACGGATCTGCTAATTTCCTTCACTGGCGTGAGACAGCAGCTGGGTTTTCAGCTGTTCCACCCTCCCCTAATTCTTCCTTCAGCTGCTTCTATTCCTGGGCTAGCTGTGTGGGCTTAGTTCTGTGATGAAGGATCCCCAGCTTCTACAGAACAACCATTTCATTAAGGTTAGAGACCTGAACTGACAGTTTTTCAGCCCCTCCTTGTGGTCTTCAGCTTGCGTTTATGGGTTTCAGCTCATTCTTGCTTTCCCTCACTGCATATCCATCTTCCCTTCCCCCACTGCCTGCTCTGTGGACTTTAAGCTTCAGCATCGGAAGCAAAGACAACAATCTTACAGAGACTGCTTAACTAGCTTCCACGATTGTGTAAGGTCAAATCCCTGTAACAAATCCCTTTTGTGCATGCACTCGTGTGTGTGTGTGTGTGTGTGTGTGTGTGTGTGTGTGTTTAGTGTGTAGTGGTTTTGTTTCTCTGATTGAACTCTACAGGATACGAAATTTGGCATCAGAAGTCCCCGGTTCCAATATACAAGTTCCTATGAGTTAACTTGTAAATCGTGTATTGAGGTATAATTGACATACATATTGGTTAATTTTTCATGCAGCATCCAACAAATATTATGTTGCGCCTCTTCCATACCTCTATTCATCTAGTCATTTTATTTTCGATACAGACTATTTCTTTAAAAGTACGACTAAGTATGATTTAACTTTTGATGTTTTTGAAACCTGTTAAATACATAGATGAGAAAATAAATTTGGGGGAGAATCTAGACCCCATTTTTCCATGGGGGAAAAGGTTACCAGAGATATAAGTATGGCTTATCAGGAATAAGTGTGTTTATTTGGGCACTCTTCAAGACAAATGGAATATTGGGATTTCAAGCTATGGGAGAGATGTTAGGGGTGAGGGTCTTAGGTAGGTTTCTTAGGGGGAACATTTCTGTACATCCTATTGTTTAGCTTTCACAGACGCTATGTCTTATGTAGTACTTCCTAAGGAGCTAGAGAGAACAAAGAGCCTCTTCATGCACACACCCCCACCCCTTCCTGGGGTGGGGTATTCCGTATTCTTCTCAGAGGAGGGGGAATTGAATTGATAGGTAATTTGTACAAAGTGGTCACCATCAAACAATCTTGCAGTAGTCTTACTGACAAGGGCTACTTAGCTGCTTTTAAACTGCATAAATCACAATTCAAAATCTGTTGCACAGAGGGAAACATTACTGTGACTCATTTTTCCTTGAAGACGGATAAGCATCAGCTCATACATTTTTAGAGAGCTCACATTTCTATGTAGATGTGTCTGTTTTGCAATTTAAATATTTCATCTTTGAGTGACACTGAAAGGCTGCAGTATTCTAATGCCACTGAATGTGTGAGACCCCTAGATTTTGGTTAATTATGTGTAATGTTCAGAGTGCCTGGAAGTTATTTTCATGATGCCTATATTTTGAAAGATTTACAGCATATCACTTTGCAGAGACTGAGTCTTTACACATCAAAGCATTGCAATGAAGAATAATATATACCTAAGTTTTATCTAAATTAGACCAAGGAACTATATAGACACAAATGCTACACAACTGGGACACACTTGGATGACTGTCCCAGTTAATATATTGAAATACTTCTTTATAGGTGGGTGAAGAGATGTTGCTGTGAGCTCCACAAGCCCCTCTACCCACCACCCCAGTAACCTCTGTCCATCCCCTAGGAGCCCACACACCATTCCTTGATCCTGCAAATAAAGAGCTATTGTCCCCACAGCAGGGTCCCTTCAGGACCCTAACCCAGCACTCAGGTGGGTCTACAGTGTGGTGCCTTAGGTATATACAGCTATTAAATATTTCTAATATCTCTTCACACAGATGAAATGGAGAGAGGGCTGGCGTGGAAGTTGGGAAATTTAAGTTGGAATCCTTGCTTAACTTCCCTGGGCCTCAGTTTCCCCCACTTATAAAATGGAAGGTTTGGACAAGATTAAATCTAATGACCCTTTAAGTTCTGTTCTGGGATTCCATGATTTACAAATATCTGAACTTTTTACATTTTCACCTTGGAGGTTTGATATCTTGCAGAGGGAAAAAAATGGGTAAAAGGAGTCGGGAGAGCTTGTTCCAAAAGGCTGGCCAGGCAGTGGGGTTGCCAGGAAAGAAGGCAGTAGAAACAAAACAGGGAACATTGCATGAAATCTCTGCACAACCATGCTGAGAAAACCATTTGCAATTCTGATTCTGAAACCTCTCCAAAAACTTCATGTCGGAGCTGAACAATGCCCAGAGAAGGGGAGCTAAAATGACTGGAAAAGCAGGGGGTCCCTCTATTGAAGGCAGATTAAAAGATTTCTTATTCTTCTACCTAGAAAGGCAAGGTTGCATAAGAGGTAGAGTCAAAGACAATACATGTATGAAAGACATGGAAGGACAAACATCAACTTATTCATCAAACCTTATGAGCAGCTCTTGAAGACTGAAAGGACTATATTTAGAAGCCTCTCCCTCTGCACACCTGATCGGGGTGTGAAGTAGGGCTGATGAGTCTATGAAACTTGTTACCCCCAAGAATTACTATGAGCAATTTACTGATTCTAATAGGGTAGGTGCTATTTCATAGTGACAAATTTATAACTTATGCAGGAACACTGATGTTCAGGGCACATCAGGGAAGGCAATTCTGACCTCTTTCTAATCTAGTATGGCTACTGTCAAAGAAAGAATGTAGGCCCAAATGATAGCTAAGTAAGCTTCCAAAAGGACAATTCACTTTTATCATTTTTCCCTTTTGTATTTTTCTTTATTTTGTTATTAATATTTTATACATGTAATAAATGGATACTCCCCAAAAGAAAATTCAGACAGTTCAGAAGACTATGAAAGGAAAAGTAAAAATTTCCCCTGACAACTTCCTTCTCCTCAGAGGTAACCACACAAATAGGTGCCTGTCCATTTCTCCTTGTAAAAAATATATGTATCATTGTATGTGTTACAGTTTACTTAATAGAGTGTCTTGGGTACCTTTCTATATTGGTACGTATAAATTTACTTAATTCTTTTTAGTGGTTGTGTATCATTCTATTGTGTGAATAAGCTGTAATTTATTTAACCTACTGACAAATATTTAAAATTTTCCATCATTTGCCACATTTGCAATGTTACAGCGAGTATCTTAGTATCTCCCATATATCTTATACCTTGGTTCACTTGTTCGTTGGGGTGCTCCTAAGCAATAACTTTCTGGAAAAAGTACTGCTATATTGAATTATATCACGTGATACGTTTGGATAAAGTGACCAAATTTGTCCTCCAAGTTATACTCTAACCAACTGTTTATGAATGTTTTACATTCCCTACACTGTCACGATAACAATAGTTCTTACAATTCCATGCTTTTATGCATCTTCTCCCAGTTAAATAGAAAAATATGCAGTTAAATATATTCCTACTCTCCTAAGAGCACAGATGTTATGAGGATAGCAAAGTGATATAAATAAGCTTGGGGACTTGGAGAAATGCCATGTAACGATATCTCTACTGGCCAAATAGATTAAATTATGAAGAATTTTCTGATGAATTTCATTTCCAGGTTCCCAAACAGGGTATTTAATATGAATCTTATTTTTAAAATGTATTTTATTATTATTTCATTCACAGAAAAAGTATACCCTTGCAAATATAAATAAACACCTCTGTAGAATCTTCTTTCTTTGTGGTAATGAGAGGTTAGATTGAATAGAATAATGGCAGTTTTCATTTGCATTGACCTGATCATTATAGAGATCACACAATCTCCCCCTTTATTTAATCCTCCTTTGCCTAATCCTTTCCCTACCTGTATTCGGTAAAGTATAAGTGATTAATAGAGCTTATTCATTTTAATTTTCTGTTTTGAAGGAGTTAATTTCAATGAATGCGGTGGGTTTGTGTAAATTGAAAAGCTAAGGGGCTAAGGTGTTATATATGCCAGGATTATGTGTACATTAGTAAGAAACAAGGACTTATATCCAAGGAATAAATCTCTAGTTGTGAATCTTCAGCATTCAAAAGCGGATGGGAATGTATATGATAGAGTGGGCCTGGAGGGAGACCTAGGTGAAGGTATATGTGTGTTGGGGAGGTGGGGCAGTGATCCGTAAGCTTCCGAAATACACCTGCTGTTCCTGGGTATGCAAATTGATGAAAAAATGCCAGAGCTGTGATGCTGGCTGTTGGTAAGAAATAGCTCTCTTTCTCCTCCTCCTCAGCCTGCAGCATACAGACCCAGAGACTGTTATAAGCAGGGAGATAACCTGGGTGCTCCATACCTGATCCAGTTCTCTCTCTACTCTATCCTAGCTGCATCCTCCTACACAACAGAAACATAGGCCTTTGTGTGTCTGATCAAGAAGGAGGTGTTTTTCAAGCAGAAATGCGGAGTCTAAGGTAGAAATTTCAGCTAGCTCATGGCTCTGGGCATTGGTGTGCTACTCCCTGGCACTTTGGTTTTTATTACCATGGCTACACTTCCCACACCCTGCGACCATGGGCATTCACTGGCTTCATGTTGCTTTTTCATTTGAACACCATACAGCATTTTTTAAGCCCCAGTAGTCAGAGGCATTTGTTTGCAGAACCTAATTCCCATACAAAATAAATAAATAAATAAAAATCACTTCCTCTTTTGCAAGTCTGCCAATTTGTTTTCTTCAAGGGGCAATTATGTCACTGCCAAAACCACACTGATAAATAATCTCCCTGTTTTTGAATTTTAAAATGAAGCCCTCCAGAGGGTTAGGCTCAGAAAGGACCAGTGGTAGCTTACTTTGCTGGACTGAAGCTCAATTTAAAATTCACATCTTAATAAAGAGAACTTCTTTCTTTCTATTTTGGACTAAAAGAGAGAAAATAATGATGAAAGGGAATTAGGACCTACCTCAGTAATTAGGGAGTCCCAGTGGATTAGACTTACTAATGGAAACCCAATTAAAACACATTTTTGAAGGGTTTTGTTAGAAATGGTAAACACCCCAGAGCTAGTTCTAGAATGTCAGCTTTTTTTCTTTTAAGTTTACAATTATATTTGTGTTGTATGTTGCATACCAATTAGGAGTAGAGGAAACCAGTGTCTGTTAATCAATTTTTAGGGAATGCACAGGTCCCTAGCACTTTAGAGCCAGATACGGTTTCATAATCTCCTTGTAGTTCACATGTCACGGTCCATCCTTTTATTAGAGAAGCCTGTCATTAATAAAAGAGTCTACATTGCTTCATTTGTGTCTGCAGATCTGAAAATGCTGTACTTAGTAAGTTCACAGCCTCATTGCCAACAGGCAGGCACCTGCCAGGTTGAGAGGGTATAGCCATCTGGAACAGCATAGAACAGGGTGAGGAAAGCTTTTTCAATTTGCAAAGAAAGGAATTACTACATAAAAGGAACAATATGGGACCAAAAAAAAATGAATGCCCCATCTACCCACCTGCTTTTCTTAATCTGGAAATAATTCAGTCCTTTGGTTATTTTCAAGGAGCTTTGGGAAGGAGACCCATTTCCTAAGTCCCCATGGCTACAGAGATTGCTGCAGTGATTATCAACCCTCCCAAGGCCCCTGGATTCCTATGGGCTGTCACATGGTTCAGGTAACTCTGACTCACTGACACGTGCTGCTGAGAAGCACCTTGATGTCCTCACTGCTGAGAAGCCCAGCATGAGGGTTTGAGAGCCATTGAAGCAAGATGAAATGGCTGCCTTGGGCTCATTGCAGGTGTTAACACTCTCAGTTTTATTGCAGGTACAAGTCAGAAGACTGGATTGGTAAAGGTTATGCATTTCTAATGCTGTCAGTCTGAGAATATAATGAAAGGAGACTTTTATTAAATCTACTAATAGGCAGGAGTCTTTCTGGGGGTCTTCTTGGTGCCAAAGCAATGAACCCTTAAATCGGTGATTAATTAGCCAAGCTGGTTGTCTTAGTTGTGTTTCCCCCAGAAGCAGACCTCAAGACAGGTATCCCAGTGCAAGCAGCTTATCTGGGAGGTGATTCCCGAGAATACTGTTAGGTGACAGGGAAGCAAGACAGGGAAGATAAGGAAACTGATAAAGGGGAATTTTCCAGCAAGACACCACTGTGGAATCCCGAGGGAAACTTTGAAAGATGATGTAGAACAGTTCGCACACTTCAGCCTGTGGGCCAAATCCAGCCTGGTTTTATACAGCCCGTGAGCTAAGAAGGGCTTGTATGTTTCTTAATAGTCACGAAAAGCAAAAGACTAATATTTTGTATCACATAAAAATTATGCAAAATTCAGATTTCAGTGTCCATAAATAAAATTGTATTGGAACATAGCCACGCTCACTCATTTGTGAATTGTTTATGAGTGCTTTCATTCTGCAACAGTGCAATCGAAGAGCTACAACACAAACCATGTGGCTGCAGAGTCTAAAATATTTACTCTCTGGCCCTGTGCAGCAGTAGTGTGCTACCCGTGACGTTAGACATGCACTTCAGGGTTATCCCTCCTGAGAGGCTTGAGAGCTGTCCTCATCCAGTTCCCACCCATCAGCACAGGACCGCTCCCGGAGGGCTTTTGTCTCCCAGTGCTCATAGAGCCTGCCCTACAGAATATCCAGGTATTCTGAATTCCCAACTCCAGATGCCATAATTTCATATTTTTCCTAATTAAAATGAAAATAGACATTTTGTAAATTCCCAGTCTTCTCAAGCCCCAAGAAAACTGAGTCCTTTTCTGATCCCAACAGCACAGAACGAATTAAATGTTTCTTCCGATGTTCCAGTCATGGATTGAATTAAGCTGTCTAACAAGTTACACAGAAGAGCATTAGATTCAAAACATGCTAGCTCTGTAGAGTAGGGCTGGTGGTGTGAAGTATGCTTTCTCAATTGACAGCAGTCCATGATAATGAGTAAGTCGGAGCTGAGAATGTCCTCTTCTTCCATATAACTTCACTGAGTAGATAGTTATTTCAGTTAGCATGGTATCAAAACCTAAGTGGAGGTTCAGTTACATATTTAATTTCATAATTAACAATATTTTGCTTGTTAATAACTGAAATTGAAACAAAAGACAGAAGCATTGTCTAAGTAATTGTAACGCAAAATTGGCATTTGCTAAGGCAAAACTTGTTCTGGTACCAGATTATAAATACCACTTGTTCTCAAGATTGTATATCCTCTGCACAGGTGCTTTTTAGATGAAGCCAAAACATAGCCAATTTCATACAGCATTATGCACTAATTTACTTAGATGGCAAAATACCAACAAACTCTCTCTTTAAAAGTGACAATAGCAGCACAGCTTAAAATCCAAAATGAACATTCAGAAAAGACTAAATTGAAAACAAAATCAACTTCTTATTCAGAAACGATTTCAGGTTCATCTCTAGTCACTAAGACTAAGCACAGTTGTTTCCTCAAATAAAGTTAAGTCTCTGGAGTTTTCGTTACTGTTATCTCCTAACATACCAGCATATTGTTAAGAGAAAAAAGTCTATTTGTCCAAGCCCAGGTTCAAAGGTAAAACACACTGTACACTTCAGTGATCTCATACATGACCCTCTTATTTCATACCGTACATGCTAGAAAACTCCCAGATTAAGTGCTGCCAAATTTCATCATGACTATATAAACTTCCCCCTGCTAACCTGAAGGTTAACCTTTCTGTCTTCGGGTTCTCCCAATGACGGCTAATCCTCCTGTGCAAAGCTATCTCAGTTTTCCTGTCTTAGGTGGAGGATGTAGAATAGGAAAGCACCAATCTTATCTACAGTGGCCTGGTTTTATTTTTCTGGCTTGCTGTATCTATTTTTGCAAGTCTAGAAGGCACTTTTCCTCCCATTATTTAAGGTGGTTCCCCGGATTCCATTCATTCATTCAATGATTCGTTTGATAAATCTTTGAGTTCCAACAATATGTCAAGCAATATCCTCTCATTTCCCTCTGCCACCTCACCCCCTACTCCCAGACACCCCTTTGACTCATCTCATGTAGAGCAGATAGGAGGATGGAGGAATTTAAGACCTATTCTGGGCCGGAGTCTTCCACATTACCATAGCCACCAGAACCACATGCAGTCTCCACAACATTAGATGGTACAGTGAGGATCTGGGGGTTGACTCCAGGATTGAGAAATTCTGGGTTGAATCCCATGGAAGAGCTCTTCAGGGAAACCAAAGTGATTTTACCAGCAAGATTTACCTTCTGGGCCCTGAAGGCCATTAGGCAACTGAGTAGGCTTTGCTGTCTAAAGAAATAGAAGTTATTAGGCATTGCAGGGGGTCAGAGTTCCAGCTGAGATTTAGGCAGTATAGGTTTGTGGTGAACAAGATGGCTCTGGAAATGGATGACAACTGCAGTTCAGCTCTATGCCTATAAAATCAGCTTTGTGATCAATATTAGGAGAATGTCGTGTGTGTCCTCCATTAGGCCAAGCACTGTGGTATATGGCCCTAAAAATATCAGTTCCTGTTTCCTCTCTTCTTTAAATCATACCTAAATGTTTTTCTTAGGGTTCCAACCTTAGGCTAGTGGATTTGTAAAAAGTTTATCTATTCTTAGTGTACCAGTATTATGCCTTTTCCTCTTCTATTGGATCTTTTTCTTTTGAACGATAACTAGCCCCTTATTTCCATATACGTGGAAGGAGTCCATTATACTATGCCTCAAATCTCATTGATACCTGTGAGATCATATATGCTTCAGATTATTAAAATATTAGATTATCTTTTTATTGCTTTTAATTATAGATACTCCTTGGGTGGTTATATCGCGGGAGTAGCAAACACCTGCTAAGCATACTCTAATCCCTCCTTCCTGCTGGGCGGCATTGCTAATCAGACACAGCCCTCTGAATGCAGCTTCAAAATATTTCTCAACACAAAGTTCAGGAAACCTCTATCAAGATGAAGTCTATTTGCCATTCTTGGTATATTAGGCTATGAATCCTGTTCTTAGGGGTTAATATCAAGAAAATTACTTTGGAGATAGGTTTGAGCCAGTTTTTAATTTGGAAGGGATGAAAAGAAAGAAATAGAAGAGCAAATAGAGCATTGCTCAGATAAAGCAATGTTTTTCCGAGGAGAATGCTTGTTGGATTTAATTTCCATTACAGCAGATGGATTCTAACGTTTAAACAGAATCTCTTGGGTTTGAAGAGACCTCTCGTGGGTCATTTAGCTCATATCTCAGCACTACCACAAGATAGATCTCATTATTTTTCTTAAATCCTGTCTTAAAAATGAATGGGTGTCTAATGAGTCTTTAAATTGTGATTTTACTATCTCCTCTGGATGCATGTGCCATAACTTCTGTATTCTAATAGCTTCATAGCTTCTGTATTTTAATAGCTACCAATTATTCTCTAATATTTATTTAAAATTTTCCCATAGCATCACAAGTCCTTTGCTGCATCCTTTATGCTCACTCTGCCTTTAACCTTTCAGACTAATCCAGTGGGCAGTCACAGCTGGCAGTCACTGAATAAGAAGCATGAGCTATGGGTGTTACGGATAGACTGGTCACTGTAACTCCCTTGGACTTAACAGCTATTCCTGACCAGTTCTTATTTTGAACCCCCACCTCCCCTAACTCCAAAAGCATGCAGGCTGTTTGTTAATCAGGCATCTGCCCCTTTGGATTTAATACTATTACTTTGGGTCTTGGCTTTTCTCACTTGCTTGCTCCTCCATTTCTTTGTACCCTGGGCTGCCTCAGCCAGGAATCCCTGTGGTGTTTCTCCCAACTATTCAACCCTGACACTCGCATGGGGGTGATTCAGACAAATTCTTCTAGAGCCTCATTTAGAATGTTGGTATTAAGGCATGATTATGTCTCGACTGTGCATACCCAGGTCTACTAATTAGGGTCCTTATCACTCATAGATGGAGTGGGAAGTTATCTTTGTGGTGTGATTTGAGTGGGTAGCCTCTATAATCAGAAATATCTTCCCTACTCAGGAGAAGTGCTGGAAATTCAATCACTGGAGAGCTTTTCTCTTGATTAATCATAAGGCAATCCAAGATTCTCTTTTAAAATGCTGATGAAGTAGAAGGGTTAACTCATTAGGTCAAAAACTCTTTAGAATGAATTAGATATTTTTAGCCCACTTCCTTCCCAAGTAGGTGATAGTTGAGCATAAGTAGTATAATGGAGTCCTTGGGAGTAGTGATGTTGAAAGGGAAGAAAAGATAGCAAAGTCATTTTGGAAAAACACTGAAGGAAAATTTTGCCTATTTCACCATGTAGTCATGGGCTAACCTGAATCAACCCTCACACCCACACAAGTAAGACTTTTTCATTGTGTTTCCTTAAGGCTAGGTTCCAAATCAATATCTCTTCTACTTAGCAAGTGTTCTTTATTCATTAATCCTACCTTTGGCTGCCTGAGACTTCAAGGATTATCTTCATGCCATCTTATTACCAGGACCTGGGAGGCCTTTCTTCTTTTTCACTGCCTATCAAATCTCAGCTTCCCCTCAAGGCCAAGATCATTACATAGCCTCCATAAAACCTTCTGTGAGACTTCAAAGCTGACATATCTCTTTTTTCTCAATTTCTTTAGCAATAATTACTCTAGGGAATGAAAATGAAGAGGAAGCTAACTGTGTTCATTGAGTACCCACTATGTGCCAGGTACTATGCTAAGCACATTTCAGAAGGTATCTCATCTTAACATTCACAACAATCATAGCACACAAGTGTTATTATCTCCATTATGTAGTGGAAAACAAAAATGAGAAAGGATCTGTAGCATTTCAGAATTTAGGAAACCGGGTCCCAAATCCCTATCATTTCTCTGCCTATTGTTTCTGTGGGAAGTTAGCATACATAGCTTTGTACTGATTTTTTTTTGTTTTAATATGTGAGGAAACCACTGTGTAACATGATTTAATGCTCTCTTTTACTTAAAAATTTTTGGAGTATTTAAAAAGTGAAAGAGATTAAGTACAATTAAACTGGGGATTATGGAAACTCAAAAGGGAAATTCACAAGGATTGCTATAGCAAGATCCTGTATTTTATGCTAAAATAGTGCCCATCCTTCTGATTGCAGCTTCCACAAATGGGTTATAGGTGTGGCAGTGTATCAGTTCCCTACAGCCTTCAGGACAGCCCAGTGCAGCCTAGAGGAACTCAATGCCCTGAGCCAATTGCTGGCCATGTCACTGTCCTCCAACTTGTCCCAGAATGTCATAAATATTATTATCACTTTTGATGTGTGATATAGAAATGGTAGAAAATTATCCTTCCAAAGAACTATTCTTAAAAAGAAAGATTTCAGAGTGGTATCTTCTTATTTGTGGCCATGCATAGTTTTTTCTTAGCTGACAAATGAGACGCAAGGCAAGTGATATTAGTTATTTGGCCACCTAGTTTTCTTGTAATTTTGAAGCACAAGGCTTTGTACTAGAGGAGGTAAAGCGAAAATAGAAAACAAAAACATCTATTCAGGTTAAAGGAAAACAGAGATCTGTCTGGAAAATTGCCCTGTGCCTAAAGGAGAAAGATGTTACATCTTGTGTTCTTAAAGGAAGCCATTAGATTAGAGCAATCTGTAAGATTCTGATTCCAAACCAGCTAAAGCTCGACAGCTTTTTTAGTATCTAGAGGCTTGGAAGGTCTGTGGGTGAGATGAAGAAAAATTTTCCTGAGAAAATAATGGAAATAATTTATTAAGGAATTATTGGTGACATGTAGCTTTGATTCAGCATTGTGCCACTTTGCCAAAGTGTCTATTGTATTTTCGCTAATCACTCCGACTTTCCTTTTATTAGTATTTGCATATTTGAGTAAAAGTATATATTTTTTACTTTAATATACCTGTATCATTCTATTCAAAGTCAGTCTTTTGTTGATAGCATATAGTTCGGTTTTGTTATTTTTTAATCCATTCTGACAATCTCTTACTTTTACATTTAAATTTAATATAATGTTGATGTTTGCATTTAAGCTATTTTATTATTTGTTTTGTGGTTGTTCCGTCTGTGTTTTATTTCTCTGTTTCCCTTTTTCTGCCTCCTTTTCAATTATTTGAACATGTTTTAATATTCCATTTTATTTTTTATATTGTGTTTTTTACTGTCTCTTTATATAGTATTTTTAATGTTTGTTCTATAGATTATAATATACATACTCAACTTTTCACAGTCTACTCAGAATCAATATTTTACTATTTTAAGTTGAAAAATATTAGCACCTTATAGGTCCATTTACCCTTTGTATTGTAGTTGCCTTTTTTGTAGTATATCTGTATATATCAAAAACTTCATCAAAAAATCAGAAAACTTTCATCAAAAACTCATCAGAAAATGTGATAAATTTTGCTTTCAGTTATCAAACATATTTTAAAGAACTCAACAGGAGAGGATATTCTGTTTACCCAGATATTTACCATTTTGTTGCTCTTCTTTCATTTCTAATGTTCCAAGTTTCTTTCTGTCTGAAGAACTTTTTTTAGCAGTTCTTTCAGAAAAGTTCTGCTGGCAAGGGACTTTCGGTTTCGAGTTCCACATGTGAGGAGTTTGGAAGTCACCACTCTACTTTAACAAGTAAAAAGCTGAACAGACTGAAAAGTCAACTCTTCTTGGATCCATAAGAGAAGGAAAGACACAGGGCAAGCCACTGCCCCCAAGATTGAAGACAGAAAGGAAAATAAAGGGATTTGCAGCTTACTGGAGCAGAGATTCACTAGCAGAAGCCACCGTGGGAGCCAGTGCTAGGGTAGGGAAACCTGAATTATAACTGACATTTTGCTAGAGGCTCAGTGTTGAAAACTCTGAGAGTTAAAAACCCTAGGGGGACCCACTCATAGGGGAACCCCTACAATATCATAAGATTTACTTCCAGAAGATCAGTCAGGTTCCCACAGTAAATACCAGAGAAATATCCTCTTAGTCTTCCAGCAGGGGAAAGGGAAAAGAAACCATTTTGAAATATGCTAGAACACTCTGTTCTTAACAAGGCCTGTTCTCAAAGGAAACTAGTTAACCAGAGCCTAACCTGCTAAGGGTATTTTCAGACCCTAACTGACTGGGAGAAGTAAAATACCCAACCCCAACACACTCTAGCCATCCTGTTGCACCCCAGAGGGTGAAAAAAAAACTGAGAAACGCTTGTGAAGTTTATAATCTAGAGGCATAGGCTCACTAAAAGACTGACCCAATCATAGGATTTTAGAATGCTTTCCCTTTCCCCACACCTCACCACCACATTACTAAAGGCCTATTTGCAGCAGTTTCTTTTACCTGGTACATCATATCTGGCTATTAAAAACAAAACAAAACAAACCACCCCTTACAAGGCACACCAAAAGGCAACACAAACAATTCAAAGGGACATAGGAAGAGTTAGAACCAGACATGACGGAGACTTTGGAATTATCAGGCTGAGAGGTTTTTTTTTTTTTTAAGATTTTATTTATTCATTTGACAGAGAGACAGCCACCCAGCGAGAGAGGGAACACAAGCAGGGGGAATGGGAGAGGAAGAAGCAGGCTCCCAACCGAGCAGGGAGCCCGATGCCAGGCTTGATCCCAGGACCCTGGGATCATGCCCTGAGCCAAAGGCAGACGCTCAATGACTGAGACACCCAGGCGCCCCCAGACTGAGAATTTAAAACAACTGTGATTAATATGCTAAAGGCCCTAATGGATAAAGTAGACAGCATGTAAGAACAGATGGGCATTGTCAGCAGGGAAATGAAAATCCTAAAAAAGAACCAAAAAGAAATGCAAGAGATAAAAGATACTGTAACAGAAATGAAGAATGCCTTTGATGGACCTATTAGTAGACTAGACCCAACTGAGGAAAGAAAAATCTGTGAGCCAGGCGGTCTATCAATAGAATTCTTGAAAACCAAAAATCAAAGAGAATAAAGACTAAAAACAGAACAGAATATCCAGGGAATGTGGGACAACTACAAAAAAATGTAACATACCAATAATGGTAATGCCAGAAAAAGAAGAGAAAAGAACAGAAGAAATATTTGAAACAGTTTGATTTAGAATTTTTCCAAATTAATGTCAGACATCAAACCATAGATCAGGGAAGCTGAGAGAACATCAAGCAGGATAAATATATATTTAAAAAACCCAAAAAAACACCCTCCAACTTGGCATATCATTTTCAAATTGCAAAAAAATATCAAAGATAAAGTCCTGGAGAAGCCAGAGGAACAAAACACCTTTACCTATAGAGGAACAAAGTTACGAATCACATACAACTTCTCAGAAGCCATGCAGGCAAGAGGAGAGTGGAATAAAATATTTAAAGTGTTAAGAGAAGAGAAAAACACCAATCTAGGGTTTTATACCATGTAAATTTATCTTTCAAAAGTGAAGGAGAAAAAAAGACTTTCTCAGACAAACAAAAATTGAGGGAATTTGTTGCCAGTAGACCTGCCTTGCAAGAAATGTTAAAGCAGTTCTTTGAAAGAAGGAAAATAGCATGTGTCAGAAACTCAGATCTATGTAAAGATAGAGCATCAAAGAAGGAATAAGTGCAGGTAAAATAATTTGTTTTTAATTTTTCTTATTCTTAATGCATCTAACAGATAAGAGTTTGTTCAAGATAATGAATTCAATGTATTCAATTGTGTATGCTTACGTGTGTGTATGTGTATATACGACTCTTTCTCTCTCTCTCTACATATATATATGCCTATGTATGCTTATATGTAAGTAAAATTAATGACAGCAGTACTACAAGGTATGGGAGGAAGGAATTAGGATTATTTTGTTACAATAAGGTACACACACTACCAGTGTAGTGGTACAGTGTTATTTGGAAGAAGAATTAGATTAGATGTAAATGCATATTGCAAACCTAGAACAACCACAAAAAAAGTTTTTTTTTTAAAAAAAGAAGTATAACATGCTAAGAAAGGAGAGAAAACGAATCATATGAAATACTCAATTAAACCCACATACCACAGAAAAGGAGTGGAAGACAATCAGAGGAACAATGGCAACAAATAAAAAACAGTAATGCATATGATAAACATTAATCCAACTATATCAATAATCATTTTAAATTCAGTGGTCTAAATGTACCAATTAACAGAGACTTAAGAGGGGATCAAGAAACTTGACAACTATATGTTTTCTACAAGAAACCTGCTTTAAATATAAAGACATATATATATTAAAAAATAAATGGAGTGTTTTCTTAATTTATTTCTGCTAGTTCATTATTAGTATATAGAAATGCAACAGATTTCTATATATAAATTTTGTATTCTGCAGTTTTACCATATTCATTTATTAGGTCTAATAAAACAATCCAATTTACAATTGTACCAAAAAGAATAAAATACCTAGGGATAAATTTAACCAAGGAAGTGAAAGACCTACACTCTGAAAGCTATAAAACATTGAAGAAAGAAATTGAAGATGATGCAACAAATTGAAAGATACACCATGCTCATGGATTGGAAGAATTAATATTATTAAAATGTCCATACTACCCAAAGTAATCTACAGATTTCATACAATCCCTGTACCAATAGTATTTTCTACAGAAACAGGACAGATAATCCTAAAATTTATATGGAACCACAAAAAAACCATGAATAACCAAAGCTATAATGAGAAAGAACAACAAAGCTAGGTGCATCACAGTCTCAAATTTCAAGATATATTACAAAGCTAGAGTAAAAAAAAATATGGTACTGGCACAAAATATACACATAGATCAATGGAACAGAATAGAGAGGCCAGAAAAAAAACAGTAGAGAGACCAGAAATAAACCCACACTTTTATGGTCAATTAATCAATGACAAAGGATGCAAGAATATACGATGGGAAAAGACATTCTCTTCAGTAAATGGTATTGATAAAACTGGACAGCTACATGCAAAAGAAGGAAACAGGGCCACTTTCTTACACCACACACAACTCAAAATGGATTAAAGACCTAAATGTGATGACCTGAAACCACAAAACTCCTAAAAGAAAATATAGGCAATAATCTCTTTGACACTGACATTAGCAACTTATTTATGGATATGTCTCCTCACACAAGGGAAGCAAAAGCAAAAACTGTTCGGAATACATGAAAATAAAAAGCTTTTGCACATTGAAAAAAACATAAAACAAAAAGGAAAATTACTGAATGGGAGAAAATATTTGCAAATGATAAATCTGTTAAGGAGTTGATATCCAAAATACATAAAGAACTTACACAACTCAACCCACACACAAGAAGAATAATCCAATTAAAAAATGGGCACAGGACCTGAGTAGACATTTTTCCAAAGAAGACATACAGATGGCCAATGAACTCATGAAAAATCATCATGGAAATGCAAATCAAAACTACAATGAGATACTACTTCACACTTGTTAGAATAGCTAGAATCAAAAAGACAAGAAATAACAAGTGTTGGTGGGGATGTTAAGTAAATGGAACTTCCTACACTGTTGGTGGGAATATAAATTGGTGCAACTACTGTGGAAAACACTATGGAGGTTCCTCAGAAAATTAAAAATAGAATTACCATATGACCCAGTAATTCCACTACTGGGTATTTACCCAAAGAAAATGAAAACACTAATTATAAAAGATACATGCACCCCTACACTTATTGTAGCACTATTTACAATAGCCAAGTTACGGAAGCAGCCTGAGTGTCCATCAATAGATGAATGGATAAAGAAATGTTATGTATACACATAATATATGTAAAACATTATGCACACACACGTATACACACACAAATAATGGAATATTACTCAGCTATAAAAAAGAATGAGATCTTGCCATTTGTGACAGCATGGATAGACTTAAAAGGTATTGTGCTAAGTGAAATAAGTCAGATAAAGACAAATACCATATGATTTCACTTATATGTGGAATCTAAAAAGCAAAACAAACAAACCAGAAACAAGACTCATAAATACAGAGAACAAACTGTTGGTTGCTGGAAGGGAGATGGTTAGGGGGAATGGGTGAAATAAGTGAAGGGGATTAAGAGGTACAAAGTTCTACTAATAAATAATTCACAGAGATGAAAAGTACAGCATAGGGAATATAGTCAACAATATACAATATCATCATATGGTGACAGATGGTAACTACACTCTGTGGAGAGTGTAAGATAATGTATAGAATTGTCAAATCACTAAGTTGTACATCTGAAACTAATATAATGCTGTATAACAATTATACTTCAATAATAAAAAATATAAGTGGTGGAGAAAAATATACCATACTAACACTAATCAAAAGAAAGCAGGAGTCGTTAATTTCAGGCAGTGCAAACTACTAAGTAATAAAAATGATCAGGAATAAAGAATGGTATTATATAATGATAAGGTGGTCAATTCTCCAAGAAGACATAACAGTTTTTAACATGTATGTGCTTAACAATAGAGCGTCAGACTATGCTGTGAAGTACAGTTTTTCACCATGAAGCAAAAACTGATAGAACTGCAATGAGAAATAGATGAATCCACTATGGTGTTGTAAACTTCAACACCTCCCTAATCAGAATTGTACAGATACAGCAGGCAGAAAATTGGTAAGGACATAGTTGAACCCAACAATACTAGCAATAAACTGGATATTATTGATATTTATAGATTACTTCATCCAACAACATAGAATACACATTTTGGTCACGCTCACATGGAATATTCACCAAGATATACCACATTCTGGGCCATAAAACACACCTTAACAAGTTTAAAAGAATAGAAACCATACAGTGTCTTTTTTTATACCACGATGGAATTAAACTAGAACTCAATAACAGATAATTGGAAAATCCCCAAGTACATAGATATTAAACAACACACTTCTAAATAACACATGCGCCATGGTAGAAATCTCAAGAGAAATTAACAAATATTTTAAACTAAATGAGATGAAAACACAATTTATCAAAGTTTGTGAGATGCATTGAAAGCAGTGCTTAAAGGGAAATTTATAGCACTGAATACATGTATTAGAAAAAAAGAAAGATCTAGGAGCACCTGGGCGGCTCAGTTGGTTAAGTGTCTGCCTTCAGCTCAGGTCATGATCCTGGAGTCCTGGGATCAAGCCCCACATTGGGCTCCCTACTCAGCGGGGAGTCTGCTTTTCCCTCTACCTCTACTCCTCTCCTGCTTGTGCGCTCTCTCTCTCTCAAATAAATAAATAAATAAATATATTTTTAAAAAGAAAGATCTAAAAATCAATCTTCTAAGTTTCCACCTTAGGAAACTAGAAAGAGAAGAAAAAAATAAATACAAAATAAGCAGAATAAAAGAAATATTAATAACTAAAGCAGAAATCTAAGAAATTGAAAATAGGAAATCAATAGAGAAAAATCAGGAAAAGCCAAAGCTGGTTCTTTGACAAGATCAATAAAATCAATAAGCCCCTATCTAGGCTAACTAAGGAAAAAAGGGAGAAGACACGAATTATTAATATCAGAAATGAAAAAGGGACATTACTACAGATCCCATGACACAATCTACCAAAACTCATGCAAGAAAGAAACAGATGATCTGAATAGGCCTATATCTATTAAAGAAAGTGAATCAGTTATTAATAACCTTTCAAGACAGAAAGGACCAGGCCCAGATGGGTTTACTGGTGAATTATACCAAACATTTATGGAAGAAATTATAACAATTCTCTGTAATCTCTTTCACAGGATAGAAGCAGAGGGGATACTTCCTAACTCATTCTATGAGGCCAGCACTACCCTGATATTCAAATTAGACAAAGAAATTATAAGGAAACAACAATATCTCTCATGAACATAGATTCAGAGTCACCCAACAAAATATTAGTAAATCAAATCCAAAAAACTATAAAAAGATTATACACGAGGACTAAGTGGAATTTATTTCAGTTATGCAAGGCTGGTTCAGCATTCAAAAATCAACATGACCCATCATATGAACAAATTAATAAAAGAAAAATCACATGATCATATCAATAGATATAGAAAAAGTATTTGACAAAGTCCAACACCAATTTATGATAAAACCTGTCAGTAAACTAAGAACAGAGGGGAGCTTTCTCAACTTGATAAAGACTATGTACAAAAAATTTACAGGTAACATACTTAATGGTGAGAAACTTGAATGTTTCTAAGATCAGATCCAAGACAAGCATATCCCCCCTTTTAATCACTCCTTTTCAACATTGTGCCTGAAGTTCTAGCTAATTCAATAAGACAAGAAAGTGAAATAAAAGGTACGCAGACAAAAAAGGAAAAATAAAACTGTGTTTGTTTATAGATGACATGATCATCTATGTAGAAAATCCAAAAGAATCAACAAAAAAAACTCCTAGAACTAATAAGCAGTTATAGGAAGATTGCTGGACACAAGGTAAATATAGAAAAGTCACTCACCTTCCTGTATACCAGCAATGAACAAGTGGAATTTGAAATTAAAAACACAATACCATTTACATTAGCACGCCCTAAAATAAAATACTTATGTATAAATCTAACAAAATATACATAAGATCTTTGTGGGGAAAACTACAAAACTCTGATGACTGAAATTGAAGAATTAAATAAATGGAGAGAGATTCCATGTTCACGATAAGAAGACTCAATAATGTCATGATGTCAGTTGTTTCCAAGTTGATCTATAGATTCAATACAGTGCCAACCAAAATTGCAGTAAGTTATTTCATGGATATTAACAACCTGATTCTAAGTATTTATATGGAGAGGCAAAAGACCCAGAATAGCCAACATAATACTGAAGGAGAACAAAGTTGGAGGACTGATGCTGCCTGACTTAAAGACCTACTCTAAAGTTATAAAAGTCAAGACAGTGTGGTTTTGGTGAAAAAATAGATCAGTTGAACAGAATAAAGAGCTCAGAAATAGACCCCCATAAATATAGACCACTAAACTTTGGTAAGAGAACAGAGGTGATAGAATGGAGCAAAGATAGTCTATTTAACAAATGGTGCTGGAACAACTGACATCCACATGCAAAAAAAAGACACAGACCCTACACTCATCACAAAAATTTTCTCTGGATGCTCTCCACACTTTTTCTTTGTATTTATTTTTTTAGCAGTTTGATTATGATGTGTCTGGGCATGAATTTCTTTGGGTTTATACTATTTGAGATTCGTTGAACCTCTTAAATCAGTAGGTTTATGTCTTATGCCACATTTGGGAAGGTTTTAACCACTCACTATTTCCTCAAGGAGTTTTTCTATGATATACTCTCTCATTTCCTTTTGGGATTCCAGTGTCACAAATGTTAAATCGTTAGTATTGTCCTACAGGTCCCTGAGGCTATGTTCATTATTTTTTTCAATATTTTTCTCCCTGTTGTTTAGGTTGAATTATTCCTATTAATATACCAATAAATTCACTATTTTCTCTATTATCTTCATTTTCCTCTTGAGCCCTTCTTACAAATTTTTTATTTTGGCTATTCCATTTTTCAGTTCGAAATCTCCATTTGATACCTCTTTATTCTATTTCTCTATTGAGACTTTCTATATTTCCATTTATTTCAAGAGTGTTCTCGTTTACTTCTTGGAATATGTTAATAATAGTCATCTTTAAAGCTTTTGTCTGATATTTCCAACATGTGTCATCTTGTTTTGTTTTGTTCTGTTGGTTGTGTTTTCCCTTGTGAGTTGAGATTGTTCCTGCTTTCTTGTATGGTGAGTAATTTTAGATTTTATCCTGGATATTTTGGGAGACTCTGCATTATGAGTTTCTAGGTCTTGTTTAATCCTATGGAGAATGTAGATATTAGTAATAGGCAACTGGTTTGTTTGAGTTCAGACCACACATTCCAGTGAGCCTTCTGTGGATTGTGTTTCCAATGTCAGTTCAGTTACAAAGCCTTTGTAGCACTATTCAACTCTATCTCATGTGTGTGCCACCCAGTGGCCGATGTGGGACTGGGCAGTGTTCTATCCCATAATTCATTTCTCAAAATCATTGTTGTATTGTTTAGGGTCAGATTCACATATGCACAGCTGAAGACTGAGCTTACTCATTCATAAACAATTTTATGGGGTTGTTTCCCCAAGCTCTACCCTCTTCAACATTTCCCCATTCCTTTTCTTCCCTGGTGCTCACCTTTCAGTCTCTGACCCCAGAAAGATGGGCTTTTGGCTACAGTGCTGTGCTGTACACTTCCCACAGTTGTACCCATGTCTGAGACCAAGTAGTAGGAGGGAAGAGAGAGAAAAACAGCAATGGGGATTCACCATGTTCTCTTGGGACACAGCTCTTCTGATCAGACATAAGGGTTCTCCTCCCTCAGAATTTTGGACACCTGTAGGCCCCCATTGCTGGTGCTGTTGCTGCTGCTGCTGCTTCAGGATTTCCTGGAGTGCAAGAGAACAGAGAAAAGGAAAAAAGAACCCAGGGAGATTTCCCCAACTCTCTCTAAGCATCAAGAGATCTTTTTCTTCTCCTTCCAGACAAAACTAGAGGGCTTCTCCTGGAGCTCTCTTTATCCATGCCCTAGTTCCCACTTCCAGGTTTTGGGCTGCTTGCATCTAAGCCAGGGATATCAGAAGAAAAATAAACAATAAACTCATCACCAGTTAATGCTTTGGATTCTGGTCTGTTTTCTTTCCCAATCTGCATGTTAGTGTGTACTTTTCAGGGTCCTCAAATAGCTGCCTTATGCATTCTTTCCAGGTTTTATAGCTGCATTGAGTGGGATAAACAGAGTGTAGTTACCCCATTTTACTTAGAACCAGACCTCCTATTTCTTTTACATCTTTCTACAAATATATCTGTGTATTTCTTCACAGAATCTCTTTTGTTATTTTTATAACATGTTTTCACTTTGAAAAGTCTCAACTTCTGAATAACAATATTACCTTAGGTAGAGTAACCTAAAAGCAGAGAATGAGACAGGGATTCTATTGAGGGAGTGTCCTCAGGAGAAACCTCCAAAGAAGGACATGAAGAAAGCAGGAAAGGCAGGAGAAGAAGCTAAGCAAAGAGGTGAATTCGACAGAAGTCTAGCATCACCCTGATTTTATGGAGAGCTCTAGAGCAAAGATGACACCACAGAGTTGTCTCTGTTGAGGCAAAGGAGCTGGTCTTTTGTTCCTTCATATTAGTCATTTGCTGTGTTGGTGGGTGTATAACCTCTTAGGCATCTGTGGATGAGGCGGCTCCCGTCAGTTTAGAACATCTCTCCAGAGAAGAGTGCAGCTGTGAGCTGTTAGCAGCTAACACTCGCAGCTGCTAAATAGCAAATAAATAGAGCCAGTCTTGGTTCTGGATGAGATGGAGTCAGTAGCTGAGGATGGGCACACTAGACTGGTAAAGGGATGCTAGGTGGGGCATCAATGTCATCATTTTGGTGAATAATTACATATTTCGGTGGGGATAATCACTGAATGCTGCCATTTCCTTCCAAAACACAGAGAGTCACTAACTAGTGACAGGGCAGGAAACATGCTTAGGCTGAAATCCATCTCTGGGGCAGTGTTTCTTAACATTTAGTGTTCATGAGAATCACTTGGGGACTTGTTAAAGATGCAGTAGATCTGTGATGGGAACTGCGTTTTAACAAGGACCCCCACGATTCTCTTTCAGATTATGTGAGCAATCATTTACCTCAACCCATTTCAATGATGGCAAACATCATTCTGCTTTCATTTTGACTCCCCCAATAAATCTGAAGCTCCTATGGGAAGATGTTAAATTGCACTAGGTTCCCCCATAGTGATGTACACAACCATGATTTTTAAAATACCAAATATTTTTTTCAAGATTTTATTTATTTATTTGAGAGAGCAGAGTGAGAGAGAGAGAGCACAAGCAGGGGGGCAGGAGAGGGAGAAGCAGGCTCCCCGCTGAGCAGGGAGCCTGACCAGGTGGGGGCAGGGCTTGATCCTGGTACCCCAAGATCATGACCTGAGCCAAAAGCAGAGGGTGAACCAACGGAGCCACCCAGGTGCCCCAAAATACCAAATATTTTTTAAAAAGTCTTTGTCAATTCACTGTTCCAGTGATCCAGGTACCTACTTTATGGGGGGGGGTCTGAAATAAGGTGGTTATAGTTTCTGGGGCACAAAAGCAAAATCTCAGAGCATGAGCCATAGGATTTGTAGAATCCTAGGAGGCAACAGAGGCAGCTAACCCCACCAGCAGTGAATCATAACTTTTTAAAAATAATCTTCAGATAGTCCAGGGGTATCAGAGTCTGACTTACACAGAATACCTATCTCTGCCAAGAGCCCAGCACCATGAATCAAAGCATATGGCTGAGATGGGCCTGTGAGAGTAGCATCTGTTTTTACAGCTGTAATTGTCCATACAGATTGAGGTCAGCATCAATCATATCATCGTTCACTATAAAGGACAGAATATTGATCAGTATCCATGCCTGCCTAACAATACCAGCTCCATTTGGATATCTAGACACAGTCTAAGGTCAAAAATGAAACCATATTTCCAAAGGGACATAATAAAACAAAAACTAACATGAAAAACCAATGGACTCTCAAGTATTCTTTTAATTCCCTTTTAAGAATTAGGCTGCATGCTGTGGGAGCAAAGGATTTACTTAGGAAAACCTGCTTAATGAGATCAATTATCTTCCCACAGAAAATCTTTAAAAAAAGCGTTTATACTCTGCTGCCTTTTTATACCTTATGAAACTTATCAAACACACAGTGCTGCACACTTAAATAGAGCAGTTATTTTATCTAGAAGATCAAATGGAAGCTATGAGGTTCATCCAGTTGTAGTGTAGGAAATCTGATGTAGGGAAGCATGTTAAGATTTTATGGGCCATTAAAAGTACAGATATTTTAATGATTACTCCGATCAAAATGTCATTTATAGTCATAACAAATAAGTGGTTTGGGATTTGTTACTCCCAAAGGGGCTATCATTGAGGCTGACCCTTGCCCAAGGGCGTGTTTATAAATATATCAGCTTTACAGAATGGGTAAAGCACCTAGTTGTTTATATTCCCTTAATGACTGACTCTTTCTTTGCTTCTGACTTACAGTTAAATGAGCTTGTTTACTGATAAATCCTCCTAAGACTCATGAGGTCAAAGTAAAGAACTAGTGTTGTGTGGCAACCCATGATCATCTGTCTCATTTCCTTGAGGAAAGAGAAGCTGTGAGCTGAGGCGATGAACAGTAGGCAAAAAAAATGATTAATAGGCATCAGGGAAGATCATTTTTCTGGCTTCACTTATATGCTTGTGTAAGCAGGCAGGCTAGACTAGACATACCTTTGAGAAAAAGTAAAAAAATGATAGGGGATGAGGTGGGAAATTGGCCAGGGAGCTGTAATCCTGGGAGGCCATTTTGTCTTCTGGGTTTAATAGTTGCTGGAAGAATGCAGAGACCCTGACAGTGACTATGAGTGAATTGAACTAGGTCTTGGGTTATAGGCTGGGCTTTCTGGGAAGCCAACTCTGAGACAGAGCATAGGAGGCAGGTTGCTGATTAGGGCATGCCCTTGGGATCAACACCTAGGAAAAGGAGGAAAAGGAAGCAGGAGTGGGCACAGAGAGAAGCCGAGCTGTGATGCAGGCCCAGCAACAGCCTCCGCTGACACTCAAGTAGTTCTGGAGCCAGGATGGCCCTTCAGAGTTGGCTTCAGTTGGGCGAGAATGGTAGGAATTTCTATTCCTGCATTGATTTGTTATTGGACATGGACAACCTCAGAAGGTCATCAAGGAAACTGCCTTTTGGTCAAGGTGGCTCTCTGTACTGAGGCAACCCCTGAAAGGGCTGAGAGCGGACAGTTGTCTGTCTACCACCAGGACTCCTAGCAGCTGTGACAACAAGGACTTCACTAAAGGGGGATCTGGGCAGGGCATGAAAGTGCCACCACACGTGGTCAAATTTGGGCCATGGCTTATCTGAGTAATCACACTAGGTAGTGGGAACCCAAAAGAACTCTAAGGCTAGTTGTCAGAGGTAAGTTATGCCACCTAAATTTTGCTGCTTCTGCCTCGAAGAATGATTTTATTCTGAGATCTGACAAGGAAGGGCATAAGCAAAGTGTTCTGGACCTGGCCCCCTACAGGGGTAAGGTAAGTTAGGTTGGTGTCAAACAGTGGTGGGGGGAGGGGGCGACAGTGCAACAGACTGAAGCTGTCCATGGAGCAGCAGAATGGCGAGTGGATATATATCATCCAAGGCCTTCAGCAAAGGTCATGAAGTCAATATAGGGCACCAAAATGAAACAAAATTCAGGTGGGGGTAATACTTGGAGGTTCATGCAGTCTGTTGGGATGCAGGGGGAAAATAATGACAACTATCCTTTATTAAGTACTTACGTGGATCAGGAACCCCGCTGTGCACTTTACAGACATCATCTCATTTCTTGCTTACAATTCCATGTGGCAGGCATTATTATCTCCATTTTCATGGGCAAACAAACCAATTCACAGAGGAACTTACTCAAAATTATACAGTTGGTTAAGTGGCAGACATTCTGGAGACAGACTTACTGGGTTCAAATTCTGACTCTTACTAGATGTGTGACCTGTAGCAAATACTTAACCTCTCTGTTGCTCAGGGTTTTCATCTTTAAAAGGGGAATAATAAGGGGCACCTGGGTGGCTCAGTCAGCTGAGCATCCAACTCTTGATTTTGGCTCAGGTCATGATCTCAGGGTCATGAGATCAAGCCCCATGTCAGGCTCTGTGCTCAGTGGGAAGTTGGCTTGCGGTTCTCTCTCCCCCTCTACCCCTTGCCTCCCCCATGCGTTTCTCTCTCTCTCAAATAAATACATCTTTTTAAAAAAGGTAATAATAATAATAATACCTACTTCTTATGGCTATTATGAGCATTAAGTGCATTAATATTAAAATGCCAAGAGTGGCACACCTGGGTGGCTCAGTCAGTTAAGCATCTGCCTTTGGTTCTGCTCATGGTCCCAGGGTCCTGGGATTGAGACTGAGTCAGGCTCCCCTGCTCAGAAGAGAGTCTACTCCTCCTCCTCTCTCTTCTCCTGCCCCCACTCGTGTTCTTTCTCTCAAATAAATAAAAATCTTTAAAAAAAATAAAGTGCCAAGAGCAACGCCTGACATAGCTTAAGAGCTATGTAATTGTGTGTCAACTAAGTGAGTAAGTCAGCCTAACTCCAAAGCCTATGTTCTTGACTATTATTGCTTCTCTGTCAGGGCTCTGATTCTCAGGATGTGAAGAGTGAGAGCTAGGCAGTGTAAATACTAGGAAGTAGCTAAGATATTAGGAGACTGATCATTCATTTATTGATTCACAAATATTTACCCTTTCTATATGTGCTAGACATTTTTTCTAGGTAATGGAGATTTAAAAAAAATGAACAAAACAGCTAAAGTCCCAGACATCATAGTGCTTATATTCTAGTGAGGAGACAGGTGATAAGCAGAATAATAGATAAACATCTAAACAATGTCAGCTGGTGGTAAAAGTTATGAAGAAAACAAAAGCATGACAAGGGCACAGGGAACTATGGAGGGGGCGCTGCAGGGAAGGGGCAAGTGTGTGCTACTTTAGGAACAGTGATCAGCAGAAACCTTTCTGCTGAAGTGACATTCGAGCAGAGACCTGAGTGAAGTCAGAGAAGGAGTCAGGCAACAATCTGGAAGACAGGGGTGCCTGGGTGCCTCAGTTGGCTAAGCGTCCAATTTTTGAGTTCAGTTCAGGCCATGATCTCAGGGTCCTGGGATCAAGCCCCATGTTGGGCTCCCTTGCTCAGTGAGGAGTCTCCTTCTCCCTCTCCCTCTGCCCCTCCCCCTGCTTGTGCTCTCTCTCTCTCTCTCAAATAAATAAATAAAAATCTTTAATAAAAAATATATAGTCAGGGAGACAAGCCCAGGCAAAGAAAATAAGGGGGAAAGTGGGCTCCTCAGAGTTGTCCCCAGTTGGGATATGTGAGCTACCCTCAGAAGGATATGAGATCTGGGGTGAGGCAGTTTTCCTCAACAGAAGCCATCTCCAAAGTGGGCTGAGAGTGGAGGGCCACCCTCCAGCAGCATTCCAGGCGGTGGGGGAATAAGCATTTCGTTCCTAAAGGGCCATCTGGGTGGTGATACACCCCGGCTTTTGCTGCCTTGTGTGGGCCTCACTGGCTTGTTCTATTTGGCTTACATGGAGAGAAACAGATCCTTGCCGCCAAAGAACGTATACTGAACAGTTTGAAAATTTCATTAAAGTTCTTATGCAAAAGTACAAAGGTTGAAGTAGGACTTTGGATGTAAGTTGGTTAAAAGACAATGTAAATACTGGAACCCTGATCCCTGCATAACACGGGGGAAGGAGCAAAAGTCTAAATCTGAAAGTTCTCTGGAAGGGAGTACTTGGCAGATGGGTGATTTTAAAATGTGATACCATGGATTCTTCTGCAACTCGATAACACATCAGCACTGCCCACATGCTGTAGAAAACCATGTGAATGAAGAAGGCTGTCATTAGAGCTGCAGATTGCTTTGTGATTTTGGCAGTGGTTTGCGCTTAGGCCAAGTTCAGATTTCCCTGTTTCTGAATTCTAACCAGTAATGGCCATTACAGTGTGTTTGAGAGATGGTTGCTGGAGATTGTGGGGAGATGATAGAATTCTCTGCCTTTTAAGGCGTCTTAATCACGATTTTGGCAACCCACGAGTCTTCAACCTCGTAAACTGAGCAGCTATTTCCAGAGTAGAGAAATAAGCTACTGTTTGACCCAGAGAGGGAGCTTTCAGCTGTTGTTTGTTGACCTGAGCCAAGGGAAACAAGGTGACAGATTGGACAACCAGCACACCATGCAATTTATGCCCTTCATGGACTGTCAAACATTAATTTAATTTAATTTTAATCATTACCATCTGGTGCTTATATAGAAGTCAGGCCCAGATAGATATTTCGTGATCTCGAACTGGTGAACAGTGCTGTGTTTTGGCCTGCAGCCATGTGCATGCACCCTGAGGAGGGGGCAGGGGGACCATGGGAGGGGAGACTTGTATGGATGCCAAACATGCAGCCATGTTCCAGAAGCTGTAAATGGGACCTGTTGTTGGTGCTGATCCCACCATGGGCCAGTGCCCCCTTCTCCTGTCCCACTCATGGAGGCATAAATGCCGAGTTGTGTCTTTGTATTCCTGGAACCCTGGCAGGGGGGACTGGCTGGGGATGGTGTCTGAGTGAACTGGGGCATCTGACTCTGTGGCTCAAACCTCTTGAGCAGCTGAAGTGACCAGTAGCCGCATGTAATTTGTTCAGGTAATTATTAAGCATTGACAATGAGGATAAGGATGGGGATCAAATGACCTTTGAGGTTTCATTGTCCCCAAGAGTCTGTGATTCTTTGTGTCAGTCATACTGCCAGGCCCAGCAGGGCATAAGGAAGAAATATAAGGCAGCATCCCTGCCCTATGAGCCAGCTCAGTCCCAGGAGGGATTTTGCTTTCTTCCCAGGCCTCAGACTGCACCTTGGGTTATTGGTGGCTAGTAGGGGGTGGAAGGATTGCCCATGAAGTCCTGAGGAAGTAGTGGAGGGGGCATGGGGAGAGAACCCCTTCATTTTCCTGAATTGTAATTTCTCGCTTCTGAAGTGCCTTGGTAGCCACCAGACTGGAGGATGCAACTCATCAAGCCAGCTCTGGCTTCAGGAGACAATGCTGAGTCCTGTTCATTGCTTTGTGGACCAAGATCATACTATATACCTGAGACAGGAGAGCAAGTTTTTCCTTTTCTTTGAAGATAGAAGCAGGTCTTTTTGGGGGGGGGGATTTTTCTGCAATCATTTTAAGTATATGCTCAGTGCCCCCCAAATCAGATAATATGGAAAACTGAAAAGTGAATTGGCCACACAAACATACAGACCACTGTTAACATTTTGGTATGTGGCTTTACACACACACGTACACATACACACACATATATTTACAAAAATGAGATCATGTTATAGGTAATGAAAAGCAAAATCTCTTGCTGGGTGACTCTGTTCTCCAGCCAGATGTCAGCGTGACCAGAAGGAACATTGAGGGGCTTCAAGCAGGGGAAGGGAGAGTAGCATTGCAAAAGTTGCCACTTCAGATTTCGAGGCTGGATGTTCTTTGCAGCTCAAGCTGGGTCTGTCCAACCCACCTCTTGGCAACCACTAAGGGCAGAGTTGCCAGCCCTTCTGAAATATGACACCACCTCCATTTGGAATGTGAATCTTGTTTCTTTCTATGAAACATTACAATTTTACTTTTAAAAAGTGACAGAAAATACTTTTTATCACGGAGGGCCAAAGGGCAAGTACAGGTTAGAGGAAACAGTTGCAAGAGTTAAAATGGAGCATGATAAGGAAAGAGAAAATCACTTCCTGCCTTGCTTTCCTGACTAGACAGATTTTGTTCTTTATGTTAAAAGAGAACACTATTCCATAAAGAACCCATTTTGATCCACATGCATCAAAATCAAAAGGATGTGTTCTTCAAGTGTATTTCATCCTAGGTAACGATGCGGTTGAAGTTGTCTCCTTGGGGGGACTCTCCTTCCTTTTGGAAAGTGACCAGAGAGTAGAGACCCACAGAGCCAGGCTGCTTGAGGAGGGGTGGAAGAAGCCAGGCGCATTTCGGTGGAGAAGGGGAGTCTTAGGTTAGTGGAAAGGTGGAATGAACTTATTTTATATTCTTTTGGAAGTTAGAACCAGAATGAAAGGATCAGACTTATTGTGAGACAGAGCTGCCATAAGAGATTTGAGAGGATGGAGAGGGAAAAGGAGTGAAGGCAGCTGATATTTATTTAGCAGCTACTACGTGTCAGAGGTTGTATTAAATTCCTTGTATTCTCTTACCGAATCTTCACAGTAATCTTAAGAGGTAGATAATATTACCGGTATTTTATAGCTAAAGGGAGTAAGACTCAGAGAGGTTACGTAACTTGCCCAAAGTTGCGTAGCCATTAAGTAGAAGAGTCTCCCCCACTCCCAGTTATGATAACCAAAAATGTCTCCGGACATTGCCAAATGTCTTCTGGGGAACAAAATCAGCCCTAGTTGAGAAGCACTGTTTGTTTGAGGTGCCCATGGGAAGCACAGGGAGGGTAGGTTTCGCGAGGTGGACGTGCTGGGCTAGGCTGTGGACAAGTTTCTCAGTGCACTTCAGAGTTTTGTGGGGGTTGCAGGTGGAATGAGGAGGAGGCTATGTGTGTGTGCATGTGCGTGTGTGTGTGTGTGTTGTAGGAGAGAAAAATGATAAACTCTTTCTGTTTTACTACTGTCCCTGGTGTCAAGCTGTCCCTTGTCTACAGTAGATGAACAGCTCAGAACTAAATTGTACCCCTTACCGTTCCTTTTTTAAAAATGACAAGCACACAGAGACCATTTTGCTGTTTGTATAACATCAGTTTTCAGGTGAGTTCGGTTTGGATAACAGGTTCTTAGGCAGCCATTTCACAGCCTGACAGTTTCTGGGTTGTTAGGGATGTTTTCACTTTTAAGTACGTCTGTGCAGCTATTAAACAAATAAATATGTGATTCCAATAGAGGGAGTGCTGTCAGTTCCA
Organism: Ursus americanus; assembly: GCF_024610735.1. NCBI lineage: Eukaryota > Metazoa > Chordata > Mammalia > Carnivora > Ursidae > Ursus > Ursus americanus. Next base: position 90,342,110 of record NC_142164.1, read on the forward strand.
GAAGAGAGGCTGATAAAACATGCAAATGCTTTCTTAGCTGGAGATTTGGGTCTGCTTTGGCCTTGAATATGTGGCCCCTGAAGGGGAAATGAGACCCCTGAAAAGAGTTCCAGATTTTCAGTGATGGCAAAAGAGATTTCAGTTGTAGACTCCAAAACCCCTGTATTTCCTGTAAGTGGAAGTAACAAAGAGATACACGTATGGGTTAATACCTATGATAATGTCTTCATTTCATCGGTTGGATTCATGGTAAAAATTTACTAAATGAGTTTTCTTGTTTCCACTGTACCTTCCAAGGTCAAGTAGGGAAGCAAGCTGGTGGTGGATACTATACAGGCCCTGCCCAAATCCTGTCGGATCCCTTTTACCAGTATGCTCAGCACCCAGTTCCGGCATGCTTTTCTGCTAATGACTAGCACCTGTGACCTTTGGCTTTCCCTTGGGCTACTGGAGTTGCCTCATCTGTACAACAACTATGGGAATTTATATTTCCCTGGGGACGCCCATAGCCAATGGACAGGACTATGAAAATCCAGTTTCCTTGAAATAAACACTGGTTGTAATTTATACTCCTGAAGTAAACCTTGAGATTATTAGCAAGCTCAGACTTTCCCTGAAATTGCAGTCTTGCTCCTTGGCTTCCTTTCTTTCTCTGTGCTGCTTTCCCCACCCTCTTTTGGTCTCCCCCTGGGAAGCACTTTCCCAATAAATCACTTACACAGGAATCTTCATTGCAAGGTCTGCTTCTGGGGAATCTGACCCAAGGCATAAGCATACCAAAGTCTACATTCGAGTGGGAGAGCAGATAAATTTATTATTCACATGGGATGTTCCATAATCTTACCCTCTCCTATAAAGTCAGTGTTCACTAGATGTTTCTTGCTATAGTGGATGATAATCTTGGGCTGGAGAAATGAGAAAACAAATAGACCTCTGCCACCAAGGCACTGCTTCCCTTGCTTCCACAGCCAAGAAAGCCACAGAGGACCTCAGGAGGTGTTGTTGAATCTCACTTACTCAAGGGAAGTAAGGGAAGCTGGTTTTGCTCATGTTTTAAATAAATTAGATCTTTGGCACCCAAGGCTATGCCTCGGTGCTTTCATCCTTGAAAGGAAATTGCCATTGAGAATAGTGATTCAGCCAAACAGGTTGGTGGTGAGGATACTTGGATCAAAAACCTATTGGGTTTTAATCAGGAAAGAATGCTGTATTTTGTCAAATGCTTTTTCTGCATCAATTGAAAGGATCATATGGTTCTTGACTCTTTTCTTGTTGATGTGATCTGTCACACTGATCAATTTGCAAATGTTGAACCACCCTTGCATCCCAGGGATGAATCCCACTTGGTCATGATGGATAATCCCTTTTAATGTACTGTTGGATCCTATTAGCTAGGATCATGTTGAGAATTTTGGCATCCATATTCATCAGGGATATCGGTCTGTAATTCTCCTTTTTGATGGGGTCTTTGCCTGGTTTGGTGATCAAGGTAATACTGGCCTCATAGAATGAGTTTGGTAGTTTTCCTTCTGTTCCTATTTTTGAAACAGCTTCAGGAGAATAGGTATTATTTCTTCTTTGAATGTTTGGTAGAATTCCCTGGGGAATCCGTCAGGCCCTGGACTCTTGTTTTGGGGGAGGTTTTTGATCACTGCTTCAATCTCTTCATAATTAATCGGTCTGTTTAAAAAATCAATTTCTTCCTGTTTCAGTCTTGGTAGTTTATAGGTTTCCGGGAAGGCATCCATTTCTTCCAGGTTATTTAATTTATTGGCACATAGTTGTTGATAATAGCTTCTAATGGTTCTTTCTATTTCTTTGGTGTTGGTCGTGATCTCTCCCCTTTCATTTATAATTTTATTAATTTGTGTTCTTTCTCTATTCTTTAGAATAAGTCTGGCCAGTGGCTTATCAATCTTATTTATTCTTTCAAAGAACCAGCCCCTAGTTCTGTTGATCTGCTCTACTGTACTCCTGGTTTCTAATTCATTGATCTCTGCTCTAATCTTGATCAACTGCCTTCTCGTGCTTGGGTTAGGCTTGTTCTTCTTCTTCTTCTTTTTTTTTTTTAATTTTTTTTATTATATTATGTTAGTCACCATACAGTACACCCCTGGTTTTTGATGTAAAGTTCGATGATTCATTGGTTGCGTATAACACCCAGTGCACCATGCAATACGTGCCCTCCTTACTACCCATCACCAGCCTATCCCATCCCCCACCCCCCTCCCCTCTGAAGCCCTCAGTTTGTTTCTCATAGTCCATAGTCTCTCATGCGTCATTCCCCCTTCTTATTACCCCCCTTTCTTTATCCCTTTCTTCCCCTACCGATCTTCCTAGGCCTGTTCTTCTGTTCCATCTCTAGCTTCTTAAGGTGAGAATATAAAAACTGCATTTTAGATTTTTCTATTCTTTTGAGTGAGGCTTGCATGGCTATGTATTTTCCCCTTAGGACTGCCTTTGCAGTGTCCCATAGGTTTTGGACCGATGTGTTTTCATTCTCATTGGTTTCCATAAATTGCGTAAGCTCTTCTTTAATTCCCTGGTTCCTTTCCTGATTAAAACCCTTCAGAGTGTAGGGATAGAGGGTACATTCCCCAATTTCATAAAAACCATCTATGAAAAGCCTACAGCGGATATCATTCTCAATGGGGAAAAGCTGAAAGCCTTTCCCTTAAGATCAGGAACACGACAAGGATGCCCACTCTTGCCATTATTGTTCAACATAGTACTAGAAGTCATTGCAACAGCAATCAGACAACAAAAAGGAATAAAAGGTATTCAAATCAGCAAAAAAGAAGTCAAACTGTCTCTCTTCGCAGATGACATGATACTCTATATGGAAAACCCAAAAAACTCCACCCCCAAAATACTAGACCTCATAGAACAATTCAGTAATGTGGCAGGATACAAAATCAATGCTCAGAAATCAGTTGCATCTCTATACACAAACAATAAGACTGAAGAAAGAGAAATTAGGGAATCAATTCCATTTACAATAGCACCAAAAATCATACGATATCTTGGAATTAACTTAACCAGAGAGGTAAAGGATCTATATTATAGAAACTACAGATCATTGTTGAAAGACATTGAAGAAGACACACAAAAAGATGGAAAAACATTCCATGCTCATGGATCGGAAGAATAAACATAGTTAAAATGTCTATGCTACCCAGAGCAATCTACACTTTTAACACCATCCTGATCAAAATACTAATGACATTTTTCAGAGAGCTGGAACAAACAGCCCTTAAATTTGTGTGGAATCAGAAATGGCCCCGAATCGCCAAGGAATTGTTGAAAAGGAAAAACAAAGCTGGGGTTATCACGTTGCCGGATTTCAAGCTATACTACAAAGCTGTGATCACAAAGACAGCATGGTACTGGCACAAAAACAGACACATAGACCAATGGAACAGAATAGAGAACCCAGAAATGGACCCTCGGCTCTTTGGGCAACTAATCTTTGACAAAGCAGGAAAAAACATCCGGTGGAAAAAAGACAGTCTCTTCAATAAATGGTGCTGGGAAAATTGGACAGCTACATGCAAAAGAATGAAACTTGACCACTCTCTCACACCATACACAAAGATAAACTCCAAATGGATGAAAGACCTCGAGGTGAGACAGGAATCCATCAAAATCCTAGAGGAGAACATAGGCTGTAACCTCTCTGACATCAGCCACAGAAACTTCTTTCGTGATACATCTCCAAAGGCAAGAGAAACAAAAGAAAAAATGAACTTGTGGGAATTCATCAAGATAAAAAGTTTCTGCACAGTCAAGGAAACAGTCAAAAAAACTAAGAGGCAGTCCACGGAATGGGAGAAGATATTTGCAAATGACACTACAGATAAAAGGCTGGTATCCAAGATCTATAAAGAACTTCTCAAACTCAATACACGAGAAACAAATAATCAAATCAAAAAATGGGCAGAAGATATAAAAAGACATTTTTCCAATGAAGCCATACAAATGGCTAACAGACACATGAAAAAATGTTCAAAATCATTAGCCATCAGGGAAATGCAGATCAAAACCACATTGAGATATCACCTTACGCCAGTTAGAATGGCAAAAATGGACAAGCAGGAAACAACAAATGTTGGAGAGGATGTGGAGAAAGGGAATCCCTCTTACACTGTTGGTGGGAATGCAAGTTGGTACAACCACTTTGGAAAACAGTGTGGGGGTCCCTCAAAAAGTGAAAAATAGAGCTACCCTATGACCCAGCCATTGCACTACTGGGTATTTACCCCAAAGATGCAGACGTAGTGAGGAGAAGGGCCATATGCACCCCAATGTTCATAGCAGCATTGTCCACAATAGCTAAATCGTGGAAGGAGCCGAGACGCCCTTCAACAGATGAATGGATAAAGAAGATGTCATCCATATATACAATGGAATATTACTCAGACGTCAGAAAGAACGATTACCCAACATTTGCAACAACATGGACGGGACTGGAGGAGATTGTGCTAAGTGAAATAAGTCAAGCAGAGAAAGGCAATTATCATATGGTTTCACGCATTTATGGAACATAAGAAATAGCAGGGAGATCGGTAGGAGAAGGAAGGGAAGAATGAAGGGGGTGTAAATAGAAGGGGGAATGAAGCATGAGAGACTGTGGACTCTGGGAAACAAACTGAGGGCTTCAGAGGGGAGGAGGGTGGGGGATTGGGCTAGGCCGGTTATGGGTATTAAGGAGGGCACATATTGCGTGGAGCACTGGGTGTTATATGCAAACAATGAATCATGGAACACTACATCAAAAACTAATGATGTACTGTATGGTGACTAACATAGCATAATAAAAAATTTTAATAAAAACCTATTGGGATATGTTGGCTAATTGAACTTAAAAAAAAAACCTATTGGGATATGAATCTGATAGTAGGGTTTGAGAGGATCCCCACAATTTTACTGCAAAATTCATTGATGATACAGCACTATTTTTTAGTGTTTTCTACTTGTTTGGCAGTGTTTTCTCATGCATTATATCATTTAGTCCTTGTGATATATGTGTGAGATAATAATAGTTCCATTTTACAGGCAAGAAAGCTGAGGCTGAAAGAGCGTATGCTACTTGCCTAAGGTCACACTCATAGGAAGTGGCAAAGCTGGGAGTTGAGCCCACATTGGTCTGATTCTGCCAGTTATGTGCTTAACCACCTATCAGAGTACAGTTCCAACATTGACTCTCTTCTCTCTAAAGTGGTGAGGGAAAGATTTGTTAACATTTCACAAAGCAGAAAACTATCTCATCTGAGAAGGTGTATATAGGCATTTTTCTTTTCTGAGAAGAA